>NW_022145610.1:16545798-16705798 GCF_000002235.5 Strongylocentrotus purpuratus
CTAACACTGGAGCACATCGTACATATCCCCAGTGAGGTCTGTCATCGTGATAAAGTTCACTTGACTCTACTTTTCAGAAGCTCATCTGCATTTCCGAAAGGCATGACTTTATTTACGTTCTCAAGCAATGCATTTCTTTTACTGTGCGTCTCGTCACCCAGGAGTCGCCCTTTGACTTCGGATGAAGCAGGTGTAAAGACCCTCTGCACTAGTTTGGACATGGGGGGGGGGGGGGGTTAGACCTCCCTGCAAGGTCACTGGCAGGTGGTTATCTCATCAATTAACATAAGAAAAAGAGAATCATGGGGACCAACAGGCACCGATTAGGTATTGTTTGCTATAATAGAGGGCGCAAGTAGCTATAAGTAGTGCAGTGGGGCTTTATCCGCGGTCGATACCGCGGTCGATTCAGTAACCGATTCCTCCTTAACAATAACACTACCCTTATCCTATACTTGATCGCAGCCCTAAACATAATTTTTATAATTTATAACAAACTAACTCCTTATACTATAGTAAATTTCGAAGAAGCAAGTGTCGGATCTGCTAAATAATTCAATGCCGTACATTGATGTTACGCAGTATTTGGGTTACAATTTTGTAAATAAAAAATACAAAAATAACCTTAGCAAAATAAAGTTCGCTCACGGAATGCTCATTGAATCAATGGTTTCCAGTGTAGTCTGCTCCTCTGAAGGGTAGTGGTAATATAATGAATAACTTCTTAAACTGAAAGTCTTTTCCTCAATTGTGTTTTTTAAAAATTGCACCACCAGTAACACCGGCAACCAATATTCTGCACTTTCCGAAATCGGCTATATAGGTCTAAACTGAAGCATCGGCACAACTCCATCTCAGACATTCAGTGTTTGTTATGATGTTTCTGCAGCCCTGGGAAACGACCGCTTAGACCACTATCAATGATGGATCCAGGGGAGGGGGCGGTGGAAAGGGGGCCAGGGGCACTAGCTGATAAACCATAACTACAAAACTGAAGGAATAAAAATACATGTATTTGTGCGCAGACGTGGGCACTGGAGCCCACTGTCAAATGTGATAACACTTTTGCTTGTTTGCTTTGTTTGACTTTTTTTATTTGCCTTTCGGAAGTTTTAGAGACACCCCTCCCCCCGCCGGTCAAAAAATCCTGGATCCCGAATCCGCCACTGACTATAATACAAACGGTTTATGATTCACGCCATTAAGGCACACGCACGTCGTTTTCTACACCAAAGACGTTCGATTTTTCGTTCGGTTGGCGCCATTAAGCTACGAACATTATGAAAAGGGAGAAGAGGAATTATTGCAATGCATATTCATCTTGCAAACATTAAATCTGGCCAGCCCTCCCCCTGGAGCTATCGCAGAGCTTCGGCTTTATGCGTCTTCATGTGTCTGTCCGAGGCACAGAGGGGCTCTGTGCATATTGCTATAAACCTCGTCCTCACTGGTCCGATATGAGTTGAGTTGAGTTGAGTTGAGTTGATTTTAGATACAGTAATATAACAATAATAACAATAATAACAATAATAAATGTATGTTTAATAAATGTCTCGAATGAATAATAGGGACCATTGTTTTAGATGACGAGTAGTTTATGGTTGTATTGGTGCTAACAACACAATTGTGTCATTTCATTGACCGTTAGACGACGTTTAATCAGTTCTAATTGTTTAAGAAGAACATTGACCGATGAAAAAAGGCATCGACATACACACATTTTGGACAGTTCGCCAGCTCTGATAGCTTGCAATTATTTTGCACGAATCTTTTAAGTTAAGAAATGAAAGAACGAGCTCTACTCAATCAAAGAAGAGATTTTCTGAAAGTACTTTCGTTGAAACTTGAAATTTTAAATTCTATCCTGGTATATTTGGTGAACATTTTCGAAGTCAATTTTTCACTTTCCTATTTGCTTTACGGATAACACGCCTCGAGTCTGCATGAACACAACCGGTGAATTAAGTTTGCGTTGTGTTGACACCAACATACCTTTCCTCTCAACCTAATGAGGAGATGTCGTGTTTTTATTTTGAAATGTAGCAACATTTGGAAATTAAGGAAGGGAAACAGAATCAATAGCTTAATACAGAGTGCTGTAAACGGCAAGATTGGACTTAATGACATCAAACCTAACTGACTATTATTAAAAGTGAGGCAGTGGAAAGGGACCTTGAAAGTGACACCAAAAAACGATGTGATGACGAGGGGATGTTGGTGATTCGAAGACTATTTACAGTTCAAATATTATCCCCTGAATGCGTGTACTGGGGTTACAGTCAGTACAATGACCAGTCGCAGGCACATTCTAATCAGGTCGGACAAACATCTAAAAAAATTATATATGATTCTTGTCTATATGATGCTGGATTTCTTGTTTATACCGATCATGGATTATGCCTGATGTTTGATCATTTATTTCATTTATATATTTATTTCATTTATATATTTATTTCTGGTATTTATACAGGGTGGCACATATCACCAATTTGGTGGTCTTCCATGAGACCCTGTTTAAACATGTCTTCCTTAGCTTGCATTTTATCAATTCATAAGGGATCAAATGAATTGATTTCTTCTCAACTAAAATGAGTTAAAGAGAAGGTTGAGTTCTGGGAAGAGGTGAAAAATAATTTGTGAGCATTACTCATTCTTATTATGCAAGTGTGGAAGAACATCACTTAAGACATGTTTCCTGAAAAGCATGGCTCTTCAAATGCCTTCATATTCTAAATATGCATGTAACATCGTAAAAATCCGGGGGGGGGGGGCCAGCTTTTTACGCCACGTGTTCGTGTAGTCTCATATACATCTTTCTGTGCAAGTGTTTGTAACATTACCAAGACTTGGCCAAATTTCTTATCATTTTGATGATTCCAGAACCTTGCAATACACACAAATTCTTATATGCTAGATGATCAACCATTTCTGGTCGGTTCCACACCGTTTCTTTCGCAATGCAATCGCATTACCAGAACTGAACTTCATCTTTAAACTCATCATTACAGGTCTCAATTTTAAGAGCACGAACCATAATTTATGATCCTGATTTGATTCGTGCAAACAGACGGAGAGCGATTTAAACGATTCTCTTTTTAAAAAAAAAAATCTTTGATTGATAGTATAATAAAAGGGACGGGTCAGAGAAGGAGAGGGATTGAAAGAAAAAAAGAATAACCGAAGCAGAAAGAGGAAAAAGGAAAAATGGAAAGAGGTGAAAAAGGGAAGGAAGGGAGAAAATAGAAGAAAAGTGAGAATGAAACAAGATGAAAGGAGATGAAATATGAAAGAGCTATAAAAGAAAAGAGAAACGATCAAGGAAGCGACTGAGTAGAATAAAGGAAGGGTGAATAAAATGAACAGCAAGAATTAAGACTTAGTCGATAATAGCGGCGAAATAAGAAGACAATTAATGATAAAGAACAACTAAGAATTGTGAACATACCTGGAGGAAATAATTCAAAGGAAAAGATAGATATAGATAGTGATAACAGGTAACAATTATATGCAATAAACAGCAGGAAGAAAAAATCAAGGTAACTTCAGACGTGCAGATAAAGCATTAAGTGAAATGATGCCTCATTTTCGTCATTAAAAAGAAAAATAGATCGCGTTATTTGCAAGTCAATATTGTTGCCCTTTTATCTCCTCGCAGATTATAAATTGAAAGAAAAGGAGAAAAGGGAAAATAAAGAAAATAAAAAGAAAGGAAGATGATGGGGTGGTATTCTTGGTCATGCTTGTCGATGATTTACGAGTACATAATATTCCACTGAGTGGGAAAAAGCCCCGGAGCACGGTCGTGTTAAAACGGGTTTTCGCTGCTACCCTCCCCCATCCACCCCTCAACCCCGCGGGCTACGAAAGATTATCGATAATTGAAGCCTAGCCAAAATGTTTTCCACCGTTTAACGGAAGAGAAAGCTCAACCCAGCACGGCTCTTGCATCCCTCCATGTTTTTCATGGTGATTATTATCATCATCATCGAGATGCGGGCAAGGCCTTTTTTTTTCTTTGGTTCTCATCAACATGATCAAGGGTGTTTGTGGTTGGGTGACGTGAAGAAAGACATTTCAATCTGTCAATTTAAGAAAGAAGTAGGAGAAAAATCAGCCTTGAATTACTTTAAACTTTTTCTTTATACAATTTAGTGACAATCGAACAGTTGAGTTTGTTATCAAGCAATGTAAGGTTCGGAAAGGCGATTCCTTGCCAGGCAAAAATAATGATTAAATTATGCTGTGAATAGAACTTTGATTGATTTTGAATTCACTTGACTTTGCATCATTTTATGGAGCATTGTAAGAGATTGGTCTGAAATAGTTTGAATTTTGAGATCATTTGAGAGAGAGAGAGAGAGAGACAGACGTAGAGAGAGAGAGAGAGAGAAAGAGAGAAAGATAGAAAGAGGCGGGGGAGAGAGATGTATAAATATATATCTAAAGAGAGAGAGAGAGAGAGAGAGAGAGAGAGAGAGAGAGAGGCGGGGGAGAGAGATGTATAAATATATATCTAAAGAGAGAGAGAGAAAGAGAGAGAGAGAGAGAGAGGCGGGGGAGACAGATGTATAAATATATATCTAAAGAGAGAGAGAGAGAGAGAGAGAGGGTCTTAGCAAAATGTCGGGTAAAAGCAGTGAGACACTGGAGATGTTGAAGGGGATAAGAAATAAAGAAATTTAATATATATATCTGTAAAACAAAACCAAAAAAAAAAAAAAAATGTAAATAAACAACTTGACCGTAAAAATCACCAATGAGAAAATGACAAAGAAGGCATCTTGAAGATGAAATTAAAGAAAATATCACCTGAAAGTAAAGAGAGAGTTCTCATCAACATGATCAAGGGTGTTTGTGGTTGGGTGACGTGAAGAAAGACATTTCAATCTGTCAATTTAAAAAAGAAGTAGGAGAAAAATCAGCCTTGAATTACTTTAAACTTTTTCTTTATACAATTTAGTGACAATCGAACAGTTGAGTTTGTTATCAAGCAATGTAAGGTTCGGAAAGGCGATTCCTTGCCAGGCAAAAATAATGATTAAATTATGCTGTGAATAGATCTTTGATTGATTTTGAATTCACTTGACTTTGCATCATTTTATGGAGCATTGTAAGAGATTGGTCTGAAATAGTTTGAATTTTGAGATCATTACTCCTTTATTGCTTGTTTCGCTTTTGTATTTGTTTAAGTCTACTGGATAGATACAGATTGAGATGTTGAAACTAGCTAAACCCATACAAAAGTGTGTGTGAGAGAGAGAGAGAGAGAGAGAGAGAGAGAGAGAGAGAGAGGCGGGCGGGGGGGGGGGGAGAGATGTATAAATATATATCTAAAGAGAGAGAGAGAGAGAGAGAGAGAGAGAGAGAGAGAGAGAGAGGGTCTTAGCAAAATGTCGGGTAAAAGCAGTGAGACACTAAAGATGTTGAAGGGGGAAAAGAAATAAAGAAATTTAATATATATCTTTAAAACAAAAAAAAAAAAAAAAAAAATGTTAATAAACAACAATGCAAAAGCATTGACTTGACCGATTAAGTATGTGAAAAAGAAATCACCAATGAGAAAATGACGAAGAAGGCATCTTGAAGATGAAATTAAAGAAGAAAATATCACCTGAAAGTAAAGAGAGAGAGAGAGAGTAGAAGAGAAAGATAAAGACCATGTTACACGGTAAGGAAAACGTATACACATGCGCAAAGGGTTCCAACAGTGATTTCACATCTACGGACGAAGTGACCCATCCTTGTGTTCACATTCTCATTGGTTATTTGTGTCTAACTTACGTAATATATGAGAAATTTAAGAGTGTAGTGCGTTCTTAACGTGCATAGGTGGTGACTCTCTCCTATATACACAAGTTGTGGGGCCCATTTGACGTCCTATCGGAGGGATGAGTTGTTTTCAGCAATGACTCCGCGTACGTCTAGGGACCAGTGATGATGTACATTCATGCAACAAAGGCTTCTTTTTTATCTGCCTTGGAAGGATTCGAACCCATGATGTTATGGTTTGACTGTAAAGCAAACTCGCCTCCTGAACATTTGATATCATACTTCTAAAAAATAATCATCCACCGTAGAATTTATTGGCACTGGACGACAACGTTTGAATCAGTGTAAACTCTTATTTCTCGAAAATATTGTTTTAATCTGCATAAAAAGTACTTTCAAATCCCGCCTTTATTATGGGAAGTATACGTTCATACATTCAAGTTAAGATTTATGTTTTAGGAATGCATGGTGTACATTAATATGCCCTTACGGTAATTCAAGCGTAGAAACTATCTAGGTCTTTGTTATCGGGCATTTCTTAGGGAATGAAATGACTGCGCAAGACTTGGTAAGAGTCGTGACAGTATATATCTTCACCGGCGATGGTAAAAGAGGTAAATTGATATTTCAATAAACGAGCAACAGTTATGATTACATTTATGATTGAGTCTGGCGATATTGGAAGGGGAAAAAAAGCTGGTGGGTATAATTTGGTTAGGGGCTCTCCTTTCCCACCATACCAAATGATTCCCTTCCTACCGAAGGATACTGTATCACGGTATATAGCTTTAGGGCACCAGCGTCTCCGATCACCACAGATTTTGTAACCCAAAGGTAGCGACCAATTCGTTAGGAAAGTTTGCAAATAAAAATCGAGAGCACGGCGCGAGGGAAGTAAGAAGATGATGAGGGACGTCAGTTTTTCTCATATCGTGATTATGGCAATGCGAGGCGTCATCCCAGCCCCGCCAAGCTTCGACAGGGTACGTAGTGGCGTTGTATATGGATATGAAACAGTTGCAGTGTCGCAGTGGCAGCGTCTTGGGAAGCTGCGCGCGCGATGGGAAAGGACGCGCCGGTGAGTTGCAGACGACACTGGCAGGGCCGAATGAGACTCTTCAATTCGCACCATAATTTCATTTTCATTTCATCAGAGATCGTAATGATATTTGTGGGGTTGGGATTCTCATCAGGTTTGGTTGGTGGTTTGACCGTTATTGAGCCGTTTTATTTCCCGGTTTGATCATTGTAACCATTCGCCTCTCCCACAGACTCTAATGAAATAAGTATCTCTTACCTGCCAAAACCTTCGGAAAAATAGCAAATTAAACAGCCCAAGAAAAGATGGAGCGAAAAGATTCTTTGTCGCTGAAGTTTGAAGAAAAACAGTGAAACCCTTGCTTCTCAGGATACGAATTCTGCGCCTAAAACATTTCACAAATCTTGTATTGAGGCACTATAACTTTCTAATAAGTATTGTCTATAATGTTGATAAAAATTGGAACAAAGGTTATGTCATCAAAAGGTGAATATTTCGCAATTCGAAAAACAGTGAAACCCTTGCTTTTCAGGATATGAATTCTGCGCCTAAAACATTCCACAAATCTTGTACCGAGGTTCTGTACCTTTCTGATAAATACTGTCTATAATGTTGATAAAACTTGGAATAGAATGTTGATAAAACTTGGAACGTAGGAATATGTCACCACAGGAGAATATTTCACAATCTTTTCTTTACGTAAAATAAAGACGATCGCAACTTTTTTTCGAAAATCAACTCAAGGGCAATTTCAATAGAGTGGTGAAGTTTGACGTCATCAAAAATCTATTTTTAGAATTTCTCAATTTTGTCTTCATTTTCCGAAAGATTATAAAAAATAAAGACCAAATGTCGAAAACCAATTGAATATATTAAGTATTGATTGAGATATGATCATCTGAATAAACATATTTCCTATAGGAACTCAGTGTTATATTATGATCTGGCTCCTAACCATTAGGAGCCAGAGCATATAAAAAAAAATGATGACGTCACAGCTTCGGTACTATATACCTTATTGTTGACCCGTAGAAATCACCTCCGGATTACGTAATATGTCATTATCATTGTCATATATGCACATTGCAATAGTTGATTTTAAATTAATAATGTTTGATGGAAAGAATAAGAAAAATCAGATTCCAATGATAATGCCACATTATGATGCCCTTACATGACTGAAAAGAAAAAGTCCGATAAAAGCCGTGACGGCGATTTCAAGTTGTTGATAATTTTATCGTTTTTATGATCATCGTCAGGAAACAAAATCAGAATATCTCGCCCCTTATTAATGAAGAAAAGAAGAACCTATTAAAGGAGAAGAAGGAAAAAACACAGAAAAGAAACATAGTTTTAAAGATATTTTCCACAATTCAAAGTTGTTTTGATCATTAACCCTGTATTCTGATCAAACCTCGATTTAAAGAAAAAAAAGGTTAATGATTGTTAAAATGCGAATTAATTACGCCCACCTTATGGTAATAACAATAGTATGGCTTTGATGAAAATGTCACTGAGTTTTAATCAGTCTCTTCTAATTATACCTCGACTATTTATGCAAATATTATTGGCACGACACCCCAACTCAATTGCTAATAATTATGTATATATCCATTTTAATGGTTCTAAAAGATTGTAATGTTTCCTTTAGAATTATAAATAGACGAAATGTGTTCACTTTATATATTCAAAATAGAATGTCAAATTTCGTAGAAATGTTTTTCCCTCCGCGTGACTGTATCTAATTGCAATGAAAACAAGTTAGGCATGATTTCAAAATAAATTGTAGATGCGGACATGATGACACTGCAATATGAATATCAAGCATTTTGAATGCCGGCAGCCATCGAAGTCTTTACTCTTTCTCCCTCATGTCCAAGATTTCAATTTGGTGAGACGGAGACGAATTCAAATTAATTCGATATTACATTTCCCAACCAGGGATCTTATTTCCTTTCTAGCCTCCTTTTCTTGGTAGAAAACAATCGTGTCCTCATTTTAACCCGGTGTGTCTTGAAAATAGACTCAAGCTTCTTCCCAAGAACGGAGAAGGATCGCTCTCCTTCCAAATGCTCTCTTCAACGGTGCGGTATAGGGGTGAAATGTGTTTACAGGTATGAGTTGAAGGCGCTTCCTACGAAGATAAATTGTGTTGACGCGTACAATTAAAGAACGTGCGCTTGTAAATATCAGACTGATAAAGGGTCGAGTTAGTAAGAGTATGGGTGCGATGAAAGAGACTGAGTGGTGTTGGGTGATGGTTGATAGATTGTTGGCCGTGCCCAAGCACCGTAGAGATTATCGCTTATAAAATTCAGTTCATAGGACGCTCTGAAAGTAATCAAATTCTTATTCTCTGGCGGGATCGCAAACTGAAAGTATCAATAAGTTCCAGTCATTCTAAAAAGATATATGTGAGCTGTCTTTATTGTCAGAATCTTGGATGATTTATTTAAATTGTACCTCGGAAGATAATCAAGTATAGAAATGAATGTGATGAACCTAAGCGTAGGGGCAAAATATCGCTAGGGGCCTGTCGTTTTTTTGTGTGTGCCTCATATCAACTTACATACCCAACAGTTTATTGAGCGAGCACACTTTTTGTCACTTTTGTTTGATGTTATGAGCTGGTGGTCATGATTTGTAGCCATTAATCTCTTTGGAGCCAGAAAAACGTTAACTCATATATTAGTTTAACGGTCTTATGCATTTCTTATTGAAAATTGTTAGGCAAGACCAGTACGGAACATCATTAAGGAACTCTCTCTCTCTCTCTCTCTCTCTCTCTCTCTCTCTCTCTCTGCACGCCCGAATATGGAGTGCGGTTGCCTAAATACGGGAAGTTTTTTACAATTGTAAGGCCCGGGAGCGACTTTGCGTTTTACACCCTGGCCTGGACATTTTCCTGGTAAATAGCAATGAAACTGCTTGAATGAGTCTAGTCTACGCTCCTCGATCGGGCGCGCCAGTTCCAAATCGAATCGTACATGCACAGACGTACGTCGATGCAGCATTTATACACACCGTACGCAGCTGCAATACTGAAGATTAAGGGAGAAGATATAGGATTTCAAGTTCAGAACAACAAGTTAAGAAGCTTGCTGCACGATGGAATTCAGAGAGGGGGGGGGGGGGGGTCTTAGAAACAAATATGAAGAGAGAGAGAGAGGCCTTAGAAACAAATATGAAGAGGGGGTTAATGAGAGAGAAAGAAAGAGGGGTCTGAGAAATACATACGAGAGAGAGAGTGGGTCGAGAGAGAGAGGTCTTAGAAAACAAATATGAATAGAGATGGGGGGGGGGGGGCGGGGGAGAAATGGGTCTTAGAAAACAAATAGGAAGAGAGATGAGGGGGGGGGGGAGGTCTTAGAAAACAAATATGAAGGGAGAGGGGTCAAGAGAATTCGAGAAATTAGGTCTTAGAAACAAATGACATGAATTTTAAAAATGAAAGACGTGATCCCACAATAATAGAAAATGGTACGAGTGCAATATTTAAATCACAGTTTATGTATTACATTACCATTACACATATTATGTCGAGTGTATCTGTGTATGTGTCGATATGTGTACACGTGTGTTAGGGGGGGGGGGGGTCCGAATCAGCAAATGGTTTGAAAGTAGGCTACACGTCAAAAATTGAAACCCTGAAGAAGGCGGAATTAAACCACAAAAAACCATAATATTATTTGGTTTCTCTCTTTCCTTACCGTTGATTAATTCCTTCTCTAATTTCTCTCTTTCTTTCAAGTTAGTTTTTGTTTTCTCTCTCTGCTTATGACATTCTTTGTTTCCTCTCTGTTCTTTAATTATTTATTGTTTTTCTCTATTTCCTTCTGTTGTTATTCGTTGTTTTTCTCTCACTCGTACGTCTCGATACAAAAGTACATGTACCGCGTACCGCGACACTGGACATATAGGACGTACGTTGAGCATTGCAGAAGAGCTACGTGCGCGCGCAATATCTTGTCATGGATAGACTTTTCCCAGTCGGTTCCTTGAAATTTATTGGGAAAAGGTCCAGGCCAGGGTGTAAAACGCAAAGTCGCGGCCCGGGAGGGGGCTGATAACCCCCTCCAGGCCTCGTATATCTCTGCTGATAATTTAGACCATCTTTACCGGACATCGCGGGATAACTATGAGGATTTCTAATTAAGCTCAAAATTCCCAAACAGAACGATTGAATTAACAAAAACTATCATCGTCGACATCGACAAAATAATGTTCGATGACGACGACGACATTCTTTTTTTAACTTTAGAATTCACAAAGAGTACAATGGGATGTAGACTATCATTATCGACATTGCTTATAGTGCCCTCCTCATTCAGAATAGTTAAATGCGAAAAGAAAAGTTTTTTTTAAACTAAGACATGAAAAATTGAAGTTTTATTTAATAATAATAATAATAATAATACCAACCATACGTTTCCTAGCGCTTTATATTTTCATTATCATTGCCCCCGGCCTGGCGCCATTTTATCAAGCGAACACATGCCAATCCAACTAGTAAAAAACGTTCGCTTCCTACCGGGTAACCATTTAACACCCGGGTGGAGAATGGCAAATGTAGATTACTGCTTGCCACAAGACATTAGTGCTGCGGCGGGACTCGAACCGCGAGCCATACGATCCACAGTCCGGTGACGTATCCACTAGAACACGAAACCTCTTCAATTATTTAGAAAATTGAAGAAAAAAATTCCGCAGGGTTCAATGCTCTTTAATACAAAATTCATTAAAAATGGAAAAGCTCGTTAAGTTGAGGTGAATAAGAAGGAGAAAATGGGTACAATCAATCATAACTTGTCAACTTAAGCCATAAAACATCACAATTTCCAATCCTAGCCGACTACTATGCTTACTAGCGCATTTATAAGCAACAGATTCCGTCCGTATGACATTAAATTAGGAGCTCATGGGAGAAAAACGAATGCGAGAGCAAGTTAAAGAGGTGCATAGAATTTGTAGTTTTCGGAAGGGAGTTTCTTTAATTTTTTTCGCAATGAAATTTTATTCATTCGCCCATGGGGTGTAATTTTCCGGATTCACCCTTCCCGATTAGAAGACATAGATTAATAAGAGTAGGACTATACATGCACCATCTGGTCTCCGAGAAACTGCTTATGATTAACGTTTTGAAACAGAAATGGGGGAAGAGACAAATCTTTGAAGAAATGGCCAATCTAAATTCATAAAATTATCGAAAGGCCAATATAACCTAGTTAGATTAATCACATGTCACTCTGAAACCTAGATTCCGCTTCGGGCAATAATTTCTCTCAAAGTAAGTTTCCATTAAAATAAAATAATTAATTCAGTTAAATGTAATCATTAAGATAATATCAATGCCTTGAATTTCGTTGTTATGCCTCACAATGATTTCAAGCAATGCCTTAGCTGCTGCACCCATGGCTCCAAAGCCAAACTCACCTTTCTTCGTTTGACCAAGGAAAATAACTTTAACTTAAATCCTTACCTTAAAGGTACCACGACCCATTTGCAGCCTACATCAAATTCTGTAGAACGTTGCTTGAATTATGAATATGTCACGTATATCCTGTGAATTTAAACGTTAGCAACTTCCTATCATTTAACTTTCGTAAGAAAACACATTTACTTTCTAGACTTTACTATCAGACACTATTGAGTGACTGACTTACTTCTTTTTTTTCTTTGGTAATAACATACATAAAATGAGCTGTAAGGGTTACATGAGCATTTGTCTACATCAATAACCCACTTCTTCTGATGGCCGAAATTAAACTGATTGAATCTTTGCGCAGCACAAAACGTACGCCCATTCGGTAGAATGGTCTGCAAATCAGACTATTCCTAAAATGATTGCAATCACTAAAGTCGATTTGCAAACTAATGCTCGCTATTTTCCCATTAAAACACATTTTCAAGCCCTCTCGTTTTGAGGGAAGTTCTGAAATAGTATTGTCTTTCAAATGCCTTTGTAAGTTAACCTTTTCATTTGTTTGGCCTGCAAATGGGACATAGTTGCCTACCTTTAAACTTGCGCCAATAAAGGCGTTTAAGAGAGAGCATGGGGTGAAAAAAAACGGTACACAGCCCTCTTTGTGCATTATTATGACCTAACCCATCTAACCTCTTCATGTTCGACAGTTAAACATTGCATTTTAAGTATTCCGAAAATACTTGCTCTCCTCCGTATGCGTCGTTGAGTGGAGGACTTTAATAAACTTCGGAAGCATTGTGAAGAGGGGTTCGAACATGATCGGGTCCATGATGGCACACCTCTTACCCAGTCCTGTTTGGTCAGGGGGTTATGGTTTCACCCTGCAAATAGACCAAAGCCACTCCAATCTTAACATCGTGTAAAGAGCAGTGGCTGCCATCTTGAGTACGGTGAGCTGAGACAGGAGGAGGGTCGGATAGAAGGATGGTATAATAAGGCAGTACAAGGGGGCGGAGATAGATAGATAGTTACATGTGTAGATGGTTAGTTAGTTAAAGAGAGAGAGAGAGAGAGAGAGAGAGCGAGAGAGGTAGAGAGAGAGAGAGAGAGAGAGAGAGAGAGGGGAGAGAGAGAGAGAGAGAGAGAGAGAGAGAGAGAGAATGAGAGGGGGTCAGGAAGGAACAGATATACGCCCCCTGTACCAACCCTCGGCGAAATAGTGCCCCAATGCCCATGGATAGAGATGTAACGGTGGAATTATTGAAACCATTGAGAGATGACTAAACTGTCATGTGAGAATTAAAAAAACAATATGGAAATCTATTTTTTATTTTTTGATTGAACGTATATAGAGTATTGTTCGAAATTAGAAATTCGTGTATACGATTTACAAATATGGATTCCAAAAATTATCCCGAATTTGGGAAAAACCATTTTTTTCTAAACATGACATTGATATTAAAGAATAAATTATAATAATAATGGTGTTGGGTCGGGGCAATTAGCTCACATTATCCCTACCCACAACTTATAATTAACTTAATACAATAACAAATCAAGACGATTTGTTACTTTTGATTCGATCATTCGTGGTTTATTGCTATCAACTCGATCAACCCCTGATGGTGATGGTGAAGCACAATGATGTTGCAATGTCCTTACATCGATTTTAAATTAATGATGTTTGAGATGATTAGAAAATCAGATTCCAATGATGACACATAATTAGGATGAATACTGAAAAGAAATGTCCAATAAGAGTCGTGATGGCGAGTTCAAGTTAAGCTATTCCGAATCGTATAATATGCATATTATTATTCGTAACAATGGTAATATAGAATAATTTTCCCCTATATTCTAATACAATGTTTTTCTTATAGTCATGTTACATGCAAGGCAACTTGTTACAAATCGTTTTATTTTTCACCCCGATCATACCGATTTTGGGATGGAAAATAATAAACAAAGAATATACAGAACGTAAATATGTAAGAGCCTACTTTATCAAGAATCTAGACTTTTTATGCTCTAATATCCTTTCTTCATCCATACAGCTTGCTTTACTTGATGGGGAGAAGCAGTTTCACTGACACCAGTCTACAGAGTCAAGAGATTGGGATAAAATACCAATTAGTAATCGAGAAACTGCCGGAAGACCTGACAGTCAGAGACTATGACATGCATAAATTTACAAGAAAACATATAGAAATATTTAAATTTGAAATGGAAAGATAATTGCTATTATTTTGGTCATGTGTAGTGCAATGTTTGATCCTTTGAAATCCAAGTCAAATTGGAGGAATTACACATGTCATGTGATGTAGATAAAATAAGGGAAAAGGAGGAGACACATCCGAAACGAATTTAATGTGACCTTTTTATTTCATTTTCTTGAGAGTCGTCAAATCATCGTTTGCTAGATTTGAAACGTTTCTGCATACAAATTGGTGATTATTACGGGTTCTGTCCGGGTATAATGGAGGAAACTAGGTACAAACTAAAGAAGGTAATTTTGGCTGACTTTCTATATACCTTTCCAGCTCTCTTTGAAACAGGATATATGCCCTTTGTATGTCACGAGACATAAATCGTAGGCGGAGATGAGACAAATTGGAAATAAAATGTGTTGGACTACCCAAGATAATGAAAGTGACACGGACATGTAACTGCACTCCTAAGAAGTCCACAAGTGCTGCCATTATAGGTCACTCTGCCTCCAGAACGCTTGCATTTCAAACCAAATTGTCTCTTGATTACACCCATACATAAACAGAATCAAAACCCCGTTGCCCTACTCCATACGTCAAATTCGTTTCTGAGTGTTTTAGATTATGTAATTTTGCGCCCAATTCCAGCCTACATGCGCGTCATTTGGAGTGGGAAGAAAATACAGAAAGTTCACGAGACACAGGGAATACTTTACGTGTGTTTTATTTTCTTAGATATACCTTGTTTCATCCAACAACTGTAGATAGAGCAATGATATGCGAAGCTTACAAATCTTGATCAAATACCGTAGTAATTGAAAAGATTCAAATACATAGTATGAATAATATGTAAACGACTTTAATACATTAATGTTTTGCAATGGAATATGTAAACCGGGAAAACCCCATTTTTCTATATGCCCCTATTATTTTAAGTTCTAAGCTGTTTTGACCTTTTCCAAAGCTTATCATAATAATTTAAAATTTGTCTGAGAGTAATTGCTTTTCATGAGAGGGATATAATTTTTAGGTTATGTGCAGTCTTTGGAATCATTAAAGGCGTCAAAAACATATTGTTCATACCCCCCCCCTATTTTTCGGATACACCCCCATGAGGGTACACCACGACCCCTAAAATATTCACTCTGGAAAGCTTCCATTTTTGAGAAATCACGAAATGATGTTCAGTTTTGATTTTAAAGGATTTGCCGCCGATCAATAAAATATTGTGTTGTGTTGATTCTATCAACCGTGAATATTTTACAGATAAGTTTGTTTCCGGGCAAATCATGATAAAAGGGATTCCAATGATATGGATAAATCGTCCCTAGTCAACTAGATATACAGAGAGGAACACATTTTTATTAATTTTAAACCACACTCGTGACAAACAATGTAGATCGAGGCTTAGATTCCTGTGTATCAGGAATCTTTCTTTCGCTCTGTATTATACGACTAAAAGCTATTCTGACTCAAACTAGCATGAACACTAAATAATTAACTTGGATAAATAGCTATCGACAAATGGCATTAAAATGCGCAAAATAGATCCTCAAGATGGGATGTGAATATACATCTAAATCTGAGTTATTACCTTAAAGCTGCTTCATTTTGACAAAATTTGAGGGAATGATGAGAGTTATAGGAGTACAAAAAAAAGGGTAACTGGAAAACGACGGGAGAGATAGATAGAGAGAGAGAGAGAGAGAGAGAGAGAGAGAGAGAGGGGAGGGGGAAGGGGGGGGGGGAGTAAAGATTTGTTGAGAACGAATAATATACAGGGCAAGTGACATATGTGTATAAGCACACTTTACCTGGGGGGGGGGGGGGGGAGGCTAAATATCATCTTTCCAGGTTTAATATTTTGCGAGTAATCAGCAAACAGAGTATTGGACATTCTATCATAATCAATTTGTTATCAGAAGATACTAGATGAGAAAATTATAAATAGGCCCCTGCCGCCCGAATGAGATATTACGGCGAACGAATTTCAAATTCTCGCGGGGGAGGGGGGGGGGGGTGGTCAGCTCCCGCAACCCCTCTCCCACCCTCCTCGAATATCCATAGCGAGAGACGTAAGAGATGGGGACTAAAGAAGATAAATTAATGCATTAAGCTTGGAGAGATAGGTAAGGAGAAATAGTGAAATTAATTATTTATTTATTGGATACGGTAGACCCCGATCTACTTTTATCAAGTCGTCATAAAACCTTCACCTTCAACAGAAAAGTTGATACATAAACTAAATAAAAGCAAAAAGGTTTCTGACGATCATCAGGTATAAATGCATAAGTAAATTTACAAGTACGTTAATACAATATTCGTTCACAATCAATATTAAACAAGATAATGCTGCAAGCGATCATCTTATGATAATGCACGTAATGTGTAAAAGCTAGGAACACATTTGCATTGTCCAACCAGTCTTGCTGGCTTACATCATGGACTAATTGCATATCAAATCGTCCTGGTTTTGAAATAATAAACCTTTAACATGTCAATATTACTCGTAACACTAATGTTGAACAAAAATGTATATACATGTTATGCTATATTGTGTATCACAAGGGAAAAAAGCCACACTAAAAAATATGTCACGACCCCCCCCCCCCCCCCTGCCCCTGCCCTCACTTCCCTCCCCTCCCCCTTCTTACACGCTTCCAACACACCATGCCCCTATTCTAAGTTTGACATTTCTCAAAATACTCTAAAGACAAAAGAGACGAGCTGTGATGGATGACTGTACGTCGTGTTGAGCATCAATTTAATAGGCTTTATCATTTATTAAGCGAGGTGATTAATACTTTATCGCAACCCGATAGCCTAACCTCGCCACATCGTCGGGGAGGCAAGCAACTGAGCTGCCGGTTCGATAGAAGGGGCAAGTAGGGCCTCAGCTGTGTGCTCGTGGGGCGAGACGTATACCGGCTTAAGCCCTTAGCTGATATAGACTACTTTTGACGCATGCTTTCCCGTTATAGATCTAACTATACAAAGACACGTAGAATCTAATTTCCGACACATCGCTCTCTTTCATTGGTTTGATTTCAATGTCCTTATATAACAGCAAGATCTTTGTTTAATCTGTATTTTCTATTCATCTTGTACCAACTTAATACCAAGAGCTTTATTCTTCTTTGTATTACCTACATTGAGAGCATAATATGGTCAGAGTATCAAAACTATTAGAGTATGGATGTAATTGACATGTTATTGCAATATTATATTTCATGAAGAGATGATAATATACTAGACTCTTTTTGGTTTCTCTTTGTCCATCCCCTCTGTATCTTCATGGTTATCTCACTCTCCGATCTCGCTATTATTATTACTTTTTATAATAGGTGTGCCCGTGCATGGAAGACTATCAGCAACAACGTACTGTTGCAGTTGAATATGAGTAACCAGCCGTATTATAAATAATGTCTCCTTTCAAACTGTCTTGTATTGGATTTCGTTTATTCATTTTGTGTAAATTGTAGATTTTGTATTTGCATTTTTTATACGGAAAAACAAGCAAACAAAGAAACAAGCTGTCCACAACAAAAATTCAACCCTCTCTGTCTTTCTTAATTTGTCCGTCTTTCTTCATCTCTCGATATGTCTGCCCATCTCTCTCTCTCTCTCTCTGTTTTTCCATATCATCGTTCCTGAATTTAATATGATTTAGTTTGTAATTTAAAAAATCTTGATACATGTTGTATGGGCAAGCTAACGAGTAATAATTTTTCACTGAAGTTTCTTAAAATATTTATTCTGTTTTTGTAATCTGTTTTATTTACCACCCCAAATACCAAAAGATGGTCATAGTGTCAGATGTAATTTTGAACAATATTGATGATGTTGATACTACTACTACTACTACTACTACTACTACTACTACTACTACTACTATTATTATTATTATTACTACTATATACTACTACTACTACTACTACTACTACTACTACTACTACTACTACTACTACTACTATTATTATTATTATACTACTACTACTACTACTACTACTACTACTACTTCTACTACTACTATAGTACCACTACTACTATTACTACTACTTTATTAGTTCTACTAAACTACTACTACCACCACTTCTACTACTACTACTACTACTACTACTACTACTACTACTACTACTACTTCTTATAATAATAAAAACTACTATAAAAGAGCCTTTACGATAGAAGTGAATACTGCAAGTGCTTTATGATTTGTAACCCCTCATTATAGCTGACCAAAAGCGCTTAAGCATTTTTTATTACACTTGGGTGGTAAATATAGATTATTTCATTGTTAAAGAATGTGAGTGCCATGCAGGGATATCTCCGCAACAACTTGAGATAATGATAACAATTTCAAGTATAAAATTCCCTGATGGTTTTGGCAAAGTGCTATCTTTTGTGGCGCCAAGAATATAAGCCTTAAAGATTCTTTCAGAATGCTTTTTTCTCCATCCTCTGTTTCATATTGGATTTACCATTACAATAAATGCAATTAATCATTGATCATAGGGCTGCATTTCACAGCGCAGTAAAGTAATATTTATTGTATTTGTGACAAAAAAAGAAATAACAAAAATCAATTTGTCTACACTGTTTCGAAATGGATTGATTTTTCATGCCTATACTCTACACGCAACAAAAATATGCTTTTAAATTTGTGGGATAGAAGTAGTGACGCAAATGACGACGTCATCTTTATATAAGCAATATCTTGAGAAAAATGGAAGGCAATAATCTTAGTAGGAAGTCTCTTAAATACATTTTATTTCTCTTGCTAAGCAACCGACGTTTGCTTTTATGCGATCTGTAGCAAGAATCAATTACAATCCATTATACTTAGGAATAGCGAGAAGTCATTTTGCTCAATACTTACAATACGAGCGATCGCATACTTCTTATCGACTGAAAAGGGGGTGGAATCCGTCGGGTTTTTGTTGCTTTAATGCACTTGATTTTTACCAAATTTACTATGCCAAGGCTCTTCGGTGAATAACTCGAGAAAGCCAAAGCTCTTGCTTGAGCTTCATTGTTCACTAAAGTGTTATTGATTTTATTTTCTCGTTCTTAGAGGCGACTATCATCAACATGTATCATGATGAAAATGCCTTTTACCTTTCTTTTAGGGCTATTTTGAATTTAAAACGTAATGCAGAAAGGTGTACTTTAAAGCAGTGTATTCTCTTTATGGATTCATCTTGGGGGGGGGGGGGCACGTAAAAGTGAGTGTGATAGAGATGGATGTTTTCCTAACTGCAAAAGATACTCGTGATGCGATAAATCAGTCTGTTATAGGCACTAAAATTAAATGATTTTTGTTGTTGTTGAAAATTACTTTCGATTGCGCACTATTTTCTTATTGAAACTAACTACTCATTTTGTTTTACATTCATCAGTCTCTCTCTCTCTCTCCCTATCTCTCTCCCCCCTCTCTCTCTCTCTCTCTTTCTCTTACTCTCCCATCTGTCTCTTTCTATGCATATTTTTGCATTTCTCTTTCTCTATCTCTTTCTCTCTATCTCTCTTTTCCTCCTCTCTTTTCTCCCTCTCTCTTTTTCCTCAATCGATTCGCCCAATTCATTATCATGATAAAAATCATTATATTTCATACTGATTATGGAAATTATTAACTTCACTTATTCTTTGTTTTATTCTTTGGTCAATAGTTTGTTTGATATTTGACAAAATTCCACAATATTATTGTATAACCATTACTGAACTCATACTGGATTGTATATTTGAATCACAGATGTTATTATTCTTCTTCGATTAAAACAACCAATATTTTAATTTCCAAGGGCTGTGTGAGATTTGTGGCGTGGATTAAAGGGATCGTTTAACAATGTTAAATCTGAGATACACGGTCCTACATGTTACCAGTGTCTGTGATATGTGTATGGTGTCGTTGTTTTTTGGGGGGTGGCAGGGTACGCGGGTGTTTGCTATTAAATTTATACTTCTGTTCAAACTGATATTTTAATTATAATTCAAATGCAAAACACATTCTTAAGTAGATTAAACTTTGAATGCATAACACGCTCAATCTTGACACACGACGTCTATCCATCTCGGAACTTTATAGCATGCTGTTTTCACCCCTTCATGTAAATCCTCCTGAACAAAGGCCAACATCGGTATTCATAGAAGCGAACCGTTATTGATGTCCTCGTCCAAAACTGACCACACCACATTAATCAGTTGTGCCATCATTATTTCGTAATGCGAGAAGTTGACATCAATAATTCACAAGCTGTGGGTGTCCCCTAGACCCCGCTCCTAGGCGACTCGTTCCAGACCAGCTCATCCATTATCATTCTCATTTTATAGTCACTCACTTACAAAAATAAGCAGCTTCTCAAGAAACCGTCTTCGTAGATGTCAAAAGTAGTGCAACTTTTCTGTTATATGCATTAGGTAGTTATCATGTCAATTTTTTTACAGTTGAATATTCTCTTTTTAAAAATCCAATATGAAGAGGAATTCTCGTTTCAAAGGCGACTCTTTCCAAACCAGCTCATCCATTATCATTCTCTTTTAGTCATCCACTTAAAAAAAGGCATCTCAAGAAACCTTCTTAGCATTTTCGGAGATGTCAAAAGCAATAATACTTTTTGTTATACGTAGTAGGAAGTTATCATGTGTAATTTTGTTCCAGTAGAATAATTATGTTAATTTTCTTTTTTTAAATCCAATATGAAGAGGATTTTCGTTTCTAGGCGACCCTTTCCAAACCAGCTCATCCATTATCATTCTTATTTTATAGTCACTCACTGAAAAAAAAAAAAAAGCTTCTCAAGAAACCTTCAAAGCATTTCCGAAGATGTCAAAAGCAATGCCACTTCGTTGTTATATGTATGAGGTAGTTATCATGTCAATTTTTTTATGTTGATTTTCTTTTTAAAAATCCAATATGAAGAGGATTTTCGTCTCAAGTCGACTCTTTCCAACCAGCTCACCCATTATCATTCTCATTTGGTCATCCACTTAAAAATTATTTTAAAAAAACATCTCAAGGAACCTTCTTAGCATTTTCGTATATGTCAAAAGCAATGCTCCTTTTCTGTTATATGTATTATGTAGTTATCATGTCAACAACAAAAAAAACCCAGTTGAATTTGTTGTTTTTCTTTTTTTAAATCCAATATGAAGAGGATATTTGTTTCAAGGCGACTCTTTCAAAACCAGCTTATCCATTATCATTCTCATTTCGTTACTCACTTGAAAAAAAAATCTTCTCAAGAAAACCTTTTAGCATTTTCGGAGATATCAAAAGCAATGCTCTTTTTTGTTGTTATATGTATTAGGAAGTTATCATGTCAACAACAAAAAAATCCAATTGAATATGTTGATTTTCTTTTTTTAAATCCAATATGAAGAGGATTTTCGCGATTAAATACCGCTTTTATTCACATTTTACCATAATTCCATCGTTAGTCAATTATTTCATTTTCCAGTTTAACTTCAACTCAACTTTTTTTGCTCTCCACATTCCATTAAAAATCCTAAATAACAGCAAAACATAACATTTTGGGTGAAGGAAATAAATGTTTATTGAATCGAAATCAAATTATATTGAATTCAATCGAAATATTGTCCATGAAGTAAAGATTTTTTCCCCTATTATTTTGCTTTATACTATTATGTGGTAAAAAAAAGGGGAAAGACGTTGGGGTGCAAAATGATACGTTACGATTCCCGCGCTTCTTCCCGCGATTATTGTGTCATCGCCTGCTCTAGCTCAAAGCGCAATTGAGCCATGGCTGTAATATATCGTGGCTCACTTGGACGCTTTGCCTGTTTAAAACATGAGCCTGGCGATCAGCTCTTGAGTTGCTCCTTCAGTTGTACCCTGTCATCGAATTTATTCTTGAATCCCACACATTCCTTGCAACATTTCCCTTCGCGATACGTCTAAAGAGTGGAAACAGAGCCGTAAGAGCCACACTTCACGCCGCGAAATGCGAGCCCCCATCGGCAGGCTCCGTCGCAGTCGAGTGGCTCGGTGTGATAAACAAGATGGCGTCCAAGCAAAAGACGCGATGCCTTCCACGAGGAGTGTACTGGAAAATAAGTCTCGACGAAGATATGAAGATGGGATTCCGAACCCCTACGATAAGAGGAAAGTAAAAGCCTCGCCGAGTTCCAATCGACAAACGTATCGACTCATCTTTCTGTAATGGAGCCCGAAAGTGGTTTATTTTCCCCCTCTTTTCCATTTACAAAGAGTCTTGAAGTGTTCTATTTTACTATTCGTTACGCATTGAAAGACGTGGGTCTAGCGAGATCGCGTTACGACGTTGAACTAACTACAACGGCGCGCTTCGCTATTGAACGTATCGCCTTACCGGTCATTTGTTCTGCTCTCAGTGCACGTCTTTGGCGAATGCAATTTCCATTAATGTCTCCTTTTCGTCACTCCTCGAAGAAAGCCGGGAGAGAGTTTCTTTGACGAACTGAGGCCCAAATTGGAAACATTAGCTGCAAATGGATGGCGTTAATACATGGTGCTGACTCACTTGTGTACCGGTGCCCTTTCCCCATGCAAGAATCAAGATGTCTTCCTTTGCTTTGAGAGGTGACTCATTACTCACAAGAAATAGACCCCGATTTCCTAGTTTTGTCGTCTTTATCTTGCAAATAAGCCAAGACATAACATTTGTAAAGATTAAGAAAATCGTCAGAGGACAAAACTCTCTTACATATTTATTTTAAGACCGTGAAATGTTTGGTCTTATATTAAAAACTATTCCTATTTTAGTTCAAACAAAATTTGAGTGCACTGTTGCAACATATCTTTGTGAGATAGTTTTTGAAATATGTATCGAATGTTTAATTTATCTTCATAAACGACCTTTGAAATACATGTAGGAGGCTCTAGAGTTTAGAATATAGACTAACACTAGATACCGCCATCTACCAGAATTTTTAAGGGGCGTTAAAGTCTCGGACATCGACGATTATCAGCTAGCCTGTGACCATTAAAAAACGGACGCGAAAACGCATCAATTTCGTTACTAAAATTGCAATAAATGGGTAAAAGATATTAAAGTGGCAATGAAGAAGAATGCTTTATTGCGCTTCTTTTTTTTTATTTTGCCCGCAACGCGTCTCTTTACGTCGTCTTCATTAATAACCCTCCGTCTCAAGCACACGCCACGCGAGGGGGAGTCCATCTCTGAACAAGAGGAGAAGGAGGGCTATTGTTATCGCTCTAAAAGGCTTTAATCGAGCGTACCAAGTGTTCACATCACCCGCCACTTATTAAGAAATCTTCCTCATTTTTACAAAAAATAAGGGATGTCGTCTGCGCGAAGTCAAGGGCAGGTGCACACATACGTCTGCTGCCAGTTATTTTTGTATCTACCAAAGACACTTATTCTCACTTTTCCCTTTCATAGTCTTCCTAATTCATATTCTCATCTTGTCTTTTCGTCCGACCGTCAAAATGAGGCATAAATGATTCTAGAGATAGGCAAGGCGTATCCCACCGCGCAAGAGGTGAGAAATATGATTCAAATCATCCGTTTAAAGATTTCATTGCTTACAAAAAATGTCACAATCGCAAGTATTGATAATAATAGAGGGAGAAAAGGGAGATTCACGCCAAGGGTTCCCCTCAATCGACGTAGAGAAACCCGGCGTCGATGATTTTTCATGCAAAGTTTTCCCGCGTGAATCTCACCTCATTGTCTGCGGAGAGGCGTTATCTACCATTCACGAATTTCAAGGCTGATATAGAATTCTTAAAAGACACCCTGCTAAGAAGGATAAAACTTGTGATCTTTATCACTGCAACCAGAAGTTATATCCATCTGCAATTGTATTGACTGACGCTATTTGAATGTGGTGTCTATATGACTTTGTACTGTGCCGACTTTCTTTCGTTTAACATGTTCAACGGCAAAATCCTTGTTGAACAGCCTTTTTACAAATTTTTGTGAAATCGATGAAAACAAGACTAGTGAACAAGGTGTTTTGGTTTTCACACGGTTAAAGACATGACGAGTTTCTTTAAGTGAAACCAAATGACTCATCTCTCTAATAGATTCATCAGGTGTTCAAATTTGCTTTTAAATTATTTTGCTTCGGCATTTCTAGAGGCATTTTATCAATTTCGAATCGGGATCAACTTCTCAGTGTGTGCCTCCGATATTCATTCGTATGTTGCCGATGAATAATTCGCGATTGATTTTCACCCACTTTTGAAGAAGGGGTATAGTAAAAATAGATCAAGTTGTGATGTTAAAAAAAAACACTAATAGAAATGCAATTTATCCTCTTTGTAATTGGATGAATACCATTTTGAAATAAAAGAAAACAAATAAGTACGCCGAACATTCGTCATTTAATCATTGTTAATTATCCACACGTATTCCATTCTAGATTAGGGAAAGAACACCGGAGTAATATTAACAAAATAATCATCTGATGTTTATCCCTGCTTATACAATTTCATGAATTTATAGTGGTAAAAATTACTATTTTTAAAGATCATAAAAGGTTTGGCTACAATGAAGTCATCCCTGTGAGCCGACAGCTTTAGACCGACATGGGAATACATTAGAAAATTATTTAATTTTTTGTCTCGCTTTTTCTTCATTTTAATCTTTCTTTAAACAGGGTAGTCCTTTCAATAACAAATATTGCTCTCAATAACAAATATTTTAAATGACATTAAAAAACAATAAAACATTACACAAAACATGATTAATAAATGAAGAGTTTAATTCCAAAAGGAGCTAAATCCACTTTTGATGAAAATTGAGTTATTGATATCAGAACATTGTTCACTTATTACCCGTCTTTCTACAAAAGTATTTACCTAAATTTTGGGAGCGATTATGAAAAAATGCACCTTCTAATATCACTTTTCCATAGACGCATGTACAAAATCTGGTAAACAAATCCTTTTTTCTTTGAAGTTACAACGGTGAATTTAGCTCCTTTTGGAATTAAACTCTTAAAAAATATCTATTATAATATTGATTTGAAAAGGCAGGATTTAAAAAAGAAAATCCAAATGAAGATATTTAGAAGTTTCAAAAACGCTAAAAAAAAGGACAAAGTTACAAAAGTTCACAAGACCGACAAATCAAAGAAATTAATTGGTAAAGATAGAAAATGTGGGACCGAGAGCTTTCGGTCTCGCAGACTGTAGTCAGTACATACACGGCCCCGTTTCATAAAACTGGTTATCAATAATAAGTTACCCCTACTGTTATAAGCTACTAAAATCGAGGCCTTTGATTTGCTAAGAGAAAGTTTGTCATAGAATTTTAGAATTAGTTTTATGAAGCAGACCCCAAGAACGAAAAGGCGTGGCGGACATGAACGCTTTATAGAAGCCACCATTATTTATTATTATAATGCGGCCATAATATAGGTAAAATTGCTTGACCTATTTGCTACCAATGACTTTACATCTACCGTAGATCCATTGATGGTTATATGTGCGCCATCTATGTCCCAATGTAAATAAGTCTATCATTTTGCTGTCCTTCATGAAAGATAACCCTTGGATTGTTAACCCATTGCTTACTGGAACCTGGTGGTCCCTGTGTTAAGCCTATGGGAATTAGATAATTCAGTAGCCAACGGGTTAATTTTATCATTTTAGAATTCGCCAATGATTCATAATATTCCCCTGTCTAATCTTTCATCTAGAAATGACAGTTTGTCTTAAAATACACGATTTTCCATTCATTTTTTTTTATCATTCTCAGAATAATAGATTTTATTCATAAACTTTATTCATCAAGAATGAATCATAATTATGGTTACGATCATTTTCATCAGAAGAGCTTACATCAAAAATATTCCAACTTAATGGGGTGCAGTGCAGTACCATCGTCATGGGGTGATATTTTTCATTAATTTTTGATGGTAATTATGCTCTGTCATTCAGTAATAAGTTTTCTTTCAATAGTTCCAAATGATACTCATAAATTCCTTAACAAACATCGGTTGGAGATAATAGCTTCACATCTACCAAAGATGCCTTTCATCACGCGTACGTTGAGGCGTTGCTTCATTGTTCTGTCTATTAATAGCATTTCTTTGTTTAAGGAATAACAATAATATTTTCCAATCTTATCAAAATACATGCACGTATGATGCACCAATATAATATATTGCTTATCAAACCGTACTTTTGTTCGTATGTCCCCGCGTCTCACATTTCTCGATGTTGTCTGTCTCTTTTGTTCTGTTGTTTTTGTTTCCATTAAAATGGTTTTGTTGTTGTTTCTTTGATTCAGTTCTAAATCTCTTCGTTTCTATTTGCTATTCCCTTACATCCTGTCTTTTCATATCAATATCATATTTAATATTTTTTCAAAATGTTCATATTTTTGTTAGCAATGGGTATTCAAAATACTTAATAAACATTTTAACTAATTTGATTTGATTTATCAAAAACTATTCCTCATGAAAGAATAACATTGTCATTAATGTTGTATTATTTAAAACAGAGCAATATTGAAATGCATGACATGGGTTCGGACAATCGTGTTAAAAAACTTCGGGCTGGGATTTGAACCCCGTACCTTGTGATCCGCATCCGGTTGACTTATTCACTAGACCACGACACCTCACTATAAACGAGGCATGCACGTATCTTAATGTATTGCAAAGATTGCATTTCATTTTTATTTATATAGACCTACTAACAAACTCATCTTTTGGACGTCTCTGAACATCGCAACACCTCGATTATTACCCTAAGGTCATCATGATATATATTTTCATCCATTAATGTACAACAAGGCTCTGAGGAATATATGTTGTGTCTAACCAATCGCATACTAGGTTCGACACCCCAAGGCGAACTACCAATGTGAAACGTTGGAACTTATCAACAAAACAGACAACAAGAGGATAATGTTCCAAATGTTTGTCCCCTCAGTGAAGACAAATGAACGATATACAAGTTTGCGGAAAATATCTTGCGATCGGCAAACTAGTGATTGATGACTCCTACGTTCTCTCTGGTGTAAAAAAAACTACAGGAAAGAGAGATAGATCGGTCGAAGACCCGGCCACACCTTCACAAGATTGATAACTGTAACTATACCTTTAATTAAAGATCCTTGTTTTTGTGGCTATAGGTGACAATGATATCCATCTATGTACATAATACCTAAATAAATCCGATGTTTGGGATATAAAGTAACCGATAAGCAACAAAAACAAAGTGATATGTCATTTCTTTTTTGATTAATGGTGGTTTTTTCAAGAATTTTCCACAAGTAATTTCCTTTGATACGCATGCAGAAAGCATTGTTATTTTAACACAATAATGATTTGAAAACTTTTATAAACAAAGTGACTGTGTAAGTATACGTTTATTTTAAAATGAAATTCTATTTACACAAGTTTAGACAAGATAAATATAAAGATTATCATGCTTAAAGATTTATTATCTTGGCTGATGAATTAAGGTATCGTATGTTCGGAATGATCAGATAATTAACCGAAACATAGAAGCAGGATCATGTAACAATGTAAAAAAAAAAATGGAAAAAAGTTAAGGCATGAACGCAGAATTATTTTTTTCCATTCTCATAGAAATGACAAAAACAAACGTGGACAAAAGTACAAAGACTCAACAAGTGGTTTAACAGTAATTACACTAATTCTCGTGTTAGCATAACTCGACGGATATCCTTTAGCACACACTGCACGGCTCCAGCACCCCCCCCCCCCCCACATGATAGATGTGACGAGGGTCGTATAAGTTCCCGTCAAGTCTTGGGGCGTCCCTCCCAGTGCAGAATGCTACACTTCCCTGCCAATTCCCAGTGCTCCTTGTGATTGATAAATGGCGGTTCCCGATCAATCGCTATTCCATCATGAAGCCATATTGCTCGATCAGGGGTTGACATGCCAAGGGCGAGAGAGAAATTATCGTCTTTTATCAAGAGCATAAAAACAAACGAAGAAACAAATTGGGATACAACGAGAGAAAATTATTGGGGAAAGGGAAAACATCTTCCAATATAATCATGCTTGCTTTAGCTATACGTTTGATTAATATAGTTTCACAGCTTTTGCAGAATTGTGTGCAGAGTATAATAATCTCATAAAATTCTTATTTAAAAAAGTGTCATAATACAGTACTTTTTGCATATGTGTTATACTTCAGTATTCATTTACGATGAAATTGCTTTATTGAGCTTTCTTATTGCTTGCACTAGAATGAATTGTATCATCTGTGAACACCTCCGACATCCATGACCCATTTTCTTAGATCGCGTGGGGTAGATAGTGAATAAGAAACGTGTCTCAGTTAATAGCAACCATGTGACAATAACAGGTATGTCAGAATACCAAAGAAAGATTAATTTCCATCTTTTCTTCTACCTTGTGGTAGCCGAACGCTCATTCTCTTATGCTGGACCATCCATCTGGAACACTCTACCACAACACTTCCGCCTCTGTAGTACAGAAGACACTTTCAAAAAGAAACTTAAAACCCAACACTTTCCATCTTGAATCCATAATATACGTTTTGAGTATCTAAATTTCTTTTCGTTCATAATATCTTAATTACTGTTCCTTGTTTGATTGTTATGATTTGTATGTTTCTTTTATGTTGTAATAGCGCTCTGATCAGTTTGTCTGTTGTAGCGCTCAACAAGAATAAATTATTATTATTATTATTATAAAAATACAAAAAATGACTAAGTGTGAAGCGGGAGAGTATCATTAACCAGTAGCTTAGCGTATTCTAACCAATAAGGGGAACTGGGACCATGGGGTGGGGGGGGGGGGGGGGTGCATCGGCCTTGTTCGTTGAATAAACTAAACAATAGCAAGGCAATCAAGTTAAGGGTATGATTTTTTTGGGGGGGGTCCTATCATTTTTCTTTTCTGAGTTCCTTCCCTTTCTTCCTTTTTAAACTTAACCCTTTTCACCGTTCGATGAAGGGGGCACCCCAATGTAATCCCTTGCCCCTCCCTTTGTAGCTACGCCATTAATTATAATCCAGCATCTACCCCCCAACAAATCCCAGGGAGCACGGCTTAATCCTTGTTCTGAATATTTGACCAAGATTTTTAATGAAAAATTATTTAGTTAATAAGAAAATAGAATACAATCTCCCTTGTCACTCTGGATAATAGCTCTCTCGTGGATATTTCAATATCTATTTGCAATCAACTACTAGGCTGATATACTTTTTGTCTATATTTCTGTTTTTTTTTGTTTTTTTTGTTTTTTGCTTTGGATTTCATGTTGGTTTCGAGTCCTCGCCTCACATAATGCTCCAGTCACGTGCTTATATCATTCAAGAATCATGGATGTTTCTCATCGAATGTTACTCCCGGTGAGAATAGCTAATGTAACTTATTATTGGAAATACCAGGCCTTTCATATATCATATGTTGCTATGTCGGGCAAACCCTGGTAATACCTTAGTAACCGTGGTGACAGCAACAACGAGATAAGGACCAGACCAATACCAAACAAAAATTAAAAAAAAACATTACATTATCCCGAATGTTCAAGATTTTATAGTTTTTTTTTGCCCCAAAAAACTTTTTATCTAAAAAAGAGGGGTGCAAAAGTTTAATAACCATAATAGTGTAAACGATATCAGATATGAAAAATGTGTATATTATCTGAAAGGAAAAGATGTCCGCGAAATGAACGCACTTGAAACCCTGAAAGTATACTACATTTTGACTTGTGTGCTCAAACAGACAGTCATTGCAAGTTAATGCGTGTCATTCTGAAGAAGCATAAGCAACATTTAAACATTATTGTCGAGTTTATGTCAATCAAATAATAAAACGCTAAGATGTGCAGTTCACATTTTATTTGTTACATCGAAATGCATGTCTGTATCATATATTGTAAATGAATCTGTTATATTTGACGAAAAGATATTTGTACGATACGCCAACTCAGACATTTCCCAAAAGTTGCTTTTGAGAATGTGAGTTAGGTCATTAGAGATTCTGATAATGAGGTCTGCGGCTCGATAGCGCTGCCTAATTTCCTCTTGAAAATCCTTTAAATGTCAATGTCTAGATTGTAATAGGAAAGGGTTCTCCTTCTAATTGCTGTTCTTCAGCTTCTTTGTGTAGCTTGATACATGTCTATTTTCGAACTTAATCCTTTCTCATTTGCTTGAAAGAGTTTCATTACATTTCCCCAGCCGCCCTCCCGCGCGTTGCCCGATGCCGCAGACCACCATCGTCATCACCAAAGCCGAGTCTACCCCGTCCTCTCTCCATCTCTCCTCCGTTACATCTATACGGCACACCGGGAGAAGAAGAACAAAAAATTGCTTTCATCTTCGAGAAAGTATCTTGATATTGATAGTCTGACAAAAGACAAGTCCTTTAAGTTTCATTACCACTCTCCGTATTGACCGAGATACAGCATTGTCAATCGGACTATAGCCGTCATTATATAGGCAATTACGTGCTGAGAGCATGGTTTTAACGGAATTCCATTGAGACTTCGATATGACATTCTCGCACCGGTTGTTAATGGAAGAAAGGATTTTTCCCTCCAAGTTTCCCCGTCTCTCCCTTTATCCGCACTATTCGAGATTCTGTTTAATAGCTACAACGAGGCACTCTCTCTCTCTTCTGATGAGGTAATCAGACATGAACGAAAGAGGATTAGAATATGATAGCGATGTGTTTTACAGCCATCTTCTGATAGTAGGGGGAGGTTGAAATATAGAGATCCTGTAATTCTCTCTCGGCAAGCGTTACAACGACGGGGAATTTACTCAACAACAAACCATTTCCTAAGGATTCTCAGGAAGAGGACACTCTGAGATATTCTTTAATGTTTCATCAGATGCTATTTCACCTGCGTCTTGTTTTTCAACAAACATTATTCTACTCTTCGTTAATCTTAAAAGCCGATTTTACTTTTTCCTCTCTCGCAAAGTACGCTTTTGTTGTCTGGCTATACTCTGCAAAGCATGTTTACATCCCCCGTTCTCCCTTATGACGTGTTTTGATTGCTGAAATAAACCCAAAGAACATCTAGTTTACGGTGCATTAGGCTTTTTTAATGACAAGGTAACTAGTTTCGTTCGTAGTTTGACAAACACTAACGACACATAAAACAAAATATAAATCTTGTAATAGGTCAAGTGATAGTAATGAAACTGACTTTGCAAAGACACGAATCACCAAAATGAAAATTCCCTTGCCATGCTCAAAGTGAAGGAGTGCTTATTTTCTTACCGTTTTTATTGTTCTTTTTCGAATCCTATTTTCTAGTTTAATAATTTCACATGTTACGATTTTAGTAAAGTTAACTTGGATATGCCTTAAATTCTAGCTATGATAAGGCTATATATATATATATCGTAAAACAAACATTGTAATCTAGCTTCTTTCATTTCCATTTTCTACTTAGTATTTTGACAAAGTGATGGTGGCGAAATTAGGAAATGACGTCGGAAATTGGTAGACGGAAAATGTTTTGGCATACGAGAAAACCAGGAGAAGTACTCATTAAAAAGTTAGTAATTGCTATCTACATTTTATAATTGGCCATGGACTTGATATCAAGTACAATGAAAAAAGGACAGAATCTCACATTTTAAAACATCTTCAGTTATACTGTAACCGAAAGAAATGGTTATTTTGGTAATATGTTACTGCTTCAAAACGGTTTTTCGATCAAATTACACATGTACCTTTAATGATGATAGAAATTCGCTTGCCGCTCACATTACTATAGAGTAGTGAGTAGTTAGCAATGCCAGTGGTGAAAATGAGCCTTCTGCGTTTTCTTTCTCACCAAATTGCAAATTCTTTCCCCTATTTTGCTTGAATGATTACGGAAATCAATTTACATAAACGAGTACGTCAGATGAGCCACACGAACGCGTCGCAAATATACAAAACAACAACAGAAATGCAAAACAAAATAGGAAGAAAAAGGAAAACCATCGCGGTTGGCCTTTTCTTGTATATTTCACGCGGGAAAGCTGCCAAATTGGCGCCCTTCCGCATCGCTGACTGCATGTTACTTTAGATACCACAGAACACTTCACAACGCTCTTCTTAAATGCCTTTAAAATATGGAGATTGTGGGGACTCCTAAGGAATCTTTCAAACGGAAAGCGTGTATTTTTAAATTCAATTTGTATACCTTGTCTTTTTGTGCATGTCGGTTAAAGAGAAGATAGAAACGAGTATTGGATGTTAAGAAATGTAGATTTAAAAAAATTAAATAATGACAAATGATGTATGATGTGGAAAGAGAACACATATTTATTGGGAAATGGAAAGTGTGATCGTCATTTGTTTTGATATGCCTTCGTTATAATTGTTGAATATTTTGTTTTAATACTCTCTTTTTTTAATGATTTTTTAAAATTTCGCCTTCAAAAGACACATAAAGGCGAATGAAACAAAATATCATATGTGTATATACATGTATTTGATTTCCAGTAGATCTATTAGTACTTGGTGAGTTGAAAATGTGTTACAATTTTCTAAAGAATCTGATTTTACGTGCTATTCCCTTGTTTGCAAAGACCAATAAAATATCTTGTATCTTGTATCTTGTATATTGGGGGTGCTAAAAACGAATCTACACCTTGCTTTTTTATCCCTTCTAAATGACGTCTATGTTTGTTGCCATGGTAACGGATTGTTTTCTGTAAAATGACACATATATATATATATATATAACTCATCAAACCACCAAATATTATAAGGTAAGTGGCTGAATAAATCCTTCTCCCATGTCATGGTTATGTTCAAATATAGCGGTTGCCATGGTTTTATACGTCTGCAATTTCAGAAAATAACTTAAATTTCTGAATGATGAGAACATGTTTAAAAAAAACATATAAAGAACTGTCAAAATATATTAATTTCATGCTACAAGTTTGATTCCTATCCTGCTCTTGATCATTCTAAGCCATATGGAATTTCGAATAGTTTGTCTCACTTTTGTGTATTTTCATTTTCCTACTTTTCCTTTGTGCCTCTAGCACATCATTGACATGTGGAGTTGGCGCATATATTACTCTATATTATTTATCATGACATACTCTTAAATGCCCGTCTTTTTAATGACAGATAAGAGAACCATGTAGATCAAAGATAGTGAACAATCTAGATGGAATATTTGCATTTGTTTCAGACATTCAGTAAAAACCAAAAATTATAGCCAGTGAAAATTAAGTAATGATAAACAGGATTTTTTTTTTATTGCACAAAATGTGGTGAAACATGTAAAAAAAAAAAGCATAATGGAATGCCGTTTTAATAACAAGATGCTCAACGATAAGAAGGCATTAAGAAGGCTTTTATCGAGTCCTTTCTTCTTAATTTTTTCATAATTAGAGTAGATTATTGCACAGAATCAGCACCTCTGATGAATAACAAGCGAATAATCTAATATATCATAATATATGGGGGAAAAGAGATAAAGATGCATAAAAAAGGAAGAGACAGGGAGACGGTATTTAATTAGGTAATGTAGACTCTAATAAGGACTCATTTGAGTTCAAACTATCATAAAGACTCCTCTAGACAAAAGATATTTTCCATGGAAAAATGATTTACTCTCATAAAAAGTATTATGGCTCTCCTAAACATGTTGTATAACTGTAACGATAATCTATAGAGTGCATTAAAAAGTAGTTACCATTAATGATCTTTAATTTATTTCATAAGGCGACGGATAAATCTGGTCGATATGGTTCTTTCCTCCATCATGACTGTTAATTCAGTGATTTTGTTATGAGTTGATACGGACACACCCATTAATCTGAGATGCAGATGCCTTATATGTTATTCATGACAATCTACCAAGTTATACATGATGTCGAAGTTGACTTTGTAATTTTCTTCTTAATTCGACAGCGGCATGCTTTCAAACGCTCATTCTTCCCATCTCCTAGCTGGTCTTTGTGTAAAGACAGGGGCGGCTCAAGGATTTTGTAAATTGGGGGTGTGGGCAACTTCCCCAAATGTCTGATATGTTCAATGCCATTTCAATATCTAAAGAGGGTTATTGAGGAGAAGAGGGTGTGTGTGTTTGTGTGTTTAGGAGGCGGGGTGGGGCGTGTCCAATTTCCCGAGATCGCTGACCATGCAGGAAGATTATCAGGGGGTGGTGTCTAGACCCCGTGAACCCCCTCCCCGTCTTTGGATCTGCCTCTGCCTGGCATCCCTTTTCATTTGGGAGATGCCTCCGTGTGATTAAATATGACAATATGGAGCTCTGTATTTACCAAATTTGAGCATACACCAAACTGTTTTGTTAACAAACTCTCGACACATGATTCAAATTTGATTCTTTGAATATGACATGAAATCGCTTATCAAATTTACAAACCACGCCGCCAAACTTGTGAACACAGCTTCAATCTGTCATTTTTGTTCCCGCTCTCTTTTCCGTTATTCAATTTTCGTCAGCAATTTCTTAATACTCTACCGCACACGCGCTGGAACTCCTCCGCTTTCCCACCTCACGATTTGCATTCTAACTCAATTTTCCTCCCCTCGAACTTTCTTCGCTCACGTTCCCGCCAAATTTAGCGCGCGCCACATCTTCTCCTCCTTCGCTTCCGCCATTTATAGCCTCATATTCAATCGTTTGTGTCTTTATTCTCGCACGGCGTGCCTAATTTGTTTGCCCCGTGTGCATATACAAATCAAATTAACACGGCTAACAATGTGCGCTAGGAAAACAGAGCATTTAGCGAGTCAACATTGACTTTCTTTTGCTCTCTCCACGCGCGCTGAAATTCAATGACTTTTGATGAAGACTCGTCACGATTCATCAGCAAAACTTCCTTCCCATTTCCAATTTTGCGACACAATGACATTTTATAAAGGGCATGTGGTATTGTATTTCGGATCATATATTTCATAGAGTATTTTCTTTGTCTTGAATCAATAAATAATAACGAACTGACTGCTACTGACATGGCAAAAGAGCGCGATTCCGCGTAGATAAGTAACGCGCACTTGTGAGGATAAGAAAACGAATGTTTCTGTCACTTGGTAAGGAGGTTGGATTGTGGAAGACTGCAATCATGACGATATGACTGGTGTAATGCGGATGATGATGATAATCATGATCATGGCGGAGAAGGAGAAGAAATGGAGGAGCAAGAGGAAGAGGAGGAGAAAGAGAAGGAGGAGGAGGAGAAGAAGAAGAAGCAGAAGAAGAATACAATAATAATAATAATAATAATAATAATAATAATTATAGTAATAATAATAATAATAATAAGAAGAAGAAGAAGAAGAAGAAGAAGAAGAAGAAGAAGAAAGAAGAAGAAGAAGAAGAAGAAGAAGAAGAAGAAGATGAAGAAGAGGAAAAAGAAGAAAAAGATGAAGAAGCAGATAAGGAAGAAGAATCAAAACAACAACAACAATATGATAATGATGAGGATAAGGATGACGACTGCCACGACGGCGACGACGATGACCGTGATTGAAGTGACGAAAACACAAATTGACTGTATGGAAGGGGTCGATGACGAAGTTGCTATTCGATATGAGGCAATATTAATCGTATGACTTGGAGGATAAACTACCAAGCAACAGGCTTCTTCACTCAATGTTGGCAATGGTGATTTTGGTAACTGGTGGCGGCTTTTAGGATGGTGGTAGCGGTATCGCTATGGAGGTGGTGTGGAGTTGATTGGTGGTGTTGGAAGCGTTAATTCTGCCACAGGACCTAAGGACCAAGTCTACGGATTACTTTTGCACAGTCTCGGAGTGTCCCCTTTTGGACTGTTACTTGTTTTTCCAAAGGTTCACGTCTGAAACACAAGTGGGTTCATAATTCAAAAAAATGAAACAGACTTCGTTTTCCCAAACATTTTTTTGATGCATTACTCTGAAGGTTCGTTATTGAAAAAATGAAAAATTTCATAATTCTAAAGTTTCGAAATGCCGAAAATGAAAAAAAATTCAGTATTTCGAAAATAAAATGGATCTCATGATTTAAAAAAAGATACTGGGTTCATATTCCAAAAAAGATGAATAAGGGGTTCATTACTCTGACGGTTCGTAATTCCGAAACGATACTTGATTTTATTTGATTTCCGAATCATCAACATTTTTGCACTTTCGGAATTAAGGCCTTTTCTCAAATTTCCGGAATAAAGAAACCTTACATAATTTTTGAATTACAAACCCTAATTTATTTCGGAATTACAAAACCTTTTTCATTTCGGTCGACTAAGTATAAACGAATGACAAACCCTCGGAGTAACAAACCTTCGAAACTACGAGCCTTCGAAAAAAAATGGATTTCATATGATATGATATAATAATGTAAAGTCCAATATCCAAAGATATTAATGAGTGCTTCCAGCAACCCCCCCCCCCCCCTTCACTCAGTATTTCCTCTTCTTGTAGAAAAAGAAAAATATAACTATAATAGTATAATCAGTTAACAGGTCTTCTTCCGAAAGAAAACTTGATAATATCTTAATCGGTTTCGTACTATAAGAGGCTTATAACCTTGTTTACAACAGGAAATTATCAGATGACATCGATAAAGACGGCGAGTTGTTCTGCTCCAAGCTTTGGTGTTAACGCCCCCAACGTTGGCATAATGTTGATTCGTTGGGCACGTTCACAAGCACAACGCTTGCCACTGCATGAGTTCCAACTTGAGGAAATATATCTTGGACCCCGGTGATGTAGAACTTCATTGATTCCCACTTTTATGAGTGATATATGTGTGTAGTGTAATTTGTATTTTTCTTACAGCCCGTTTGTAGAGGTACATTATGTCGGTGGAAAAGAAGGCTTTTGATTGAAAGTCTTGCCCTCTGTGGTAAAAGCAAGATAATCGAAAACGACGCCTTGTCTTATATGAATCCTATAATTTGTCATGTTAATGAAGAGAACTACGACTTTCTTCTGTAATTTATTATATTAAAAGAAAGAAAACAAAATAATTTTAAAATGGAATGTCAACCATACATGGACAGGTTCATTGGTCATAATCTCTCTCTCTCTCTCTCTGTTTTCGGCAATACATTATTGTGCTGAATTATACAGGTCCAATAAAGCTAATTGCCTTTGTTCAAATTCATTACTTTCTGCATATTAACACAAAAAGACAAGGTTTCTCAAATGATTTATATGGTTCATGTGTTTATTTAATCATTTTTATATATATATTTTTTTTACCCAGTTGCTGTATCTCTCTCACTCTCGATCTCTTCCTCCCTTCCCCTTTCTCTCCTTCCCTTCCTTTCGTTTCACACCTCCCCCCTCCCCTCTCTCTTCATCTCTCTCTCTCTCTCTCTCTCTCTCTCTATATATATATATATAATAATAATATATATATCTTTTTCTCCCTCCCTGCCCTCTCTCTCTCTCTCTCTCTCTCTCTCTCTCTCTCATTTTCACCCCTCTCTCTCTCTCTCTCTCTCTCTCTCTCTCTCTCTCTCTCGCGTTTTCCCCTTTTCACCCCTCCTGTACTCCCAGACGTCCAGTTTCTACGTGTTTGTGACTGCTCTGAATACTCACGAATCCGCTCGTTCGAGATATAACCCAATGAATATGGAGATGGCAAGAGAAGGGAATCATTATGGTTGTGTCCCACGGGGGGCAACGATGGACATTTAAAGCAGGACAATTGTCAGGGAGGCGACCAAAAAGAAAATCGTTTAAAGGTCTCTTAAAGACGACAGCTTGAATTTGAGAGCGCCATTTTCGGGGCTAGACAGCTAGAGCTGCATTTTAATAGTCGTTCGGAGCAGAAAATGAAAACAGGGAGGGGGGGAGGGAGGGAGATGAAGAGAAAGAGGAAGGGAGGGGAGAGAGAGAGAGAGAGAGAGAGAGAGGGGGGGGGGGGGGGGAGGGGAGAGAGAAAGAAAGAGAGAGAGAGAAAGAACGAGAGAGGGAGACAGAAAGATAGAATGAAAGGAACTGGAGAAGAGGGAAGGGGGAAGAGAAAAAAGGTAGATGGGGGAGAGACTCTGGAGAGAAAGACAAAGATAGGAAGATAAAAAGAGCGAGGGACAGGGATAGGAATATATTACATAGTTCTCTCTATCTCTCTCTCTCTATATATATACATATATATATATATATAGAGAGAGAGAGAGAGAGAGAGAGAGAGAGAGAGAGAGAGAGAGAGAGAGGGGGGAGAGGGGGAAAAGAAAGATATAGAAACAGATTTAAAAAATAGAGATAAAGAGAGAGATTGGGGGGGGGGGGTGTACATCTTGAATAATTAGAGCAGATCTTGTATATGCCCGTCGCCAGATGGAGGTGCTTAACGAAATCTGGATTAACTAAATGGGCCGCATAGTCTACCTCGTTATTATACTCCTAATCCCTCTCCGGCATTTCGCGGGCATTAGTCAAATGCTATTCTATACCCGCTAATGGGATAGAAATAATAAAATATCGCGGTTCCCCCTTTTTTCCGCTCGACGTGGAATATGTTGCTTATTGCTCAGAGATCACCATTAAAAGCAAGGGGATTTAGGGAAAAATTCTACAGTTACATTCCAGTGAGAATACAATAAGAATAGCTGTGACTATCCAAGATGACTAATGATTATATGAGACATGGTATTACTTGTCAAACGTGCACCCTAGCTCGTGTTGTAATATTAGTAAAGAGGCACTTAGGAATATAGGATATAGTCACTCTGTAAAGCTTTTAAAAGCAAAATTTTCATAATCTGTTTCGCTTCATGAATTGTACATCCCCGAGCTAAATGACATGTTGTTGTTTTTTTCTCTTTCTTTCTCCTGATGACTTTCGAAAATGAATATAAGTTACAGGTGAAAATCAGATAGTCTACGTAAGGATAACTCAACATCCTTTAATATTACAACAAGACTCGGGACTTATATAACATCAGCATCACAATTACCATGGTTACAAGTTCTATCCATTGACCACACCCATCAACATGATTTCACCATCACCTCAAATTTTCATCAACACATTATCAGTCACTACCCTTTGCCTGGCACCAGTGTTCACTTAAAGTACTACAAATTACAACAATATTAACCCCCCAAAACGACAACTATATCTGACGAAACAAATACGCTTTATGGACAGAATAAAGAGAGTCAAAACATGTTTAGTGTTCAAGTAAGAACGTGCACAATTTAATATCAATTTCTTGCATTTCATCAGAATCTTCAAGTACTCTCCCACTATTCACAAATAGAAGAAAAGCACGACATGAACAATGAACTTAATCATGATAATAGTGATAATAAATCTTCGTCATATTTCGTCGCATAAACACATGGGTTACATATTACTGTACAATAATCATGTAACATACTATCATATATAATATATGAATTTGCCAGAGCCTTGTACGTACGCAAGCGATCCACCAAGCACGAATTGAAATACATCCTTACATCCTCCCATCAACATAAATATCATCAAATATTTTGGAAAGAGTGACAAAGAAAAAAAAACATTGCGAAGATGTATCAAATATATATAGACTGCAACTTTTTTGTTCAAAATATGAAGAACATAGTAAAAAAAAAAAGAAGTTCTTTTGCCCCTTAGCTATAAATGCTACAAAATGGCAACCATGCATACAAAAGGAACTCAAGTATTGTTCAAGGAAAAATGGTGGGGGAAGAAGTCGAAAAGAGTCCCAGTTTACTCCCGCCCCGGTCACAAGTAGGCTAAACAGGGGCACGGCAGTCTTGGGACTCTGTTCTTAAAGAATAAAAGAAAATAATAAAATGCTGGATTAAGATCCATATCACCCATTCTAATATCATAAACCAAAAAGAGGGAGAGAGAAAAAAAAGGAATCCGCACATTATTTCGTACAAACATTAGTACATTGTGGTAAAAACATTTTGCAGCAGTTATACTTATACTTATACCATATGCGGAATACTTCGTATAAAACAGTTTAATTCTCGTGAAACCCTCTCTTTATTGTGACGTCATAAGAACTAACGCAGGGTAGAGCGTGTCAGGAGATGATACAAAAAGATAAATAAGCGCACCTTTACATTTAAGTTGTATATTTTACCTTAAAAATGTATAATAAAAGAAGAAAGGCAATGGAATCATCGTTCTTGTTATTTCTGTAGAAACGGAATAAATTAATTTGCAATACTCCTGGTTCACAATACTTTCTGAAAGATTGAAGTGAAAATGAAAAATAATTACATCACTAAAAGATGGTGGACTTTCACGAGAGGTGATGCATCATGGTAGAGCTTTTAAGTGATTTGCGGGTGAGCAACGGAGAGAGTGTCGGAGAGAGAGAGAGAGTGTGGGAGGGAGGGAGAGGAGAGAGAGAGAGAGAGAGAGAGAGAGAGAGAGAGAGAGAGAGAGAGAGAGAAGAGAGAGAAGATTTCTCCGGCCCATTTACGCGGGCTGTATAAACAAAGGCGCCTCTCCCGAAGGTAGGCGCAAAAATTATCTCACTTTGTAGGACTACATTTCTGACATCTCCCGACGGCTTCTGCTAAGTAACAATCAGCTTTTTAACGAGGCTGCGCGGCGAAGGGGGGTAAGGCATTAAACCAAGACTTGGCGTAAATGGGTGAGGGGCTTTTTTTTGGAGGAGAGTTTTGTTCTCAGGATAATAAGTATAATCAAGTTTTGGAGAGTGGAAGAGAGAGAGAGAGAATGCAAAAAGGATGTACGACAAACGTAAGTTTGTAAATATAAGACTTGAGTCAAAATAAATAGAGGAAAAGTGGAATGCAGCACTGGTCAGAACTATGAATAGAGAGAGGAGATAAGGACACACAGATACAAGGTATGAGAAAGAGAGAGAAAGAGGAATACAGAAATAAAAATATAAATGAGAGAGAGAGAGAGAGAGAGAGAGAGAGAGAGAGAGAGAGAGAGAGAGAGAGAGATAAGGAGGAAGATTGGGGACCCAGCAGCTGACTACACACAATCTCATCAATTAACTCAAGTCCATTTTTGGATTGCATACATGCCCGTCGCTTAGAGCAGACGAACTTCGCAATCAACTTCACGCGCGCAATTTCATTAAAGTGGACAGATCGTGATGGGGGTCGCCATTTTGAATTGAACCACGTCACTCCAGCTCTCCACTCCCCCCCCCCCCCCAATCTCTCTCCCGTCATTCCTATTTCTCTCACTCAGACGTAATTACTTTCCAAGTATTTGAAGGTTAGACAGGCTAATTAGATACGATTGTACATTGCCCGAAGTGTTTCGAATAAAATGATCCGGTTCCATCTGATATTAGGCATATAGGTTGTCTGCCGGTAGAATGTATGATCAGTGAAAGCACAATTAATTAATTTCGCTCGTCCATCCGGGGTGCGTCCTCCTCTCGCACATTGTATCCTGTCATGAGTTAATGAAGAGAGCTGATAGTTATGAAGAGTGAGACACGTCCAATAATGCTCCTGTCAATGAAGAATGATCATGTTTTCCAAAGCACGTTATTATTACATGGCCGGTTATAGATATGACATGGTTGTCAGAGAGAGGACTAGTTCCATTTCATTTTCTCCTCCTTCCTTTCATTATACGCTGCGGTTTTCTCATAAAAACCGTTGAGCGACGAGAATCCTTCACAAACACGGGGTTGTAATACCAAGCTGCAGCAACACACACACGATAAAAACGACGAAATATAAAGACCGTGTCCACTTAGCAATCAATCCAGTCACGATGGCTTCAGTTCAGCTAGTATAAAAGCTCATAGCGATTTCAGTGCAGAAGAAATTAAAAATGATTTAGAAAAACAACCATTTCGACATCAAGCAATGTTCATATTTAGCATCGTTGTCACTCAGTCGTTTTGACGAAATTGACAAAGCATTAGCAATATGACAGGACGGCTACAAGACTCGTTTTTTCTTCTTCATTTCAATGCTACATTTTGTCATATTCTTTCTCAAAAGTTATCCCAGCGTTGCCTTTTTTGTTTTTAAAGATTCAAACCCTGGTTTAGAAACTCCTTGATAAAAACTGTCATGATAATTATGTTCATATAATAAGTGCAAAATAGTGCGAAAACATCGATACCACTAAATATAAAAACAATTGTCCATTGATGCTAGCGATTGTGATTTCATTTAGTTCACATAGTCACGTGGTCGTCACGACGATCCTTCGACCATAAACGATTTAATTTCCCGACGATTTTTTTTTTAAAGGAATATTTTGATTTTTCCTTTCTGCCGTTTCCTGGACGAATTCTGATTTTCGTCGGTGGGGTATACTTCGTGCGCCATCTCATAGCGTCCATAGCAACGACATGCGTGTCGAAGGTCACATGTTAAAGTCACGACTTTCATCTCCATTCCGTTCTTCGAATACATAAGTCCTTTGGCGTGAATATGTACAGTCCATTTATAGCTTGATGCCTGTCAGCGTTGCCAATCTGAAGATCGTCATCGCGTCAGGATCCTTCAAAGATAGAGAGAGAGATGAGGCTCGTTCATGAAGTCTTAATTAGCAAACCTGCAGCAAAAGAGATAACAAAAGAACATAATAAGAAAGAATTACATTTTTATTATCAAACGTCTGCTGTAATTGCAAAATTCATTTCATTCGAAAATTAATTAAAAACATGGAGCATGCTTGTGCCCTAAATTGACAGCTATAATTATCCGTGCCCAGTCACCCGTTGTCATGTAATTGCAGTTGACAACCGCAATAACCTGAAATATGATATATGTAGTGGCGTTTTGAATGCTTATTGAATCTTTCTCATTAAATAGGCATTCTGTCAATGCAGTTGACAATCTTTATTAGTATTTATTGTTAAACCCACTAGCGAGGTCCTATACAATGTTATTACTCATTTTTGGAAAGGGACGTTTTCTGTGCCGTGTGACAGCCTTAATTTGACCAACGAAATGCCTATAATAAAAGGTAGATTATGGGTAAATATTGCAAGGTAGAGGAGGATTAATGAATAGAGCAGGCAGCCATCGGGGAACAAAAATAAGAAAAGTAACGATGCTCATATGAAGTGAAGAATGAAAGTAGTGGAATTACAGGTTTATAAATGATATGTCATTGAGTGACAGGATTAGCCAGACTGACATTGAAAGTATTCATGGCAAGGAATATTAACCAACACAAAAAAAAACGATTTAGAAAAATTATGAAAAGGGAGCTTACTTCAGAGAGGATAATGATGAAAAACGATAACAAGGAAGGTTAAAGAGGATTCGATGAAAAAAAAACATATTCTACAACGTTTTTAATGATGATGTACCTCTCTGAGATATCACAAGCATTCAAGACACAGTGATATTACAGGATGGTTCAGTAAAGACAGTCAGTGACAGAAAGAGAAAAGAAAAAACCAAGTCCCAATACGAACATTAATTCCCTTTCAATCAAAATGCTCATTTTGTAGGTGCACTCAATAAAGCGGGCAATTCTCCTCGAATTAAACGAAAATTGTCCCTCCATCAAGCACTTGAAAAGAGAAATTACCCTAAATTTCCTTCGATAAACATGACACAATAGCCACAAACAAAGATGACAATGGGTCCAATTTATTCGCTATTTACTCCGTTGATTGGGAACCTTTAAGGTCATTTCGCGCTGCTAGCCGAAACAAAATTAAATTTGCTAAATTCACTTTAGTAAATGTTGACTATACAACCTTGGTTATAATGGGGATATTGTAATGGAACCCATAGGAATTCCGCTTATGCAAATGAGTTAAAAAATATAATGTATTTCGGTGCATTAATCTCCTGACGAAAAAGGACGGTGTTTTATTTAATCTCTCAATTACGTCGTTACGATGGCTGCCCAACGCTAGATAAGGTTAATACTTTAATAGTTCTCTTGCATCGAGGCAAAAACGATTCAGTAATTAAATAGATTGAACATTTTTCATCATCTGGTCGCGAAGTAAACGGTTCTCGACGTCACTTAATGGCCATACGGGCAACATGGAATGATAGATTTGAAATGGCTTCGTTTAAGGGTAGTGATATTCATGCGAGTTAAGAACTAATCTAGAGGCAATCTCATGTTTGCACGGAAATTAAAGCTCATTCACTCTAGTGTTTGAGCCCAGGCTAGATCATGAACGCGCACACGTACATAGATACGCCTGCAAATATTGGTATAGCAAACATGGGCACGGGGGCGAAAATATTAATGCGCGCCAAAATCATTCTTATATCGACTTCGTTATGGGCGATAAGACGACGTGTCTTTTCATGCCAAAGAGGGAGGGGAAAATCTCTCGCTTAACATCCGAATTGTGTCTTTAGTTAACGCGAGGCGACGACGACACCCTTTTGTGTGCTCCTATAAATGCGGCATTTAAGGGACGGGAAATTAATAAGCAAAATCAATCAAGCAATGCGCAGGAAACTTGGGGTTTTCTTTCACGGTTCGCCAGGGTTCTTTCATATTCTCCCTTTCAGGTTTCTGAATCATTGTGCATCCATTTGAATTGTAACCGCTCTAGTATCCACTAATGCAAACGGTACCCATTTCTTCCCGTCGTTATCGTGTAATTAATACTAATAATAGCAATCGAAAAGCAATTATGAACACTTGGTTGAAGCGCGGACAATGGATTGAATATCGGCAAGCCCTTGCACGCGCCCCTAAAACTAATTACGACCGCTTTTCGATATAAAGTCTCTTGGCTCGCAGGCGTGACGCGCGCGCGCGCTTTCCTTCTTTCGCGCTGTGGAAGCCATGAGGGTGAATAAAAAGCAGAGCGACTTGGAAGGCTCTCGCAAACTGAAATGAAAACAGCTCCTAGACGAAAACTTCATTTGAAGGCCCTGGAAGTTATCGAATGAGATGCTATAAGACGAAAAGAGGTAACTGAGACCGTTCAATAACGTCTTCCTCACTCGAGATGCAAGGCATAATAGCTCGAAAACTGTGTCACAGCACTTGACTAGCCTCGATTCAGGCAAGAGCAATGTCGGAGGAAATTGAGTCGTTTTTTGGCTTTCTCTCTAAACCTGCCCCATCTTGCATCAGCTGCGGTGATGCGTGAATTACTTCTTGCTACTTTGGCGGCCTTGCGGACCAAGTCTGTCAAAATAGGCCAATCGATTCGAACCCATCACGACGCATAATTGATAAGCAGATAATTACATTATCATTACTCAAATTCCCCACAGCAAACGATGCCCTTATTAAACAAACCGCTCGCTTCCCTCTTCTCTTATTTTCCCTTCTCCGGTGGAGCTTCTTGTTATTAAATGATCAACGACACTGAGGTTTTGGGGTATATACCCTTGGCCTTTCTGACAACTCTGTTTGTTCAGCGGGGTGGTGCTGGTCTAATCCTGCGCCGAGAGTCGACCGGTCTTTTCTCCGTCTCACGCGTGGCCCATTGCTTCCAGCTCTCTGGCTCACAACACAGGCAATGACTATTAATACACCTCATATAAACGTGTATCTCACCTCCCTGCTTGCTTCAAGCAAGAACCCAATTTCAATATTTTACGACGTCTTTACCCTCTACTTTACAATGAAAAGAAACCTGATAAGTTTTTTCCCTTCTAATTTCGTTCCAAAATGACAAAAGGAGCAGGGGCGGAACTGATTGAAAAGTAACCAATTTAGCATTGCGTGAAACATTGCGTGTGTCATTAAGATAATATTTCTCCCCTCTTAATCTCAAACTCATCCTTCTTCATATCTCTCCACTTAAACAGTTATTTCGGAAGAGAGAAAGAAAGGAGGAGGAGGAGGAGGAGGGGGAGAGAGAGAGAGAGAGAGAGAGAGAAAGAGAGAGAGAGAGATTGGAGAAAGAAAGAGAGATTGGGAGAGAGGGAGAGGTGCACGGGGCTCGTATGCCCATTTTTTTAACCAACGGTTTGACGGGCTGAGGGTGCTTCGTACATATTACACTTTAATCACCCCAACATTTGGTATCTACATCCTCCTCAATTCTTCTGATTCCTCCCATCTTCTTTCCCGTCAACTTCCGTTTCTTCATCATCAGATCATGAACCCCTCCTTAAGTAACTCGAGTAAGATATTTTAAGTTATAGCTCTGCGTAAATGGTTAGAGGGAGTACCTCGGCATTCGTGCCCCTCTGTACATTTCATAGCTTATGTGGAAAATGGAAGAGAGGAGGGAGGGGGGGGGGGGCTTCCTATAAGGTACAATGAAGCAAGGTCACGGTCGGGGTTGAGTCCTTAGGGAGGAAACGCAAAGGAAGGGGATATTCTATCGGTGGCGAACCTAATCACTTAGCAGCCACTAATTGCCACAATTGGAACCGCTGAGATATCGAGTGAATAAATACAGCCTTATAGTATTGGAAGAGGAAATAGACGGAGAAAAAGCCAGAGAAAAGTGTAAGACGGGAGGAATAGGAGGAGTAGGAGGAGGAGATGGAGAAGGGTGGGAAGGAGAATGATGAGGAAGGGCAGAATATGGGGAGGTAGAGGAGGATATAGAGAAGGAGGGAGATAAAGAAGAGGAGGAGGAGAAGGAGGGGAAGTAGGAGGTAGACGAGGAGGAGAGGTAAGAAGAGGAGATGGAGCCATTGGAGGCAGAGACAATCACTTCAGAATGGTTTCCCGAGGAAAAGTCATTAGAAACAAGACCCTTGACAAAGCTTTTCAGCTAATGAAACCACAACAACACCGCTCATTAAAACGGAAACAATAATTGCTTATTAAATGTAACCTTTCATACTCAACTGAACAATAAGACTTAAAGTGAAAATCAATTAATTTCAATTATCTCAGAGGCAAACTAATCAATCTATCGAACAGTGAATAATTAAATGTAAATAAGACAAGTGAAAGCCACCCAGCATGCATCTATGGTGATTTAACACGTTTCCTAATTACAAATTTTCAAATGCGGTTACGGGGTGGAATTTTCATTATTATTATTATCATTTTTTTTTTGGGGGGGGGGGGGGCACAAGATATCTCTGCGGATGCGGTGAAGTTGACGGACTAAAAACGAAAGTCGACTAAAAAGAAACTCGCCCGATTGACCTGGATCCTAATCTAGACCAATATTAGGCCCCGATCTGCGGTGGTGGTGAGGAAGTTGCGGTGAGAGCCAAGGTGGGGGCAGGAGTGACGAAAATAATATTTCTCGATTTGAGCTTGACCTCTCCCGTGCGTATAAATGCAAGTAATACGTTTTTTTCTTCTTCACAATTGAGGTGTTGAATTCACAGGCTGAGGGATTGGATGTGCAGAACCGATTTTATTCAACACTGACGTATAGAGTTTTCTTGGTCTTTTTGCAGCAGCGAAAGGGACTTCTTCAATGCTATTCTCGCGATTCCAAACTGCTCCATTGAGCTGTAATTGAAATACTTTGATTGAAATAAGTTTCGTCACCCTAAAACAGTGCACAGTCATCTTGCAAAAAAGTAAAAACGCATTTCCTCACGCTATTTTCAGCAAGTACGGAATCTGAAGTGTAGGCACCACTCATTTCAGTGTGACACCACCCACCCCTCCCCCTTTTTTTGTTACCGCAAGGGGTAAACCCCCTTCTGTTCAGTTCTTTCAGTTTTCTCTTACTTGTCCCCGTTAGAGGGCGTCCACGGAGGTGATTTACTATGGCGTAATCACCAAACTCAAATGTTGACATTCGAACATGTCGCATGTTACAAGTCTCGAAGAAAAGTGATCAACGTAATGACTGAAGTCAAAGCTTGAAGAGGAGAAGGAGGGGAGGGGGGGGGGGGGGTGTAGTACTGTAGTGGAGCTTTGTTAGCATCACTGCTGAGGTCATACTGAATACGGTACGATATCAAAACGAGACTGATTCTTCAACGCAGCTTCTCTCTCCCGCCTCATTATCATTCCAATGTTTCCAATTATCGAACTTAAATTATTGCGTACTGATCAATCACAAATGTCACATTTCCTTTTTCTGTATTTCTTCCTTTTCCCTTTTTGAACTGATCAGCTTCCTGTTTGTTCTCATCTTGCCCTCATCAACCCCCCCCACCCCCTCGTCTCTCTTTTAATTTGTCAGGATCTGGTGCTGTCGTAGATTAATGGGCGCTTTCGGCACCACTCGGTATCCCTCCACATTCGAGCTAATTTGAAGGTGTCGGGGGGAAATAAATACAACACAAGTCAGAATTGAACATTATGGATGAATCGGGCTGCGAAACGCATTTCTTTCGGGTCGGGTAAGGAAAAGAAAGATGCGGCATTTAGAATGTATATCCATAGCTCCCGGCCTAATGAGTGACTTGGGAGGCTGGTGTATCGGGCGAAAAATGAGAGAAGAAGAAAGAAAAAAGGACGAATTTAGCCCTAAAAGATTTAGCAATCGAATTGAACTGTTTTCCTCCTGAAATTTGACAGCGCCTGTTTCCCTTATCCAATTAAAGCAAGCGAAATTTGTTATTTCCCCGTTGCTGTTTCCGATGATACGAAAGGGCAAGACTTTTCTAGAACGTAGTTATCCTCTCTTTCCTTGTCGCTCTCTATTTCGTTTCTCATTCATACATGATTGATAAATGGAACGCAAAATTGCAAACACGGGTTTGAATACTATGGGACCGAAATGAGAGACTCTGCTCATCTACAATTCAATTTAATTGATGAAATAGTGGAAATCACTGAAATAAATAGGAATGTTATCCCCCATGCGTTATCGATATAACATGACTTGACTACAGAGATTGTGATGCCTCTAGGTCGAATTAAAAAGAAGCGAAAGTTCGCGATTATTTTGGGTTGGATTTCTTGCAGCAAGAGCCTACACCAACCAAATATCCTGAAACACGTTTTGTCTTCATAATTCTAGAAGGCAAAACAGTGAATGCTATTACTTTCATTAGTTGCATACATATACATGCAAGCAAAACGTGATGTAACGGTAATGTAAAGCATTTACAAAACTTTCTTTGTCGTTAAGGGCCCCTGTTTCAAAACGTGAATTTATCATCTAATTGTTCTCATGAACACAAATGCGAAGTTCATCAGGTGAAGGATAACTATCAATTATTGGAGAACCAATCCTGCTTACGAAACAAGCTGCCCGGCTACATATATCGTCTTGTATAAGGAAGCACGAATGATTTAGAACCCATCTCACTACATTTTTTGCAGGGGGGGGGGGGGGGTGACCTGTCTTTCGATTGTGAGCTGTCTTGTCTAATGCATACATGTCTGTCTTCGTCTCCACCTCGCAATGCATCTTCATACCTATCTCACACATACCGTCTAATGATCCTCGCCATCTCAAAAATCAGCGGTTGTCTCTTCAACCTTGGTTTTCTTTCAGACTTTCCCGTATTAAAAAGTCATGCAGTTCTACAAGGATTTTAGCCGTGGCTTAATTTGAAACCAGATATCGTGGGCGGATCTTAAGCGTGATGATCACAGCTGTAAGGAACGATTTTAGAAATAGAATTCGGGTCAAGTTTTCGAGATCTGGGGCAAAAATTGAAGGAGATGACGGTGAGGTAATCCAATCTGGGTGCTTGGATAAGGCTACTAGTGCGCCGAACCATCATTCAGTAATTGCACTCGTAGTGCCGTCGCGCCCTACATATCACAGCTTGTTTGGACATGGCTATCGCAGAGGTCATTTCAGGTCAAGTCTACCATCGCTCTAATTGGTTTGACTCGTGTCTAACGCCATAGGTTCATCTCACATGCTATAGCTGCAAGCAAAAACTCAGATTCTATGTCTATTCTTCGATCCTAGTTTTATACCTTTACTCGGACCATCTCCCCAATCCTTTTCCCCTTGGATGTTCCCTTTCTTCATCTCAATAACTCTCAGTAGTTCTCTTACTTGTGTTAACCTTTTTATTATCAACCTCATTCCTTCTCTCTTTACTTAAAAGCGTGAACAAAAATCGTATAAATATATGCGAGGGAATCGAAGAGACTGCCATCTCCTAACAACGACGGTGTGACAGCAATTTGGAGACAAGCCTGTTCCAGTTAATTATTTTCTTCATTTCAGTAATTTTACAAGCTTTTGTGCGTCGCTTCACAATATTCCAGTTTAGATTTACTTCTAAGTTCTAAGTATAATTTATAAGACTAAAAGAATAAATTAACTTCGTTCAACAAAATACATTCAAAGGAATTTTTCTTTTCCAACAAAACAATGAAGCGCTGTAGTCTATGATCAACCGTGACCCTCGGACCCAAACAATGCACCTATATAAAACTCGCCCTTACGTAATCTCGCCCCTTCCTTCTTCATGTCGGTACACAACATCGGTCACAATGATGACGAAGTCAAACGAACATTCTAAATTCCTGAATTAATTTCTTAAAGCGTTCTTCCACAGGACAATCTCACTTCAGGAACTCAAAATTCTTAAACCAACTATATCATTATTGCTAAAATTATGAATAATCCTGGATATACAGCATTTATGATACATGTATCCTGTATATTTTGAATCTATTCATAGAAATAGCATCATTACAGCTATTGCATCTCTCATCTTTGTTGTCCCAATTATTTAGAACACCCCATTACTGAAATCAAGCGCAAATACATGTGTACTACAAGAAAAAGAGAAAGTATTTTTGACAATTCTAGCTGAAGCGCCACACGCGTCCTGATCTTGCCATGCAAATGCAATTATCCGAGAGGGGATTCTTGTCTTGTCCGTCGCAGCACAAGTGTGCAATTCAGTATTGAATATATATTGGACGACAAATTTTGTTTGGGCAAACGATATTCATGCCGTGGGGGAAAAGGTATCTTAACTCCAAAGATTGCAGGCCTTACCGTCTTTCATGTGCTATCCTACTCCCTTTCTTCCTTTTTTTTTGTCTTGAGACTGAGATGTTCAGAGAGGCAATAATCAAACTCGATTTTTTTTTTCTTCTTCTTCTCCCTCCAGTCGATGCTTGATAGGCAATTATCGGCAAGGAGGGAAGGTAAGGCATTATACATCTCTCTCTTCATCATTTCCTTGTCGGACAGCCTAACAATTACTTGGGGGCTTCTCACCACTCAAGCCATGTTCATGAGGAGAGGGGAAGAGGGTACGCAGCGAGTGCGTTGTTACTCTCAAAGCAGTAAACCTTTCAATCAAACCTTATATTTCCATTTTGAATTGGGCGAACGTAATATTAAGTGCGCTGCGATATAGAGAGCGGAGAAACAAGGCAATGTTTCGAGAGCGGGGGGAAACCGAGCGCTATCTGACATAATAATACTGACATGTCAGACATATTTGGGACATCTGTATTACTGTAATCATTCTAAAATCGAAACCCACCCATATAAATTGGGAACTACATACCCCCCCCCCCGTCACGCAGTCCACAATCCGATATGAGGCAATCCAGTTTCAGAACGAGATGGTTCAATACGTTGTTAGCCAAAACTATTTCTTTTCGCAGTTTAAGTTCTACAAAGTTTTTTTTATCACAGAATAAATTTCAAACTCACAAATTCTGTCGTGCGAGTTCAGATGTATTTGATAGTGGTGGTTATTTTACCTGACAGCTAAGAAAGCAATAAATGCTTGTTAGTAAGCAACCAAAAAATCGATGACATCGTGGTATACACAAGTGTTTTTCTCTGGCTGCTTTGCTTTTCTTTTTAATTGTTTGAAAAGTTATTCATCTCATCAAAATATTACTGATAAAACACGAATGAACATAATATCGGCCCCCACGTCCATCCTTAACTGTAATATAGCGGATCTACAAACTTAATTTGGTCTTTTATTTATATAAGAAGAAGTGACCGTCTATACTTCCATCTATGAAAGCCCTCGAGCCAAAAATGCAGATATTAACGTTTCTTAAAACCATATTCTTTCTTTCATTCAACGATTCAAGCGCTGAAGTTTTTCTCAAAGAGCCCATTGAAACGGCGAACAGATTTTAAAAATGAAGACCCATATCCCTGTAACAAGTTGACACAGCTCTCCAGAATCTCGAAACAAAACTGGCTGACTAATACACACGTCACCATGACAACCAAAGATGATGAGATTATACAGGTTGGTGTTCAATATGATGACCATGTCTGTGTTCCTTCAAAAACTGGGAGAGCATCTTGGGTTGTCTAAGCCTTTTTGCTGTTATGGTAGTCGGCAAAAATAAGTATGTCTGGAGGGTAAATTGTATTTTAAGGCACACAAGTACAGCCCTCTCATCGAGCTTTTAGGGATAACGGAAAATGGCTACCTGCTCTATGTTTAATTTGACATCTGATGATCCGTTAGAGAGCGTGTATGATGGAGACTGCGTATCATATTTCGAGAAGGAGATTGGAAGGCAGTGCATGTTAGAGTAGAAGGTCTCCATCTCTCTCGCTCCTCCCTTCCGTCTTCAGGACAAGACGGTGAAGGGGTTTTAACTCGGGCATAAACCTTCTGGTATTACAAGCCCATTTCCATCTGTATTCGGGGGAGAAGTACCCGTCTTCAGAAAACGCGGGAGGGATATAGCTCGCTCGGAGTGTATATACGGCTGATGGAGGATTTGCGCGGGAGATTGGCAGCGGGGTTGTAATGGTTATGCCTCGGGGAGACTCGGCTGACAGCTACAAGCCTTATGAACTCAAACCGCCACGGGGAATACCTCTTCCTCATTTTGTTTCCTCAGTGAAAGTGGTTCGATGTTTTTGGGGGGATTGTGTTGGCAATTATGATGAGCGGGAAATGAAGCGATTAAGAAAGTCATCAGTCGTGTCTTTATTATAGTAATACACATCATGACTTCACTTTATATTCAGCCATGAAAATATAATTAGCATAAATGTCTATCAACCCCCATCTTCTCCTAACTATCGTTAAGCAGTTAAGTGCACTGGTCTGAAGCTCAGGAGTAAGTCGTCTATGTGCGATATTTCCTTTATGAAGAGTCGTTCGGGTTGAGAAAGTCCATAGGAATGGATGAACGCTTACCTACTCAATTTAAAGGTTGGTGGAAGGAGTTATGATCATCCCACCCAATGACAGTTTTCTGTATCAGCGCTATTTCCTATGCAAATTATACAAAGATTCCCAACGAAAAACAGTCCTGTCATTGAAGTTACAAATCGCATAGGTGAGCGTTGCATTCGTAATTCAGTAGACATTCATTGGAGACAGGTCAAGTTTTTAAAAACCCAAACAATCCTATCCCTACCCCGAGTTTAGGACATTATACATTCATAACGACTGAGCTGAACACGTATCTAGATTGACTCGAACCTTCATATGTGTTTATGCCACAATTACCCACAGGAAATGTCTCAGCAGCAGTAGGAAATAACAGTAATAGAATATGGTTATGCCATAATAATTACTTACCGGAATACACTATACATTATATTATGATAATTATTATGCCTTTGCAGTAGAAAATAACAGCAATAAAATTTATTGATCACATTATAAAATGTATCCATATTCATTATGCCACTTCTCTGGTTTCAAACAACTCACTCACATTGGTACTAAGATGTATGCCACTTTGATCGTCAACCGCACCTTTTTCTAATCGGTTTCTCATAAATTTTGTTCTCCTCTGTTCACAACCGTCAACCTCAATTTGGTAGCTCTCAAAAGTAGAGAGAAACAAGAAATTGTAGGAAAATTGTATAAATCACTCATGAGGAGGGCACAATACAGATTTGGATACATTTTAAAACGTGATATCAGGGACCCGTTTCACAAAGCCTTTTTTGAATGACAAATGACAAATATCAGTGACAAATCTGCCGTTAACCAATCAGAAGCAAGGATTTCACTAGCTTATAACAACAACTGTCATTTGTCACTGATGACAAGTTTTGTGAAATGGGTCCCTGGGCGTCATCGACGTGCAATGCTTACTCTGTTACCCGGTCTCAGGCCCGGGGCGTGTCCGGGGGTCATGCCATGATGCGCCGCCGACTTGTAGAGTTTGCTGTGGTCGTTCTCGCAGACGATGCTGCCGTTGACTACCGTGTAACGATCACCCGGGACGAGCTGTATGTGACACGAGCTACAGGCAAAGCACTTGAGGTGGTAGACACGATTCTGGGTCCTCATGACCAGCTCGTTGGCCGGGATCTGCTGACCACAGGCCGTACATGCTCCACTTGTACCGAATATTCTGCAGGAGACACAGAAGAAAGGGAAGATGATTATTTAATTAACATTTATATAAATTGCAAAAGATGGTTGTGTCAAATATGTACAATAAGCAGAGGAAAGGGAACTGGAGTTGTTATCTATAACAAATTAGAAGAAAAAACAACAACATGTCGGCTGCCATATAATACGACGGACCGTTACTGTCACAGCAGAACGGCAGAGAACAAAATAATGTTCTAACAAAGGCGTATTAAGGGTAGGGAACACAATACATTAATGTTAAAAAGCAATTAATTACTTTTCAATACAAATGACGATACAAAAAATAATAGTAGATATAAGCTGTCAGACCGATGTCAAACCTGAAGAAAAAAATATAATTAAAGAGTATAAGCTTCTTGCTTTCTTGTGAAATAATAACAACATCATAGAATCGAAAATCATAGCCAAATCAACAATGTACTTGTTGGCATCAATGTCAAGCGAACAGAAAGTTCAACGCTCTCTTTTTGCACATCGTATCCGTTAATAATTAAATACAATTTTAGTATCGTCTTAGACAAAGAGATCAAAAGTACGATATTGTTTCTAAATGGTTTATCATTTTAGAGTTGAGCGGTGCCTTACAGACGAAAAGGGCAATGTTACTTTTACAAACAAGTAGGGGAAATAACAGAAAGCAGAGAGAAATACAAAGGGAAACCAGGGAGAGGGGTGAAATAAAAGGAGAGAGAGAGAGAGAGTATGGATAGAGAATGGTAGAGAGAAAAGTGAATGAGAAGGTGTTTATTTTAGCTGAAAAGTATCGAACATAAAAGCTGAAAAGGGAAGGTGCGAACGGCATCGACTACTCATCACTATTACGCCGCGACCTCCCCGTCTATTCTACCGCTAACAACCTGGTCCAAACACCATGCCATATTTCACTCCGATGAAAGCGATCGAAACTTCCCACCAATCCAAGCAAGAATGATGGCAACAAGATGGAACATTAAAACGTGTCCCTTTCATCACGGTTGTATCCATTCAATGAAAGAGTTATCCATAAACACCAAACAAACAGAAACACTGGCACCCCCTGTTTTGGTGGATGTTCACAGATAGATATCTCGACATCGAAATCTGCTTTTTCCTTCGCACGGAAACCAACCAAGGCAAAGAAAGGGACCTGAACACAAACGGATTGACTTGATAAAATGTGTTTTAAGCTATAAACAGGAAGCCTTTGACACTTGGGCATTTACGCTACATAAAAGCCTTGCTTTAGTACTGTTTTTGTTGATGGGTGATACATTCAAGTGAGATATCACAGAACGACACATTTTGCATGATACGAGAGACTTCAGCTCGGCACGTCCCCCCAAAAGGGCGGATGAACCGAAAAAGGTTGAGACCAATTTTTTGAGATAGTCAAATCAAACGCTACCATGAAAAGACAGAATAAACGCGAGCACCATAATGCTGTTGTGACGATGCGTCGACAACAGCATAGCAATCGGTAAACAGCAGCTGGCAGTATTTTTTGTCGAAATTCATTGCAAATCTTTATCGAAATAATAATTGTCGTACAGACTGATTTCCAGAAGGGAAAGGAAGTTGTTGATATGTCTGAAGACGTCGAGTTTGACTTAAAACGTATGAGGCTTTTGTTTTCAAGCGTGAAAGGGTGATGTTGTAGTCCACAATGTAAGGGGTTCGAATCCCTGTCGCAGGCTCGCAGCACAAGTGTAGTTTTTTTTTTTTTTTAGAGAGAGAGAGATGTGAGTTGGTCTAGCGGTCAGCTCTCTGTCTTCGCCTACAAACTAATTCTGTTCGGACCCGGGTTCGAAACCGAGTCGGATGGTGACGTTAAAGGTCGGTCCCTAGACGTCAATAATAATAATTATCTGATTGGTATACACGTCTGTAAATACCCAATTACACACACTTCTCAGGCAGATCTGATTGACTTTTCTTCGTCCTAGATGAACTATTGCTATCCTCTATTATGAGGTATATGAGCACTTATCCATTACTCACTCTCCACCATTCAGCTTTCTATAAGTTATCTCGGTCAAATCTGCATCAGCTCTCACACTTTTTAGATCTGTTCAATTTCACCCCTCTCCCTTTTATGTTTTCCTACAATTTTTTTTCGCTCAAGAAGAGGGAGAGAAAAAGGGAGAGAGAGAGAGAGAGAGAGAAAGAGAGAGAGAGAAAGAGAGAGGGGAAAAAGAAGTGAGGGGAGAGGTGGAGCGGAGAGGGAGCGATAGAGAAAGAAGGGTGACGAGTTGAAAAGGGTGAGGTTTTTTTGAAGAGGAATCTTCCCATCAGATGATCAGTTCGGAGTCCGTGAGCGCACTTTGTCACTTATCTGATCGATATGTCGCCCAGCTATCATCCAAAAAACGCATGGCAATCTAAATCCAAATCGGTTCCCAATCGATTAAATGGCATCTCTCTTTAGATAATAGCCCCTCTTCTCGAAATAAAAGGAGAAAAATTCGATGATGTGGCATCTAGACTTCATATACCTCAACGCCGACCTTCCCCTGTGCGATGCGCGATATTATATTCGGCCGTTTATTTCCATATCGAGGGAACAAGATAGAAGAATAAAAACACGTTTTTATTCTTGTGATTAATTATAATTATGCGCAATAAGCCTTGGGTATTGGATTTTGATTGAGGTGATAACGGGGCACACAAAATATCTCTCAAAATAATTATAGTGTTTTTGAATTATTCATGCTTTGTGTACAGGCACTATTTCTATCACTGCAGAGTTGCGGGAGCCCCAGATCAGCGGATGGGAATTACAGCTTAAGGTTCTCAACACGGTGCATATGATAGACTTAACGTGCTTAATGCACAGGATAAACTGTTTACAAACGGACCTGTAGTCATTTACGAACGGTAAGCAATAAGGTGATTACTGACTGCTATAGTCTAGAAAAGGGAGTAAGAGAGGAATGGAGGAAAAATGAGGTAGATAGAGAAAGAGACAGAGAGACACAGAAAGAGATGGTGACAGAGTCAAAGATATTATATAAAACATTCATGACGAAGAGAGAGAGGAAATTAGGGTAGGAGACAAACAAAAGTAGAAGGCAAGAAAAGGGAGAGAAACAGAGAGAGAGAGAGAGAGAGAGAGAGAATGGGGGACAGCAAGAAAGAGAGAGAGAGAGAGAGTGGGAGAGAGGGAGAGAGAGAGAGTGAAATAGGGGAGAATGGGAGAATATAGAGAGGAGAGGTAGAAGAGAGATATTTAATTTGTCAGAAAGCTTCTAAACCTTCAATGGGAAAATCTCGGTAATAAAATCAGCTTCCATTCCATATTGAATTTATTCATGACAGTCATCATAATGCGATAACCACTGCCGTGATAATGGGATATCACTTTCTTCGGAGACGTGCTCGTGACACGAGAGAGTATTTGAAAGCATCTCTAAGAAGCGCAGCTCAAGTTCAAGAAAATAGCACGATTTGACATTAACATCATCCAAGATAAATCACTTAGGTATTCTTCAGGACCTGGTGGACACCCCCAAACAACCATCGTCATCTCGTTTCCATTTTGATTCCGCTGTTTGCGCCATTTTGCATTAGCGACATCGCCACAACGACATCGCCAGCCCCTAAGCCATTAGTGTAAATTACGATGATTAAAACGCTAAATTTTTGAAACCTTTATTTGCCGTAATGGTTTCTTTTTTGAAAAGCGGCGCGCGCCAATTTCAACCCATTCCGCCTTCACTATGATGCTAATAATACACGTGCTTTTGAAGCAGCTGCGTTGTCATGGTAATTTTGAAAGTAGAATTAAAAGGCAATTCTCGCTTCTCATCCATTTCGTTTCAAGTTGGCGATGGATCATGGAGAACTAAAAACGGATTACGATAAATGAGGTCTCTCGTACTTCCCTGACGAGCAGATGAGAGAAAAACAAAACTTATCTCTACTCAGAAAACCGTTTTAATACTGGTTCGTCACGGAGTTACACTGAAATGAAAAGGCATTACGTCATGTAAGGAGAGGAGTGAACCTTTCGACTTGAATCAACAGGAAATTTCTTAACTTTCTTTTCTCCCCTCATTACTTTTGTCTGTTCTCAAATCTGAATAAAAGAGAAAAATTACGGGCGAAAAGAGGAAAAAACACACGAGTGCTCGCTGCCCACTTTTGACACCGACAGAGGTAGACTGTCCGCAACAATAGAAGATTGACAGGAGACAAAAATAGAGATATTTTCACCGAGGGCTTGTTCAGTTACGAGCTCCCCTGCCCAACATGGTGGTGATAAAGCGGTTCTCTAATGATGGTACCCGCGCGTCTGACAACGACGCGACACCTTCAAATTGAAATGTATGGTGGCCCTAAGGGGACAAAATCGATCGCAGAGCGTGCACACCAGCCCCAGACATAGGTCGTGGCGTACTACGAGCAACAGATGAAGAGGAAGTGCGCCGCGATAATTTTGTCGCTAACTTCAGCTGCCTCCCCTCAATCACCTATACAGCTCGCTCTCTGTAATTTTGAATACTTAAGAAGAGAGAAAGGAGTACATTCGAGAGAAGAAAAAAAGGCAAAAAACAGCTAGCATTCGCATTCAGTAACGAAAAAAGAAATCAGCGTATTGCCCAAGGGTATGGCGAGTTAAATCGCATCGCTTGACTTTCAAATCGTGTTTTTTTCTCTTTATTGTATAAATGTTGATACCGTTCACAGGAAAAACCTGGCGCCACATTTCTCTCAAGAAAAAAAATGAGACCGCAATGTTTTCCCGTTTAGGTCTACAACAGGCTACATAAACTGAACGATTTGGAAGACTATCCATTATATCTTAATTGACATTATGATCTTTTTCTATGATCATATCCCATCATAATTACGACGTTCTTTCTTGATCACCAATCACTAGCAACCAGCTGGTAGTTCAGAGGCCCCGTGTCTTCCCTTTTTAATAATTTAACCTTTTCGTTATTTTACGTTGATCAACAAAATCGACATTAATGACGTACTTTCTATTCGCTAATCCCAACCCCAATTACTTCCCTTAACCCTCCGACATGAAGTCCACAACTCCCGACAGTTACGATTATTACCCTACTTTAACTTGCACGCACTTTACCGAATCAAAACTAGCCCTAACTTGTCTAAATTTAGGACTGATAAAGTGTCTGATTGATATCTCTTTTTGGTGCAACCACAAGCGGAGAATACTTGATTATCTCACATCCAGCTCGTCCACAAGATCACTCTCTTAGAGAAAGGTTTATTTTGGAACTCGACCGAATAATAATTTCTTGTTTTGTTCGATGGGGCTATAAATCCAAGAGGGGGTTTTGGATAATGACTGAAGTCCTGAGTAGTTGAAATATCGGAAGTCGGTTGTCAGAACCATTTACTTGTAGACGATCATGAGTCTTTCAATTTTACTCTAGTCTTACTCCCCCTTCTCTCCCTTTGTCGTATTTGTTTAAATACTAAATGCTATCATGAGGCTTTATTTGAAAGATGATATACTTTCAGGCGCCACATACACCATCTATCTTTGATGAAAATAACAATGCAAAGTGATATCTTTTCCAAGCTTATCATGCTTATCGGCTAGAGTTCATTTTTAATTGAAATTAAGAAGCGTTTGCGTCCTTCATGTTTAGCCTACATATCTGTATAATTTTATGAGTACAATGTGGATAACTATAGTCAAGTAATTCGGATAATGTCAGTCTTCACGTCGTGAACGTCATATGTAATTCCTCAATGGTTGTTCATTCATGACATCATAAAGAATTTCAAGAGAATTCAAACAAGAATAAAAGAAGAAGAAAATACGGTAACATGCACTGTTACGGTAGGTTTATAGAAGAAAACAACTCGAAGAACCTGAAGTAAAAAGAAGGGTGCTCAAATAACAGCATGTGAGACAGAATGACAAGACAGTTTGGTTTGCCACAGAGAGAGAAAAAGCCATGACAGCGTCAGGTTTGTATTGCAGAGACAAGACACATTTTGATCTGTTCTTCTTCTCACCCTCCTTTTTTATCGGGCTAATCTGAGTGAAGTTTGGACAAATCGAGTTCAAGAGAAGTCAAGTTGCGGTGATTTACTGGAAACCTGACCAACGTTGATGGTCCATTTCGATCATCCGACTTCTACGACTGATGCTTGCCACCGAGTTTGACGGTAATCGGGTGGATTCACCGCAGGATGACAGAAAAGACACGTTTGCTATCTTCACTTGCCCATCCTCCCAGCTCCCGCTCGTGAAATGTCGCCATAGACTGGGGTAGGAAAACAAATTGCGTGCATGAAACTTAGATTTCGCGAAGTTCATGCCATGAGATGAGAATTTAAATGAAATATGGAATATTTGCAATTTGGCGAAAGTTTCTTAAGCGAGAACGGCCGTCAGACATGATTCTCGAAATTGTCTCGAAGCTTTTTTGGTTTGCGTGAAAGGTATGTGCAAATGTGCAATATCGGTATAAATATTAATCAAATAAGTACAACAGGTACATACACAGAGCAACAACACAACCTATGGCTACAGGAGAGTTGACGCAATGCGACGCAATGCGCCATAGACGACGAGAAGACCAATGCGACGCAATGCGACACAGTGCGTCATAGCTTGTGCTCTCATCATGTGCCCATATCTCCCATTGCTTGCTATAGTATCCAAAAAGGGTTGCGCACCATCACCACGATCACACTAGGTGGAATTTCACAAAGTGCCTAAATAGAAACATGATAACCCCATCTTTACTTCCCTTTTCCTTCCAATATCTTATCTATCTCTTATCTAAAGTAAAGAAAGTATCAACTACCTAAGGTTAAGTACGTAGATGGCACAAGATGTAGGCCGATCCACCGATTACAGAAGATAGTTGGCTTACTTTAAAATAACACTTTTCGTTTTCTTTCCTTTAGATACAACCGAAGATGACGAACGGAAAGCAGCGCTAAGCAACCTGGCTAAATACAATGTTAAAACTAGGAAAAGATTGAAACAGAAAGAACTTGGATCCTTTGGCAAAGCACAACCAACTTCTAAAGAAGAACAAGATAATTACACAAGATAAAGGTAGAAGTAACGGACAAGGCAAGATCATTATTAACAAATGTGCCCTGGGGAAACAGTTTCTCCAGACCTGTTCTTTCTCTTTTCTTCTATAACTTTCCTCACTGTTTTTTTCTTTCTGTCTTTTCTTATGTGGGACACCATCCTGACTGTCAGAGTGTGCATTGTGGAATAAATAAAACAGTTATCTTTCCAAGACCCACATCACACATGTGCAGGTGCACTTTCGCTGACACCTCGACCAAAGGGTGAATCAACGTCACTCGAGAAGCAAGGCTATGAATGTAAATGGAAATCCATGCTAGCAGAAAGAAAAGCAAAAAAGGATAAATGGGGGGAGGGGAGATGAATTAAGATGATGACGGAACAAGTTAGAGTAGCAACATTTGCCAACGCTGTCACGGTCTGTTGCCTTAAGGCTATGAAAGCACGGCGGGTGATACATACATGGCTGCCGTAATGATCACTGCGCGCACCATCACCCCGCGTATTACGCGCGCATGGACGGATCGACACTGCATACCCGGCCGTGCAGAGGAGCTAATGGTTCGCGCTTCTTTTCCTCGCGGGACAATAATTCTAGACAGAGCGTTATGACAAGAACAAGTTCTCGCGGCGGCTCCGTTGCCCAGGGGTGTAGTTGTGATGCTTTTTATACCAAAAGGAAAACGATTTTACAAAAGAAGGGAAGGAAAACGCATTGGAGAGAAAATGTTGTTGAGTGAAGAATCTTTAGAATGAAAACGAGAAAAGAAACGAGAGTGCGTTTAGGGGAAAGGAGAGAATGGGGGACTCGACGGGCCGGATGGAACAGGTGAAAAACTCTTTATGGAATACGGTTGGACCGCAATGATGGGAGGGAAGGAAGTGTTAGGATTTCTAGTTGAGATCATGGCTGTCAGCAACAATCGAGGGGGCGATCAAGAGGAGTGAAAGACAGAAAGAGATAGAGAGGGAGAGAGAGGGAGAGAGAGAGGTAGGGAGAGAGAGAGAGAGAGGTGAGAGAAAGGAGAAAGGGAGGAGAGAGGGGATGGGAGTCAGAAATAATGAGAGATAGAGAAGGGGAAGAGAAAGAGATTGAGAGAAAGAGACGAAGGGGGAGAAATGAGAGATTGAGAGAAAGAGACGAAGGGGGAGAAATGAGAGATTTAGAGAGGATACAAAGAGGATGAGAAAGAAAATCAGAGAAATATAGAGAGAGATAGAAACAAAATGAAAGAGGGAGAAATAAAACAGAGAGGGAGGGAGGGAGAGAGAGAGAAAGAGACGAATATAGTGAGATGGGAACGAGAATCGATCGTGGTTTGGCAGAAGACCAATCGTATTTCTGTCAAGTGTTAAAGGTTTCATCTTGGCTTTTTTGACATCTTAAGTTCCTTCTTTAATCCTCTTTTATCCTCTCCATGCTATGTTTGTCATGTCGGAGGCAAGTTTCCCAACCTCTTCAGAAGCCATATTTTTAAACATTTTCCTTAGAACATCGCAAGCAAACACTCACATCGATGTTTTCGCAGGAATAGAACCACTTAAACTGCTCCAATACATCACTTTCTATTGATGTTAATGACAATGAACAAGGTTTAAACGCACGACAGTATCTAATGACAATGTCTGCACGCCTTGGCAGCTAGCTGTCATATCCCAACATAATCCCATTAAACAGAAATATCGTGACATGACGTTTGACGTCACATGATAAATGAATTATGTCCTGTCGAACAAACTTTATGTTCGAAGGCTAAGCTATGTTTCAACGCGATTTGTACAAGTAATGTGAAAAAGTATGCGTTTATTATTTTATTTTGTTAAACCTTGCGAAACTTTGAATTCATTTGGGTAAAGTATGATCTAAATTTAAACATATAATGCATACGAGATTATAAACTACAACATAATGTATAGTTTTCTTTCTTTTATGCTTAATCACTACTATTGAGTCAGGTATATTCGTGTATTTCAAATAATCACAATAAGACAGAAATAATCGAGTTAAAAGTTTGATGACATTGGAGCAAGGATAAACTAAGGTATTATTTGTTCCAACTAAGAAATTATGTAAATGCACTAAGGAAAATACAGCTGGAAATGCATAATTTCGGTTTCACTTCACTGATGCCCGCCATGATAATTGTTTTGACGTCTTTGCACTACTTCTCTAAAAAAAAGAAGGAAAAAATATCCCTCTCTCTCTCAGAGCGAGTGCTAATTTTCTTGATGCGTTTCCCCTCCCATCTTACAAACTCTCGTTCATCGCAAACTGCCGAACTAGGTTTTTATTAGATCAGCGATATGAACATTATAGATTCAAGCCCGAAACCCGATGCTATGCCGAAAAAGGAAGAAGAGGAAAGAAGAAAAAAAAATCTCCACGAAGAAATTTTGTCCCATTAAAGACACCACCATCCTTCATTTTCGGGCTGCCTGTTTATATCGAAAGTGCCTAATATTCAAATCGAATTTCCCATTAAAACCGTCCCAACGAATATAGTCGATGCTAATTGATAGAGCAAGACCAAAATGTCTTACTTTTTTCGCCGCAGGCACCGTTTTGTCGAGGCGAGACGTTAAATTCAAATTATACGTAATTAGTGACGTCACAACGCGTCCATATTGTGAATCTGATACGAAATTGACGAATGAATCACTGCGCGGGATAGTCTAGTTCCAAGACAATATCATTATGTCTTCTAGAATTTCGTAGCATCATTCATAAATTTAGGACTTTTTCCAGGAGAATGAAGCAGATCGATCGTCAAAAACAAAACATAAAACGGAAGGAAATTGGCAAACACATTTTGATATTCAATTCGCCGTCTGTATGAGGAAGAGGCTTGGAAAAAGTTTAACGCCGCTTTCAATTTTGGAACAAATAGAGACGTACGAAGATTATACCCATATTTTGTTTTGCATTTCCCCATATAATAGGACATGTGCAGCCAATTTACGACTAGTGTTGATTCGCGAAGCAAAAACTGTTATCATTCAAAAGATCATTGTTATCGTTTACCGATCATCTGCAGACGTTAATTTATTGTGGCATAATTTCGATGTGTCCTTTTACGCGCCGCACTCAAATTGGTTAACGCGAAGCAGGTTTCACATTGTATGAAGTTATCAAGCCAGTGTTTGCTTATCGTGCTTTCCCTCCTTTCTGAGGTAACACGCATTCCTTATTAGAAAGGTGGGAATTAGTTCAACGCGGTACAAATCCACATTCCCTGAAAGCACCAAAGCCTATTTTACTTGTCTTCCTGAAACAATCATTACGATATTCATCTGTTATCGTTTGCAAACAGCGGCGAAAGTCAAACCTAACTACTGCCTCGAGCAGTCCTATTATCGTCTATTAATAGACATGTCATGCCCATAGAAAATCGTGTCTTTATTATTATCCGGAGACGTAAGTAAGGGCTAATGTCTTAGTTTCGCAAGCTGTCATATTAAAATTTATTTTAAGGCCATCAAACTTAGACTGGTTTAATGATTGGAAAAAAAAGAGAATAAATGCTGACGCAGGTCCAAAACTAGATCAAGATATTCTCATTTCAGTTCAGGAAAAATTGACTGGCAAGATAATTCATTAGGACAGATTATGATCATGTTAATTACGATGATTATGACGGTGGTTCATGAGAGACAGTACGATGATTTCTATTACATAATTGTCTTTTCAAATTTGTTACCTTAAACTTCACTCTGTCGATCGTAAATGTATGTCATTTTTTGGAAGGGGTATTTTTAAAACAATGTAAACATAGTTAAAATATGATATATATAATATGGCTTTGTAACTATGTCCATGTCTCAAATCAAACAAGATGGCGTTTGTCATAATTCCAATTTTGTGTCTTGTGAAATTTTTGATCTTTAAAGAACTTTGATTTAGTTTAAAGGACAACCGTATTTGAATTTTTTGAAAAAATGTGCATTAAAAAAAAGAAAGAAAAAAAAAAGATATTGTTAACACTCGATGCCTATTTTTTTCTCCTTCGAGATTGAACAAGATTAAGTTTGGATGAGACTTTGTATATGAGGCACTCCTATACATGAACAAACCAATCACCTGTCTCTGTCTTTGCCCCCAACCCCCCGCCCCCACCGCCCTCTTCCCCCACCCCTGCTGCCCCTCTCTCCTCCATCAAGCATCAACCCTTCAAGTAAATAAAACACGGGATTATTATGGGAAAAGCAGAAGCAGAATCAGAAGCAGGTCCCGCGTGTCCATCTCCTCTCTTTGCTCTGTCATAATACCATAGACTTACAACAACAATTAGATGCCCTGTAATGGAGTCCCGGAGATGCTTCCATATTCCGTGATGCATTAAGTGGTGGTGGGGAGAACCCAACAGGGGCATGACAGGTGCAGCGGAAGAATGGGAGCAACGTTGCACCTTTAATAATGGGGGTGTACCGGTGTAACACTACAAACTTTCTTCAAAATCTTTTCGTAATGGTTAATATCTTGTCTCTTCTTCTTCTTCTTTTTACTTACTTACATTCTGGAAGATGGTAAATGTTTTTGCTTATGATTAATCTAAATTACAGGCCTAAGTTAAGTCATCTTAGTGACAGAGAAATCAAAAGATAGAGAGAGGGATAGAGAAGGTGGAGAGCAGAAATGATTGGAAGAGCGGTATTGGTAGACAGAGGGGGTACACAATTCCCCTTTCGCACCCTCTCTGAACACCCTCCCATCCTTCTCCTTCTTGTGTTAAGGTATGCCTTGATGTAAATACTATCGCTGAGTATAGTAAATAGACATCTCGCTCCGCGTGCGATTGACGAACCGGGAGCAGTAGCACTCATCATAAAGCGACGCCGGTTAATAGCGGTAGTGATGATAGATAACATGATATCAATCGTTTGTCAACCATCTTCACTTACCTTTCGGGTAAGGAATTCCTCCTCTCTCCCCTCTGTTACCGCCATCAGGCAGACGGCGGCCCATTTCACACTTGAAAGCTAATCTAACCTAAATACACTGGGGACCGGAATACGTTTATTGCGATGCACAGCGTTTGACTATCACTTGTATTGTTTGTTACAAATATCGAGGAGCTCCGACGTAGCACTATTCCTTATTAATCTGTCTTTTCATCATTCCTTTTAAAAACAAATATCACACTATTTCTATAATTCTGACTTTACTCATTCTATGATTCGGTCAATCTCAAATAACCGGTGTTTCGAAATATGCAACCATAAAGTTATCGCGATTTAAAATTCAGAATATGAATTGGTCTCGGCAGTCTGATACTGATATGAAGGAAGCAGATGTTATAAGGACTAGGTTTCATATTGTTATTTTGATAAAAGAGAATTGAATCAAATAAGATCGAGTATTGTCATAGGGGGATCGGCCCTCTCCCATTTACAAACAGCTCGTTTGTTGACGGAGAGCTTAGGTGACGGTTTTATAAACAGGGGAGGCAATTATAATACTAAATTTCATATTCTCTGTTTCCACAAAGCCGTGAATGGTGTAGAACGGAATTGGAATTGGATCATGAGTAATGACAGGTAAGGTTTCAATGCATGCAGACTTTACACAATCCCTTTGATAGTCTACATAGCAAACAGATATTACACGAGGTCGAATTGCTCTGTAGAGATTTTTCTCATTCACGAGAAGAAGAAAAAAAACACGTTTAAAATATACAAGCTGCTGGTAACAAAGGGCTAGAGTTGAGATAGTAGTACATGTAGTACACGAAGTAGTAGTCATTGTAGTAGTAGAAGTAGTAGTAGTAGTAGTAGTAGTGATAGTAGTAGTAGTAGTAGTAGTAGTAGTAGTAGTAGTAGTAGTAGTAGTGATAGTAGTAGTAGTAGTAGTAGTAGTAGTAGTAGTAGTAGTAGTAGTAGTAGTAGTAGTAGTAGTAGTAGTAGTAGCAGTAGTATAAGTAGAAGTCGGATTCATGATTGTAATATTAGTAGTAGTAATAGTAGTAGTTGTAGAAGAAGAGAAGTAGTAGTAGAAGCGGTGGCACAGACGTATTGTAATGGTGACAGTGAAATGGAAGAGAAAGAGATGAGAGTTGAGAATAGAAAAAGAGGTTGAGGTGGGAAGAGGAGAGATGAAAAGCGGCAGAAACTTATTTTTTAAGAATTCGAAACAACATAAGATCAATACGAGCTCATTAAGGCTATTTAAGGCCAAAGTTTCTCGTTTTTCACGACAGATTATGACCATGAGAAAGAAGACACTGGTCTCGAATATTGGTTTGGTAATCAAGTTCGGCATCTTGCCTTTCCTCACTCACTCATTGCAATCCTTCCAATTAAACCTGGCTTGGCGATATTACTCCCCTGTCCGTTAACCATGTTAACGTCCCGGAAATCGTACAGGTCCCCCCCCCCCCTCAAGATCCGCTCCCTCTCTCATCAAAAAGCCCAGCTTCGAAACAACTTCACAGGTCCCTCGCAATTATTGTTCGCTAGATATTAAACTTTACCCACGAGACTTAAGCGAGAGGAAAACCCCCGGTTTTATTAGAGACGAGAGTAGGAGATTAGGAGAAAGAGAAAAGAGGAAAAATGCCTCGAAGAACGAGTCAAGTGGGCTAAGAGGAAAAGGGAGAAGAAATAAATCTATTCTGTAATCGAATGGAAAGCATAAGCTATTAACGCGCGCGTCCATCCATGCCAAGATAGATGTGTTGGGTACAATTTTATCAACCTTAACATAATGAAAAGAGTCAGCTCAGAGGAGCGAGCCAACACGAGACAGGGGGATGGTGATTGCGCAGGTGTGCTAGATGCGTGGCTCGGGGAGTCCCAACCCTATTAACGTCTTTCCTCCTAGACTCTAGCATGCTGGAGACAGGGTTCAATTTAAAGAGCCCGCTTCCACTATATCACTTTAATCAGACACTCGCCCTCACTCAAAAACGCTCAAATAATACTACTCTGCATGAAGCGGGAGACAAATCGAGAAGATGTTCTTGTGTTGAAAGAGCAAAGCAAAAGCGGGAGAGGGAGAGGGAGATGAGAGAGAGAGAGAGAGAGAGAGAGAGAGAGAGAGAGAGAGAGAGAGAGAGAGAGAGAGAGGAGGGGGGTGGTATAAGGAATGAAAGAGATGGAGAGAGACAGAGAGGGAGAGATGAAATAAATCAAATTAAAGCCTTGACACACCTTAGTAAATTGCACCTCGCTTTCAGAGAACATTATTGCTCTGTCTTGTCCCCTCTTCCGTCTTCTTAAAACTCCAATCTCTTTTTCGTATCTCGGGAATTACCGGGAGCCAACAAGGTCGAGGTACTTTCATCTAAATGAATCGTTTACATGGGTACTTACATGCGACGCACTAGTCTCCCTAACAGGCTGCCTGTCAATATGTTTCCTTCCTTTCAGTGAATTCAACGGCAAATTAATGGCCAAAGAATATGCATCAAAAACACCTTCAAAATGTGAATATTTTTCAATACATTGAATATAATTCGATTAGGTTTAGATAATAAACCCCAATTATTCGTATACCGAATAAGGGGGAAACACCCAGTGCACCATCACCACATCAACCCCCACCACCACAACCCCTGCCCCCCCCCCCCCAACCACCACCACTTCCATGACTATTGCACCCCTTAATCGCTCACCTTATGAATCCCTTAGAACTATAACCTATGTAATGTCTTTAAAATACTTATGAACTCTATCTTCCGTCTCCCATCTTCCATAATTTAGAAGGCAATTACACTTTATAATAAGCTGGATGAAGCTAGGAAATATGGATCAAGAACCCAATCATTGATGCGACGTATGGATGACACCCCGGTTTATCTTCATACTTTGTCAAATACAATCTCTGGCAGATTCTTTAAATACATTCTTGTTTAAAACAATTATTTTTTTAAACCAAATTACCAAGTTATATCTATTCACCATGTCAATGAAGGTACGTCATCAATACACAAATGCGAAAAACATTATACAGTTTTCTTGTAGAAAAAAAATCTAATTCAAAATTTAATATAATTTATATTATAATTATAATTTATAATCACTCAAATCCGTCTAAAGGCACTACCGTTCTTCAACATATGCCAATATTTGTAATTTGTAATTTGTAATAGAAAGACTAATTTCAACATTGTTGCCAACTAGTGCTTAGAGCAAAGCCAACGGGCTGTGGGAAAACATTGCTAAAAATGATATGATTAAAAAATCTGAAAGTCGACTCTCCAACGCGTGACATAGCACTTCCAAAGAAAACCAAACTGATCATTTCCGTTGAAAATCCCATCAGAAATGATTATGGATATCTAATGGCACTAATATCCTTCTAATTCATACGTTTGTAATTCATTTTCAGATACATCAGCTTTACCAGACCGTACTAGAGGGCAATGTTCTGGAGAGAGAGAAAAGTGCGTGAACTGCAAAGGAAGTTCATGGATGTGATAGCATAGAACAATAGCTGTCTGCTAGCTCGGGCAGTGTTTTAAGCAGGGAGCTAATTAACAATAGGAACTGTGGCACTGGTAAACAAGTCAGAGACAGATATATTTGCAGATGGATTTCCGGTCTTTATGTTGCAATTTGAGTTTAAAGGCTGCAAGTGGTACAGTTTATACAAAATGTAACACAGAGAATCAGAGATAATTACATTCGAATACTTCCACCACTATTTAAAGTGAACTGCCGAGTGAGGCCTTGTAACTAGAAAATAACTGGCAGGTTACATTGTCTTAACGATGAGACATACCAAACTGTCTCGTTTTTAACAATGTTTCATATCAACAGAATTATGAAGATATCAGATGTACTTGATAATTATTCAGGCGCTCAAATTATTAACAAATAATATTTCTTTTTAAAACATGCTTTTTGGGATAACATGACCGGTATACATATATATATTTTTTTTAAATATTTCATATTCCATATATCTATTTTGCATTTATTAATCGAATCACAAAAAAAATGTGTACAGAATTACGACTAATTCTTTTAGAATATAAAATACAATATAACAGTTCACATTGTCGTCATTGTTGAACTTGGGAATAGATCAGTGAGGACTATGGGAGAAAAGGGGTGGCGAAATAGGCATGATTGAAATATTGACTACTGACTAGTTTAAAATAGTATCAACGCTAATGTTTTAAGTTCTTGATTTATTTATCAAAAATCATTTAATCTCAATAATTTCAGTATCATTGCACACAAGAGAGCAATACAAAACGCATTTCTTCCTTATACATATCAGAAGATTCTTCCATCAATTTCTTGGTCATATTCAACAACTCCCCCCCCCCCCCCTCTATTAATTTGTTTCCTCATGATGCATGTAAGTCCTGATGGACATAACCTCCTACCTATTCTGGAGTTTTTTGTCTACTTCTTTTTTACTACATCGACGATAGATGGCTATAATGGGATATAAATATAGCCATTAAGGAGATAATGCATCTTGGGGATAGGAGGATGATTAGCTTGTTCTCACTTTCGGCTTTTTCTTCACTTTTATGATAGGGTTAGAGATGATAATGATCGTGATGTGTGCGTTCCCATTTATTGCGCACCACACTTCTCGACTAGCAAGAAAACGTCTTTGAGCGTTTCTGTAATGCGTTGACGCGCAGTTTGTAGGGCATGAACGTTATCGATATTCACATTAATTTGGTAATGGGAACGCACTCCTTTTAAGATGTTCTTTGGCGCAATGAGGGAGCCTTGGATTGATGGTGCGGCTTTTGTGCTAAAAAAAGAGGGATGAAGATTGTACGCAAAGAAGGGAAATTAGGAAGAAATATGGGTTTTGAAAATGGATCTAAGATGATCATTAAGTCAGCGATTACGGCGGACGACACACTTAGGACTTTGGATGCTAATTCAGGAGGCATTAGCCGAGACTGGATTGAAGAATAAGGCGAGGCATATCTTGTCAAATAAATGACATTATGAAACCCATTTACTCTCTTCAGACCAGAGGTATATTACGCTTCTTGTTTTTATTGCTTTATTCATCGAGGCATGATCATCTTTCTTTCTTGTTATCAGCATTGGCCGACTCTTTCCTTAAGAGTCGACCGTCCATATGCTTGCTTTTAAAACCAAAATGACGTGAGACCCAAGTAAACATTAGAATAACGACAAGCGTTCATAAACAGGTTTTTTGTTTGTTATTCAAGTCGCCTGTATATCTATATCTGTTAATATATATTTAACGTTTTTAGTATAACATATTGTTACAAACCCGAATAAAGATCGTTTAGAAACAATCAAAAACATCCCCTAAACAAAACCACACAAAAACAGGCTTTCGTACGTTTTGTAGAATTTATCAGAACTTTGCGAAACATTCCTGCGCCCAAGATTGCACATAATCATTTTCACCTTCCATCCTGAACTGAAATCCTTCGTTATGACTCTGACATTTTAAAAAAGAAGACATTTCAACGTCTCTACTCTACGTTTAATCTATTTTCAACGCTAATTCCAGAATGACAATCATCCTACCCTTTCACAAAATGTCGTTAGGGATATTAACAGTTTTCTTTTTTTACCGAAATGGTGAGCAGAAATGATAGCTCTTTTTCATGAGATGAATTAAAAAGTGGCCATTTAATATCTGGCTTGAAACGGAATATGTAATGAAACTCCCTCTGGCGATGGTATGTATACGTATAGAAAGGAAATTAGGCTTTCGCTTCTGTCCTATCGCATATGAAAGAGACACACTTTTGCTCCCTAAAGCTTTTAAGTAAATGAGTGCAATTTGATACGCAACCAGAATGAGTTTCTTTGCGAGAAAATTATTTTTGCCAATCTAAGCGTGAAATTGGTTGAGGAATAGAGAGTGAGAGAGAGAGAGAGAGACTGAGGAGAGAGAGAGGGGGGGGGGGGGTATGAGGAGATACTGAGAGGGGGAAAAGACATTTTAATGTCTTGCGAGATAATATATTGATGGCACAAATCCAAAGCCAATTACAGATCAGATTACAAAATCATTTTGTCTATGAATCACAAATGAAACAAACGACGGAAATTCTAATCAACATCTCCGATTTCATTTTAATGACCCTACACCATTTTCACTTTCATTTTCGTAACTAATATTAAACCTCTCTATTCTCTATACGTTTTGTTTTAACTCTTGTTTACCCTGAATTCTAACTTTAGAAGGAAGTAATTATCGCCAAGTTTACATGTATTTAAATTGAATTGAAATGGGGATTAAAGGCGACAGAACGTTATTGATCAAAGGAAATTTATTCGCAGCACATTAGTTCAAGACAAACTCCATTCCCCAAAAACGATCATTTAGAAAAGAAATATGAAAATTGCATCGAGGTGAAACTCCTGGTGTAAGTAATAAATCATATTTCTCAATTTCGGATTTTATCCAAATACTCACTATCCACAGAAAACAAATCTTACTTTAATAAACTGCGGTTGCAATAATATTCTTCGCATGGCACTGTTTCTATACAAGCAAGTCACACTCTTTGCACGGCTACGTTATAGTACGTAATCGCGTTCCAGCTGAGTGGCGCTTCTAAAACTGTGAAACTTGGCGCGTTCTAGCGTTGTCAACGCAAATTGAGTTTCGCCAAGCGTGGACGATATTTCGTTAAATCATTACTTCATTAAACTCGGACCGTCTTTGGGGGGCTGGCGATGTATACCCACAGCCTATTTCGCCGCAATTCCATAGGGTAATGGAGAGAAAAATTAACGACGAAGCGCTTGGTTGGCTGGTGAGTAAATGGTAAAAGAGAGGGTGAGAAACGATGCATGCCGGCGGTCCAGGTTCGAAGACCCTTTACATCGCGATTCTTCGAGCTCCGGATACAAGCACGCTTGACATCATTAAATGAACATTGTCATTTTTACTCAATGCCTTTGAGCATGCGCATGGGATCGATGTAAAAGAATGCATTGTTTGAAAAGAAATTTGATAAATCAAATTGAAGACACTCCCAATGTTTGTTTTGCCTTAATTTTTCAGACAGGTATTATAACGCAGGCAAGAATAAAGAATTTTTTTTCAATTTGACAAACGAACGATTTGTTTGAAATCGTCGAAGCTGAAGGCAGCTACAGAGATTTTTATTTCAAATAAAATCTATTTGCTAATTGAAAGTTTGGGGCGGAAATGTCGATGTGCAATCAATGAATGACGCACCTTTTCATAAAACAATACAATAAGAATTGGAAACACAGAATTTTCTGCCGTAAGCGGAAAAGAAAATTTAGCCATAGGGAAGTTCCCTGTTCGTTTTTTAACTCGGTTCACACACGGCAGAATGCCCGAGGGCTCAATCCGTACTTGTTATTTCCAAAATGCAACATCGTCCGTGGATTTCTCTTTGTCTGTCTGTCTGTCTGGTCTTTCTTTCTCTCTCTCTCTCTCTCTCTCTCACGCTCTCTCTCTCTCTCTCTCTCTCTCTCCCTTTCGTAAAAATTCTCTATTTCTTTAACCATATTGTTCGGTCATGCACTCTTTCTGTGCCCCGTCTCCGCGTTCTGAAGTTGAACGCAAGATATTATCTTCCTTCCCACAATCATCTTCTAGCTCAGGTAATTGAAAACGGGAATAGACTCTTTGGGTGAGATTTCTGCAAAAGGGAATTCCGCCAACCCACTACTTGTAACTAGAATTCATAAACCCATCCCCTCTCTTGTTTCTCTATCTTAAGTCTCCTAAAAGAACCCAAGACAAAAATAATGCTTTTGAATATGCATAAGGGACAAAATCGGATTATCTTGCGCATCGTATTCAAAGATCATTTTTCGCGCACTCATGCGTACAGTCGTTTCGTTGGAACAAGTATCAAGGAAAGTCGGTTTAATGTGTCGTGCAGAGATTAAGCCTGATAAAACTTCATGTAAGCCTGTTCATGGAGGCTAATAACCTGGATTTGAAGATTCAATATTCAGTGTGCATGTACCCATGCGGCAGTCAAAGAAGATATTTGAAATCCGACGACGCTTTTAGGCGCCGTTTCTAATTCTGTCATTCTCTTACGCGGGGTCTACAAATCCTCTTCATGCGATTTCTGCACTTCAAGATTGAGATAAGGGTAAGGCGTTTAAGAAGAAGATAGATATATCTTCACCATGTCGTGGTGCTTGCTTCATGCATTATTCGTCGACGGATTAAGCCAAGTCCCGCCCAACGTATTAGGGTCGATGATTTCGGTATTAGGACGAGATTACGGTCTACGATGACGATGAAATGTTCCGGGTTCGTCGCGATCCATCGGCCCACCACCGAGGCGTGCTGATCGAGGAGATTGCATAATATCTCGCAATTAAAAAAGACCAGTGATGTCTGAGATTGGTGGTTTGCAAGACGATGCCATCAAACCAATCATAGGGTTTCTGATCCCAATCGCAGAGTGCGCCCGACCCGGACTCATCTGCAAGGCTACTTAATAGCTCCCGACATACGACCACAGCAGCAACGGTCACAAATGTTGGACATAGATAATGGGCGTTGACATTCAAGTCCATCCGTCAGTTAGCCGGTAGTCTGTCATTGCTTGTTGGACAAACGTTCAAGCCCCCGTCAATCGCGAGAGCAGACAATGTCATCGTAATCCTACATAACGATGAACAAACAAGCCCCAGGCGTAGGGCGGGCAGCCGCGCGGTTTTCGTCAACACTTCGACGTGCTTTTACCTTCATCTACCTTAACCTCTCCGCTCTCGTCTGTCACACTACCCCACACCCCGAACAACATGGTAACATACTGCAGGACGTTAGGGTTAAATACAGAGCTTCTGAATATACACATCAGATTTGCTATCATTTAGCTGTCTCATAAACAATACAAATCCCTCAGCCCATACCTCACATTAAATGTTTTGAAGTAGACAGTCAAACTCAGATGGAGAGAGAAGCGAAATTTAAAGAAAGCAGAAATGTATCTAAACGGAGCCTTGCCAGAGGGGAGCTCTACCAAGCAAAACTAAAAGCTCATCTAAGGCTCTATATTCTCCTTGATAATCTCGAGAACAGAGAGAAGGAGAGAGACATACGACAGTGACAGCGCAGGCATCTTTATTTCTATACCATTTTAAATACGCGTTCGCCAACATTACACACTGTTACTACAAAGGAAACAAAATGATGAACTCGAAAGGCATACGGCCTTCCATTTTTTTAATAATGTTCGATGAGAAGCATGTAATCCGATATCCAAACTAATTTCAACTAAGGACAGCAAATATGAACTCCACATTATTACAACTAATCACAACAGACCTGCGGTCTTCACCGTTCCCTGATTAGAACCTTGAGCAATACATTTTCCAATTACTCAGAGACAGAGTTATTCGCGTGATATAACCATAAAATGGAGATATTCGACGTGAAATAGTGATAAAACTAGAACTGTATATGATTATCTATTTCTATTATAAAACCTGAGGTTGCATAAACAGTGTGTATCGGTGATATATGAAGCCGGTTCGTTCTATCAGTTCTCTTTGTCGATTTTGCATTGATTGACCAAAATATGGAAGAGCGACAACAACCAAAAAAAATCTTGATGCAATGAGATAAAAGGAACAGGAATGCATTAAAAAGCTCTTAGGCAAAGTCCTGGCGATGCACATTAATGCACTTAGAAGGCAAAATCATCATCGCAACTCCCATATTTTCTCTCTGCCTGTCAAAAGATTAGGGATTGCTCTAACTTGCGGGATGCAATTAAGGTTTATCGATGAAAAGAAAATGTATGAGTATAGTTAGAGAGCGGAGAGAGAAGTGCATGGCCGTTTCCTCAGCGCGACGTCCGTTCCCCATTGCGCAAGAGATGCTGATCTAGAGGAATCCATTAACTCTGTCATCGAAATGATCAGATCGTGAGCTTACATTGCTTTAATAGCAATCCCGACGCCGTTTTCTCTTTGTTCTTGTTTATGCCCCGCGAATACACCATTAGTCGAAAGACAGTTGGTGGAATACATAAAAAAGGCATGGTAATATACGAGGGAGATTCTCAACGTATTTCATTTTCATAAAGACGGTGGCGTGTCGGAGGAGAGGAGATGCTGGAGTGGGGGCTACGGCGTGGGGACCGGGCCATCCGAACTGGGATAAAGAAGCCATTAGTCTCTTCTGATCTCTCCATCAGCAATCCCCCGGGCTGCATTAATAGGCATTACCATCGACAACAAGTCCCCGAGTAGGAGATTTGTGAGTTTAACAGGCGAGGAAAAGCGGAACTGCTTTATCGACAAGATCCGATAATAGGGGGTCCTTCATTAAATGGAGAGTTCTTGAGTCGGCACGCGGTAGGACCAAGAAGCGCGCTTATCACAGGAAACGCAATAGTTGGAGGGTGACGTAGCCGCGTGTCGATGAATATTCATCGGGTTCGCGAGGTGCCTATTCCATGCGTTGGGTGTCGTGATATTCGCATGCTTGTCTGATAGCTAAACAAAGTAAAAGAAAACCACCACAGAATCGAGTGCTTTTTCCAGGACGTGTGGTGTTGGTTTCCAACTAGCCTACCTAGCACCCGGGCCGACGAGAACTGCCCCACAAGGGGCAACACTGGCGACGCTTAAGTTTTAATAACTTCGAACCTTAGTCCACGCGACGTCACAAGGTGAGAGCGAGTCATCCTAGCTGAAAATTAATCGCTTGGGTGTCGAAGAAGAAAGCTGACTTTTCCTTAGACATCTTCGGTAGATATGAGATCTACTAGCTGGAGGACGGGTTAGAGCCCTGGACGTTAGGGCACGGCTGGTGTCGACGTAGAGGTATCGAGATCACTGACCTTCGGGGCACGGAGCAAGGCTACAAGTCATACTCGGCTTCCGACGAGTATTTGTTTATGAAGATGACGATGATGGGAGAAAATGGAAAATTGAATGACAAGACTGGCACGGCCTGCCCTTGAGCGGAGAAATGGAAACCCGTCCCGGTGTTAGATTGTCGCTGGTTAAAACTATCGGGTTACTGGAAGGTTTGCGTAACCCCTGGCCAAGAATGGGGTCTGACTTCATCCCGCTACAATCATCTCCATGAACATGACAGGAAGGCATAGCTTCTAAAAACAAGGACTATGATAATAAGAGCAAAAAAAATATCCACGGCGGAAATTCTTATTCACACTGGTGGAAGCCATCATAGCCAAACAAACTCCATTTCCTTTTTCTAAGCCCTGTTTGTTTTAGTGTTCATTGCAAAAGCATATTAATTTCCTAAAGACAACAGATGTGCTTTCCTGTCCTCGTCGTTATTCTGCCGATGACTAACAAGTCAAACAATGTTTGACATCCTAACGTACACAATTATAGTAATATCTAAAATAATCTTCGTTTTTCATTACAATCATTGAATCCAAATGCTAATGAAGAAAACATCATTGTAACATAAATCATATATTTGTCGTTCGAAATCCATCCACAACCTTAAATTTAGTGATAGACATTCGAAACCATCCTATAAACTCACATTACGGTACACAATCTCACAAAGGAATGCCCGTCTTCCACGAGACCATAATGCAATACGCCAAGTGCCCGTCGTTCATCTAGAAAGCTCGCGTCGCCTTTTCTCTCATTTTTCTCTCTCTCTGTCTCTCTACCTCTCTCTCTCCCATCCGCATTCTCTCTCCATTCAGTAATTACTACTGACTGGCCTGAACTGACCATTCCATTGGTCAATCGGTCATTGACACTGAGATGGCAATAGACCGTCTGATGTTCAATTAGTCGCGTTCGAGTGACCTTCATTTTCTGTTCGCTAACCTTGCTTTTAGTTACGCGCCCTTTCTATACGACGACATCGTCTGCTATTGAGACGTGCACTCAATATTGTGACTCAGTAATTCTATCCTCACACCGAATTATGCAAAGATGTGCTTGATTTACCTCCTATACTCTGACTAAATCCCTCTCTCTCTATCCCTCTCTCTTTCTTTCTCTCTCTCTCTCTCTCTCTTTCTCTCTCGCTTTCTCCCGCTCATCTGTCTTCTAATTGTATCTAACATTGATTTAAATATATGATGACGTGCTTCATTTACCTCTAAGCTCACCCCACCCCTTCCTCTCTCTAACTGTCTCTTTATTTTTTCTCTCCCCCACTCATTTTGGCTCGATCGCCAAACTACCTTAAATCACGTTTTCTCTCACATTTGACTCTGATTCACAGAATAGAAAATGCGTATGAAAGGAAATAAATAAAGAATGGGAATACATAATAATTATTATATTCCCATCTTATATTTACAATAACTATACAATGCTTAGGGATGTTTGCATGATACACAATGTTCTCTATGTTTAAAACACTTTTAACAACGTAGTGAAACAAACACATTTAATCAATGACGCAAATCGAGACAAGTGCTATCTTCGGTAGATATAAACATTTCGGAACGATATTACTATAGCAATTACTACTAACAACTACTCGTAATCGACGGTTTATTTTTAATTTGATTCCCCGAATTGTTATTATAACCCCATTTCTTGTCCAGCTATCCTACCCCTATCTCTCTTCTACCCCCATATGTATCACTCTTTGCCCTATTTTTAGCTTTACACCCCCCCCCCCCTCTCTCTCTCTCTCTCTTTCTAGCTTTATTTCTCTTTACACTTACTTCCTCTCTCTAACTTCCTCAGCCCGTCTGCTTTCTATGCCTTCCTGTCTGTCTGTATGTATGTCTGTATTCCTCACTCACTCTATTTGATTCTTATTCACCCTCTCTCTCTCTCTCTCTCTCTCTCCCTCCCCCCTCTCTCTCTATCTAACGCACTCTCCCTCTCTCTCTCTCTCTTTCTCTCTCTAACTCTAAATCTCTTTCTCTCTCTATATCTCTCTATGTGCTATCCTTAGATTTCCCTGTTTCGCGATCCCTCGCACTCGAGAAGGAATACTGATTTCATGTATACCATGCACCACAGCAGATGTCGAGTCATTTCGAAATTCATCCTCTAAAAAGTTTTCCTCCTTCTTCATCGATCGCCAATCCATGAGGAAATGTCTCATTTGCTTTCCCTACCCAGGCATTCTCCCCTTTTAGCGCGCAAATTGCACAACTACCTTCCTCCAATCTCCCCCTCTGATTTTCAAAACCTACCCGAGTACATTAAGCGACCAAGAGTGGGGGTATTTGTATTCATGTATTTAATGGAATGGGCTTAAAAGATAAGAAATTAAGTGATTTTGTAGATCCCGGGTTTTTAAGTAAGTGGCTAACGATCAATGAACTGAATGGGTGTTGGATGGAAAGATTGCTTTTTAGAGATAGCCCATGGGGGGCTTGGCCATTTGGCAAATCGATATAAGTGTTCTTGTATGACGCGCTTTAGGGTTAGGATGCCTTAGTTCTCCATCTTGTATAGTCGACGAGTTCATAACATCAAGTAACATTTTAAAATATACCCCGTGTCGCTCTTAATGAAATACAGGTTATAACACGAATTTATTCAAGAAGATTACGCGGTGGACATGAATACATTGTCGATATTCAGATAATGGCAAGTCGTCACAAATGCAGATTTACACGAATTAATTCAACAAGACTACGCGGTGAACAGGAATACATTACCGATATTAAGATAATGGCAGGTTGTCACAAATGCAGATTTTATCTTTCCATAATAATAATTATCTGTCACGTCTGTTATCCCTGAAGAGGACAATCAAATAAAATTAAGTCAGCGAATCATTTCACGGAACATATGCCACATGCAAATATTAATAAATAAAGTAGGACAGCTTGAGTGCTACCTAGGTCCTCCTGAGATGTTTATCTTTAGCACAATTTCAATTGATTGATACCCATTGGCTCTGCAGAAAATATAATGCATTTATCACTTAATTGAGTATGTCATATGTCTGCTATAGCTGCACATTTCTTTCAAAGGTCTGGTTAGTCTGACTGTATATTAGAGTTGATGGGAAATTGAGGTGGAAGACGGAGGCCTGAGAAAGCGAGAATATAGGAGCAGAGTGTGCCCATCTATTTCGATTAAAGAAGTTAACTGAGATGCGTTCTGGGCAAATTATGGTTCGACAATCCATTGCTTGTCGCCATCAAATATCGCCTGAATGAAAGACATGTACGTACGCTCTGATAAACTTTCTAGCATGTCAAAGCGCGGCTGAGTGTTTCGTTCCATGCCTAGTTATTGCCTCCTTCGCTGAGTGGTCCCTTCGTGTGCACTTTCTGGTAATACAAGAAGAACGCTAACCATTAAGTATGAAAGCGAGCAAATGGAATATTAACGCATGTTTATGTGGAAGAGTATGACTTCTGACATAAGACAGTGAGCTTCCATCCACTGAACGCGTAATGCATGCCATTAACTGTGAGAGGGTTGAGTAGTGTGCGTTTTTTTATGTGTGCGTGAGCTGAGTGTGTGGGTGTGTGCCTCATTATTATCGAATTCACGTTTGCAGCAGCGTAATCCTTTTAAAGATACGACAGCCAATTAAATGATAAAAGCAACCACGATATTATTGGCCACGTTGAGTGATTGTGACGCTTCAAATGGAATACGTGTCAGTGCAATGCATCAAATGTACAAACAAAGAACCATTAATGGAACAACTTTTCTCCCTCCGCCCCATTTTCTCTCTCCTTCCTCTCTTCCTGTCTCTCTTTTCTGACCAGCTTTTTCGGTTGGAAACAATCGAAGACGTACTCAAGTCATCTTGACAGCCCATTTTCGATAACGCTGCATTTGTCATAACTCATACCATTAAACTTCAGCAGTATATTTTCATTTGCGAAACATATGGCCCCAATACTGGGCACTCTAAAATGCATTTATGTCATGTGTTTTGAAAGGATTGTTTTACATTAGCAGAAAATGCCCATGTCACATGTTTTCCCCCTACGTTTTTTGGCAGAGGCAGAACTTCGCAAAAACAAAACATCAATTCCAGACGATATATAAATTTTCATTTTCTTTCAAATTTAACCAGGTCTACCCCTGAAAAGAGATCAAGATGAATGAGTTAATCGCGTTTGACTAGACCTCAATATTTAGTTTGGAGTACAAAGTTGTTGTCTTTTTCCATTAAAAATCCTTTCACGGGTTCAGGAGTCGAATTTGATGTCGCGAGATAAAGGGAGAGATGCTCAAGAATCCACCTCGACTTAATAATAGGACCTATGTCTAGGGACGGCTTGTGATACGGCACAGGGTTTTCCCGCGGGAACTCTAAGCGCGGGAAAAGAAATGAGGAAGAATCCTCGAAAAATATCATAATGGCAACTTAACGAGCCAACGTCATAATGCGAAGGAATAAAGTGGGTCCCTGACTTTTCCGTCCATCGTCCATCCCGGTGAGGAGAAGAAAATTGGGCGAATGAATGGTTGTCTTCCTGAAAACCCATTAAGAAAATGTACACAAGTAGTCAACGTCCATATGCAAAGAGCTGGAAAATGCACCCTCCAGCAACATGCCAACTTTGAAGCTCTTCAAAACTCCTTATGGGGTTTTTATTAACTCGTGGTAATGCATCGCAATTATGATAATGGTTTGGAAATCAATACGAGGAAAGATGACCCAACACAGGCTACATATCTCGACGATAATAAACGCGAGTTGGGAATGACTGTACAGCAGCAGAGAAGAGAGAAGGGGGAACGAAAGAAGATGGAAGGGCAAATGGGAATATAAATAACAGCTAGAGAAGAGTAAGGTATGACGAGTGGGGCTGCTAGAGAAGAGTGTTTACATTCCAAGTGATGCAAAGAAAAGAAAAGGCTTGCCATGCCTCTCTTTCCTCTCCCAGCTTTTTGATGGATCCATTAGGACTACGTGGCTAATGGGTGCACAAGTAGGGCGAAAAAGCCCTCTTGTACAGAGAGGGTGCCATTACTGCTGCCGATAAGTGAGGTGCACGATAGAGAGGGGTTCCTCACTAAATTGGCTCGGGTGCACGCTGGTTCGAGATAAGTACGCTCTCTAGTTCAAGTCGGTATTAGGGTTTTTGTGGTGAATACATTTCTAGGTGAACCTACGCAAATGTTGTCGTTTGCCTGTGTCTGCATTAGAGCGACATGTATTCCACGGACAAACTGAATGGGCATGCAATGTACAGGATAGGGGAACAGACTTAGGAAAGAAAATCCAATTATGTGCGCACATTGCACGATGCGCTCCACTTTGCTCTGAACATGACGGCTGACCATTAAACACAGCCACACATTCACACGATAAGAAAGCTTGAAATCCCCTTTTTTAATGTTAAAAAAACCTCATCTGAAGGACGAATACTTTATGTCTCTATAATAATTGTGTCACACTTTCACTCTGATGCTCTCAGTTTATTACAAAATTATTGATTTAGTAAGTAGAGTTAAAAGAATTATAGATTATACATGAAACGTGGTAATTCACTACCTGATTTAACAGCATTCTTTAAATATTATTCAAAACTTTTCAGTATCTACGATAAAATATTTGTGATTTTGAAGTACATTAAATTAGTTCACGGGGTTGTGGTGCGGCACGTAATCCGACTGAAAAACTTAAACGCATCATTCTCGTCGACTTCATTCATACGATTTCGATAAACAGATGAAGACTTTGAGCAAATATCTGATGGATTATTGAATTACTTTCACGTATTAATGATGGAATGTAATCTCAAATCCAAGAAACTTTTGAAACTTTTGAAAGAGTCAACTCCCCCTCTCCCGCTCTGTGACTCCACACCTGGTAAACACCTTCATGGTGGTAAAATGATCTTATTAGTCACATTCGATTAAATTATGATGTTCGAGAATTTCGTCAATAATCACAAGTTTTACGTCGCCTTCAATATGTTAGAACCATTCACATTAAGTAACTGATTCGATTTGGGCTACCAATCAAATTATTCGTTATCAAATCATCGCTAAAGAGACATACGGGACTACGCGTCGATCTTTCTGGGGCAGCTTTATTTCTAAAAGTCAACGATAACATGATTCGTAGCCAAATTGCCATGACGTGTAAATGTTTTCACGTCCTTTGGCCTCAGCGTAAATGACTTTAACAGCATGATGCTTTCATGGGGAGATACTTTGGTTAAAGATGATCAACTTTGCAAGATTGCCATGTCATCCACGCTTGAAAACCGCTCATAATGTTGGGATAGAAACATAGCCGCGTTCCTATACGAAGTCTACATCTGCGCATTATGGATACATGGACAAACCCACCACCACCACCAATACCACCATGTCAAGACGCTCTCCATTTGATCTTCCCGACGCTTCTTGGGAGTGAAACGCATGGACGTCTTAGAGACTGATCAGAGGAGAAGCGACTTAATTAATTAGTCCCCCAACAGGATCCACTGTAACTTGATTGATTAAAGAGTGCATTAGATTAAGGGTAAGACATTTCACAGACAGTCATACATTCTGAGATACCATCCTGTCTCTTTACGCACTTGCCATCTGTTCTACTATTGGATGCACCCGACACTCTTTTCTCTTTTCCCGCCAAAAAGGTCTCATACACCCACACTCCCAGCCCAAGATCCATTTCAGAGTCGGCAGAGCAATCCTCCTTAAATTGACTTAAATATGATGAATGTACCTTTCTTATCAAACGACTGTCTCCAATATTATTCTTTAAAATGGCCTACATCGTAATCCCTGAATAAACTATGTCTACTCTGACAATCTCTGCTTACAGTTTTCAGGAATCGTTATATCCTCTAAATCTCCAATACTTCCCGAGTTATTGAAAATGCCTCCACACACTCCAAACCCAGACTTTCATTCATGATTCTTGTATCAAGTTGCAAGTAATTGGCTGTCGTTTAACCTGACTAAAGAGATCACTATTCGAACAAACCACCATTTATCTCTTCTTCCCCAGATTTCGGAAGTTAAAGGGAAACCTTGGACATTGGATACCATGAACTTTGCCATGTCTGCCCGATGATTTCATTGGTTCATCGGACATAGGCGTCTTTACAAACAATATCCGGGGATATAACGTGTCGGCTATACATAAGTCAATCCCACGCAAGCTCTACAGAACAAGGTTACAATAAAACAATGGGATCAATCCACCGCTAATATGTTTATGTTGATTCCACGAGTTCATAATGTGGTGACCCGTTACGTGCCTCTTATTCCACTTATCACAGAGCAGGTGAATTTTTCTAATTTCTTATAAATTTCCTGAATAATCCTCGAAAGATACTGTTTATTATTGAAGTACGATTTTCTACTTGCCTTGGAAAAGCGAGAGAAAAAATACTGTTCCATTTTGACCTTCCATATTTTTAAACCCGTATGTGTGATTTCGCTTTTTATTGTCGTGTTACATTTTGCAGATTTCTGTAAACTCTCATTCAACATTAACCTTTCGGTATGAAGGTGCTATGAGCCTCTGTCGATCACAAGCTTGACAAGCAACGTTCATAGCATCTACGAGACAATACAATGCAGTACGTTTCTCACATGAAAATACGGCAGTAGCCTGGCATCAAGTTCAACCAAGGACTTGCATTGACATACTAAATGTGTTTTCATTGTGGGGTAGAGAGGGAAAGATGAAGAATGGTTATTGATGCGATCCGTCTCATGAAAGAGGGTTGCAATTCAGAGACTAATCGTTGGATGAGAGTTCGTTCGATTCGCTCCGACCTGAAGAAGATGACGGACGGGAGAAGAAAAGAGAAGACGAGAGAAGAAAAGAGAAGACGGGAGAAGAAAGGAGAAGAGGAGATCGAGTCAGAGAGGAGAAGATCCGATGGATGTTCGGCCAGGACAGGAAGTGAGACCATTCAGACTGAAGAGGGATAATGCCTCGACTGGCTCCCGATCGTCAAGAGCCTCTGACACGACTCCATAATAATCTTGGCATAACACAACAAGGTGAAGCAAGCCAACTGAGATGGATTGTGATGTACATACTCTGTCTGTCCAGGCAGACTCCAGAGGATGGCAATGCCACATGACCTGAACACTAAATACGTATTTTCTGTCCAGGTCGTGTATTAGTGAGTCATAGAATGACAGACAATACCTCGCATTTCCCAACTGCACTCAACGCCCATCATACCAATGAGGTTAATAGAGAAATGGCGGAAGACAGGCCAAAGAATCGTACGATTTGGGAACATATTCCTTGTAATGCATCATCATTACGTCAACTTTAATTTTGTGTCGAAGAAAGTAAGATGAGCTTCATCTTTTCTGAGAAACATTGTTACTTTGTTGTGGTTCTTCTGGCTCTCCTTTCCTTCTCCTTCATATTAGACTTATTTTGTATGGGGGGGGGGGGGGACTTAGGATCAACGTGATTCATTTCCCGTCTTAAATGGGAATTTATTTTTAAAGGTGGATATCATGGGCTGGAGAAAGTATCGGTGTTGTGCCAAAAGCAGTGCGTAGAGTAGGCATCCTATGTAGGCATTCCCCGATCCGCGTAGACATCGTGCGCCTCATCTGCAGCAACAGCTACACTCAATCTTCCAGACAACTAGACCACCCCAAACCCAAACTCAACCAAACAATAACTCGGCCCACTCACTTAAGCGGCCCACACACCTAGAGCCACATCCGCCATCCATATCGGCTCCACCACCTTATCGATAATGTTCCGTGAAAGGTACTCACCTGAGGTAATCTTTCTTGCAGAGAATCATCCCTCCCTTCGAGAAACATGAGTGTCCTATGTCACCGAGTTGAACGTTGCAGCAGGAACACTTGAGACACCCCGTGTGCCAGAATCGATCCACGGCATGCAGCAGGAATCGATCAATGATCTTGCCACCACAACCCGCGCAACATCGTACAGCATTGTTGTTGTTGTTGTTATTGTTGCTGTTGTTATTGTTGTTGTTGTTGTTGTTCGTCGTCGGTGTCGGTCTGTTCTCTTTGGTGCTGTCCATATTGTTAGCTGCAATGTAAGAAAAAATAAAACAACCGTTAAAGATAAACGTTAGTACTGGTAATGCGATTGCATCGTGAAAGAAAAGGTGTGGAAAGGATCAGAAACAGTTGATCATGTAGCATGTACGTATTTGTGTGCACTGCAAGGTTCTGGAGTCATCAAAATCATAATAAATTTGACCGAGTCTTGGTAAAGTAACGAGCACTGTACACAGAAAGCTATATATGGGACAACACACATGGTGTCGGGGCTAGTACTACCTTGATTTCCTTGTCTTTCTATGCTCATTACTCAGCCAGTGTACATTTTCTTCCAAAATTGTTTGGCACATGTCATTTATTTGTAATCTTGAACATTCAGTGAAAGTTTCGTTTGATTCTGTGAGAATTAATTTTCTTTTTTTTTTTTACCAGAACTGGAGTTTATCTTTAAAGAAATTGTGGTTATCAATGGCTTCTACATTTTAGTTGTACGGTATCTTCAAAGAATCCGCGCAACTTTCTATGATAATACATGTATTTTTCTCACTCTCAGAAAAAGTCTTTGGGAGGAGCTTTCGACATCGTTTCATAAATCTTCGGACAACATTTAGACAATGAAAGTTGTTTGATGGTAAGGTGGTTAATTGAAATGCAAAAGATTACAAGGACAATGAAATATTTGCAATTCAGAACTAACATAGAAAAAAGGTTTTAAAAAGTAACGAACACATATTTCAGCGAATAACAAGAGTGTTGTTTTCTGTCTAAACAGTTTGTACCGCTATTTAAACCTTCAAACTATGTTTCCTTGAACATGTTTTGTTTTAATGACCGAAAACGGATAACATTAAATATACAAAGAGTTCAATGCAACAGAAGAAACAACGCTTATTATCACCAACGACTTGTTTAGACAACCTCACATCATACAGAATAATTTGCAAAAGAGATTGACCCCTATGGTTATAAAAGTGAGGATTTTAAAAAAAATGGAGCGATTTTTATTCCCAGCATCGTCTGCTTGCTTTGTAAAAGAACACTTTACGCTGCTAATGCGACTTGACTCGGATAAAAGGTATAGAAGCACGTCGACTCAATGAAAGAAAGGAGTAAATGTAATCAAATATAGTACCTGCGCACGCTAAAAGCTGGAACGTAATAATGCATTTCGCCTAATGCTTTTAGTATATGACGCTATTCACGTGAGAAAAGGGTTTGTTCCATATTTCATGAAGGCAGTTTGTGCATAAAAGGAAGTAACATAAAACTCACCAAAGCATTTTAGCGTTTTTGGATCGTATTATGGATGGAGCTCCAGTGGCTCCCCTTTTGAATTATACCGACATATAAGATCTTATATGTGCTTATCATTGCACATGTCTGCTGTGTCGGGGCTTATTTGACTTCAGACTGCGTCTGAGAGATATCGATTTTCATCAGAGTTTCTATAGGCGTCTAATTTCATAATTGAGTCGGAGTAAATGGGGCATTTAGAGAAGTCTGCTCAATGGAATATTTTGTAGCTTGCCAGGAAAACAAATCGGGGGTAAGAGGAGAAGAACCGCTCAGAGTCAACTACAAAGAGAGCTTGGGTTGGTAAGGCGAGAAACGTCAAAAGGAAAAGTAATTCACCCTTTGAAAGGTCATGTTATATCGTCTTTTCAAACACGGCCATGAAGTAGTTACTAAAGTTATTGAATATATTATTACAAAGATGAATATAGTTTGCTTTGCTTTAGAAGGGATCATAAATGTTTTATAAAATGCCGCTTCCGTTAGTGACAAGGTTTTATTTCTCAGGTAAGGAATGACGATCGAAGTTCAAGAGCGCGCCAAAGAAACCACTAAAGAAATTCTGTAACTAGCCTCTAGGGGGGAATCCACTGCTAGGTGATACAGTCAATTTAAGATAGAGGAAGCCGGGTGAGCTGAAACTAACCGAATATTTATGAAGATATAATAAGGCAAGGACTGTTTGATGGTGGTGATATATGATAGAATATTGGTAACAGTTGGACGGACCCTTGGGAGGGATGAACGGTGTAAGATAGTGAGATAGACAGCCAATTTAACGTGCCAACTGCTGCTCCTTCTACTGAAGGGCGAGAGATGTGACAGGAAGCCAAGTAACAAATCCAGCGCATCTTATTAATATTCATCGCCATCTCATTGGAATATTCATGAGGCTTGATTAATAACACGTTAAAGTGCGGGCTCGGGGGAGAGATGGCGAGAGATGGCCAGATTAGTTTCATCTTCCCGTCATGCTGGAGCGCTGAAACCGAGAAAACAAAGATAATGAGATTTGAAACATATACCGGTGTGACAATCTAATGAAATTTTTTTGCGACACACGTGCATGACAGCCAATACATTAAAGTGATACCCGCACTGTGTGCAATTCCCAAATACGAGCACCGCATCTAGACACCTACTTCTTTCTTTCCTTCTCTCTTTACATCTTAAACCATCGTGGCCAGAACGCAGTAAGCCCACCACATAAGACCAATTCCATCCAGGTAATCTCATCAATTTTACTTTATAAACTTATTGAAGTTCAATCAAAATGATTGCAGACGACACGTTGATAAGAAAACGTAGCAGTCATTATGAGGAAAGTTGATACCATTGGATGAGTTCAATCAAGACAACTTACATGGCGCACTTCACAAACGAGAAAGTAATTTGAAGAGCTTTGCTTTACGACCACCATACACTGTAACGGCTTTAGAGTTAATTTATTTCTCAATCGCTGCGGTATTACTCAGGTAATGAGCTACCTGGTTGAAGAATCCTGCTTCTCCTTCACGTCGAAAATTAATATCTCAACATGATCTGGGCCCCGCTTTTAAAGGATGTGCGGCAAACATTTTCATTTACCTCTCCCCTCTCAATCATGGCAAGATAATGCTCAGCTCGAGTGTACCCAGCATTCTGAATGTAATGAAAATATTGATCGCATTTTTATGAGATATTTTGAAAAGATTAATTTGGAAGAGGCACGCGTGCTATACATTCACTTTGATATTATTGAGGGGAATCAGGATTGAGTTTGAAAGCTTTCTCTAGGAGACAGCGTGATTTTGGAGGTTGACAAGAGACTATGGCCGTCATAATATTGTATTTGCCTTAATCAGGCATCAAAACTCCATTAGTTCTAATGAATTCGCTTGGTTGATTTATTAAATGAAACCGTAATGCACTCTACCCAGTTCGATTTGCATCAGGAGCTCCCCTCCTCTCTCTCTCTCTCTCTCTCTCTCTCTCCACTCCGATCGCTTTCTGTTCGCTTTAAGCCTACAACCATGTACTTACTGCTCCTTTCTGGAGCATGACATTCTGAACTAAATTAGTACTTAAAGAAGGGACAAGTGGCTTGCAAAGTTGCAATCACAAAACGGACTCTTTTCACGAAAATACTCGGACAGAAATATAAACCTAGAGACTTGACTTTATCATTACCGCGTTTTAAAAGACAACATAAATGTTATCATGTATCGCTATTGTGGATATGGAAGGAATTGTTTCGCCCACTGTAGGTGCAAAATAAGATTCATGGTCTGTTACTCATATCTTGCAATCACAAAACGGACTCTTTTCACAAAAATACTCGGACAGATATATAAATATAAACCTAGACTCGACCTATATCATTACCGTGTTTTAAAAGACAACATAATAATCATTATATATCGCTTTTGTAGATATGGAAGGGAACTGTTGTACCAACTAGATGCAAAATAAGATTCATGGTCTGTTTGATCGTATCACCAAAGGGGCTTTGTCTTGATTAAAGTCACACTTATCCCGGAAATGTAATTTGTGCTCTACATGAGCACGTACTTGTCATCGGATTTTTCTTCCTGACCACAGTTAATAAGTCTCATAATGCTGAAAAGATGTCGGCATACAGTACAAGACGATGCTCGAATTCGATTTGTGGACTGCTGTCTTCAGTCATGCATTGCATGAATTAAACACAACTGTCTGATTCCTTCATTTACTTATTCCCGACACATAAGCACTTCAGGTTTGGTAACTTTGTTTTCTATCGATAATTTGCGAAAGGCAAGAGACCTCTTGCATCATTATGATTATTGTATAACCAGGTATTTCTAGTTTTGAAGTCTGGGATATACAAGTTTATGAGACTTCGAAAGTTTTAGTGATTCGAAGTCCTTCTTTTTCAGAATTACATGCGACTGAACAAAAACAAAACAAGAAAAGATGTCATATTTTCGCCCAACTCTGTCAGGCGTGACTTGACCGAATCTTCTCTCAAACTAATTACTTTCATAGTTGGTTGAAGGTATACCTCACCAAACCAGCTCACGCTTCGTGATGGCGACACCTTTGGGGACAGTATACCTTCTTCAATCTTCCTATAAAAAGGTAGCGAATCAAAATAAAGAGCGTTTCAAATGCAAAGCACGATACGGTCCACGTCGATTGCTTTGCAGACGATCTTAAAACAAAGACGCGGGAACTGATCAAGAGAAAAGGAAATAAAGTGGCGTGACTGGTTCGATTTATCTCGTGTAATTTTCAGATCCTTCTATCAATTTCGGAAGTGCCGGACCGAATACGTTTCTGAGAGTAACGAGCAAACTTGAACTCGACACCGGACTGCGATATCATTCTCCGTTTTTGGAATTCCACGATACTTCACCTATTTCATCCTTGAATCTCAAACATTGACCAAACATTCTACCGATGAGCTTTCAATAAAATCAATGGAAATTTATTATCGAGATTCATCGTTATGAATGTGGACATTCAGTATCAGCATGTTGCCTTTGAAAACGATTCGAGTTTGATAAATGACGTCTCATAACAGAGTAAAGCTGTATTAATACTAATATCGGACTGTGAAACATAAATTTAGCTTTATCTGTTGTCATAATGCAGACAATCATCCTTTCCACAGTTCTAAAACAAATACAGTGTATTAGTAAAAAAAAAAAAAAAAATGTTTTTCCGAGAAAAAAATACGAATCCCAAACCTATTATAAGGAAAAATCACTATCAACTTCCCCCCAAAAATCCATATTGATTAGCCAAATGTTTGCATAATGTCTTTTGTCATAATAAGAATGCAACTTAAAAATGAATGTGTTGTTCTTATCATGAACTTGCTATGTAATTTTATTATGTTTTAAAAGGGTTAACAATATATTTATCGTGTAAACGTTATTTTATTTCAATCACTGCCAACCCCATGCAGGGCAGATCATACGATGATTTTATTGCATTCACGTTTAATATCATCGATCATTTACAACGTTCCCAGATTGCTGTTGTTTCTGCGTGTATTTCTACCCCGTCATGGCCGAGATTGAAGTGAATCCAAAACGGTTTTAGCCTGAGCTTTATTGGTCTGGTCAATGCGATTTTAATAAACCTATCAAGTTTGATCCTTCATGGAGTGTAATATCGAACAACAATAAGGGTTCGCTCGGAGTAAGAGCTATCACAACCAGCAATTAACCCAAGCCTGGCATTTCTATATATATAACCCCCGACGAAATGAATGGTATTGGTAGCCCGCGCTCGAATGTATTGCTATGATATCCACTCTGTTATTATTGCAAATAACAGCTGCACTTAATCACATTTGTCAAGGCGATGAAAATTCATTAAGCACGTGGTTACTCGCGCAGGTAGCTCCAGTTGCTTTTCATAATGGGTTTCTATGTGTGCTATAGCATCATTGCATACGTCCAGCTCCCTATCATCGTCGTCCCCGCCGCCGACGCCGGCTGAGGGAGTATAAGATTTGGGTGCTGGGTTGCCCTCCTTCAAATCATACACATTATTAGCCATCGTATTTCCATTCAATTAATTTCACATCATTGTAATTTGTCACGCTTGGCGTCCCATTCTAATAGCTTTCCAGAAGGAGGGGAGTTTCGCACAATCTTCATCGATCATTAACGCTCTGCAATTCGCCTCCATTAATTTCTTCATGCAACCGGATCGGCATTTCCATTAGGCCTTCTTTTCACGTGTGACTGCGGGGAAGGCCTGGTGAATGATCACCCAAAATGCAATATCCCTGTACCCGTTTGCGGGCGACTAGCCGTGAAGAACGCAAATGGTATCATTAAAAATGAGTGTTAAAATATCCAACCGTGTTTGGCTCAGACCCGAGTTCTACCCCTTCGCATTGCCATCACACATCGCCATCTTGTCAAGCAAAGCTCATAATGATTTCCAACATTGCTGCTTGCTGCCTGTCACGAAGACCTTTTTTTTTAATAAACTCCACTTCACTCAGCGAACACGATTGGTGTCCCTTACCTCAGTATGAACATTATGGAACGCGTAATTGCATTTCTGTCATATTTGCATTTTTGTAGCCGAGTGACGATTAGAGTTATTGGCGTTACAAATGGCTACACTCCATCGTAACCCTTGTGTACGAAGCAAGAGGAAAAACATGTGTTGTAATTCACAATTACACATTAAAGGCTAAATGTGGTCTTTTTGTGTACATGATTGTGTACGTGACAAAACATGTGAACCATTGTGTAATGAATTATACCAAAGAGGTGGGAATATAAGAATGAGATTGGTGACAATGCATTGCTACGATGGAACCCATACATACATTGATTGTGAGAACATATCTATGAAAGGAAAAAGTAAATACAAATCACAAAATCCACGATAGGACTTCTTCACTCTAATGGCATTGATGTGTCGCTACATCGGCTTCAAAAAGACATCGTACAAACAAATTCGATAAGTTATATTTGTATAGATTTGTATACAAATACATGACATAGATTTATTTAAAAAAAGGGTAATTCCTATATCCCCATCACATTGTATATTAAATTATTATTGTATTAAACTGTTGACGATTATTATACGAAGTCATTATGCTTAGATTCCTAAGGAATTGTTATAATTACCCATGTATATCACGTCGTTAACCTGGAAAGTAAACTTGTTATGCTTATCATTATCGAATGGTGTTCACGACCGTTTCTCATAATTTTGATAAAGGTTAGAGTAAGTAGGACAAAGAAAAAGACGATTCCCCCCCCCCTTCTTAAACAGAGAAAATAGAAGAAGTCTATATGGGTTTACGGGGAGGATTAAAAGGAAAAGAGAAAGAGTTAACAAAGAAAGAAAATGGTTTACATGAAGTATTAAAGTTGTAAGTGAACACGTGGAGAAGTCTTTCTACACATGCCCTGACCCTATTCGAACCCGTAGTATGTCCAAATGAAAACCTGTCGACAGATCTGGAGACAAATTGCGGCTGTACCGGGATGTTATCTCACCAAATCAAACGCTACCACTTCAAGAAAATACGAAAGGAACGCCAAACAAGGAATCCACGGCAAGGTTGAAATATTTTAATACGAAGTTTAGATTGCAAAATGATTTGGGTTTGCTTTCCTAACAGCAATAAGTACCTCGAAAAAGATCGCTTGTCTTCTCAGGAAAATTATAACAATTTTTCTTTTCTTTTCGTGGTCAAAGTTATAGACCTGTACGGCGAATGATCATGTGCTGGCATTGAAATAAATAACAATTGCTTTGGAAATGGCGCAAGTAATTTCGTTTCTGTTTCAATAATTTTTCTCAAAAGTTTGGCACCAAATGCCGTAGCTTATCTATATTATACAGATTTGTTAGTTATTTCACCGTCTGTTCTCCTGTTATTATGAACTTACAAAAATCACGTACAGGTTCATAAAACATGTATATAGAGCTTGTAAATGGTTTCCCGAAACCATAGTTTCATCAGGGAAAATGTGCAGTTATCACTGTAATTAAACCTACCAGGTAATAATTTTGGCCCAGATTTGAAGCGAGACTGCCTTTTTAGGTTTATGATGTAAGCCACAGTTTTAATGCACGTTTTACTTCACTTTTCGTAAACCATACATTATTATTCTTGCTTTATTTACTCCTTGCCATGATTTTTAAGGTAAAAGTATGATATTCAATTTGTTGGCATTATATAAATCACGATTCATCTTCATTATCATTATGACCCAGTTTATAGATAACATGTCTGTCTTGTTGTATAACATTAAACCTTTGAAGCACACGTTACTTAACTATTAATGTTCGACCTTTTCATTCAACATCGACCCAACCACGCATCTTCTTCAACCATCCGCCTCCTTCTCAAAAATCTTGTTTAAATTATTCTTTTCAAATACTTTCCCTATTTTGTGTTAATACCTTAACTCTACAATCAGACAATAATAAAGATAAGGAAATAAAAGTCAAAGCTCTCTTCTTATCTTCCTGCTTGCATAAGTCGTAAATAACGAAGAGCAATTTCTGAATATTTAAACAGAAACTTGATTTCACAGCAACAATCAACCACACACGACCGTAACAGAAGACGGCCAATTTTCTTTATCATCTTTCTATACGTAAGCGATGTCGTGCGATTCCCAACGAGCGATTGAACGACGAACTCGGGGAGGTAATAACCAGCGAACTTGCTAATTTGGAAGGTTTTCCCCGGCCGATGGCGAGAGATTGCCATCTTTTCATTCATTTCCGACATTTGAGATGCAGACTGAAGGTCAGGGGAAAATTCCTCCGTTGTGAAATCATATTCCAATTACAAAAATAGGAACGCGCAAAATGGTGGCTAACTTCACCCGGCCATGTTCGATTTATCCTCGCTAATTTTCACGCGAGGCAAGTCGCTCAGCACGTTAATCTTTCTTTTTGTAATTCTTTAATGTTCTACTGGATGGATACAACTGAAATGATGCATAGCCCATCTTATATACATGTTAAATCCGCCGCTAATGTCTTATCTGGATGAAGAAGAAAACCACACGCGATTTCCCACGTTAGGGCATAAAGAGTAAGAAATGTGTTAAAGATTGTAACAGGGAATATAACCTGTGACACTGTTTATACAGGTCAGTGTGGTATCTCGTTGGTAACGGGACATTCGCTCCTGCGTCAATTGATTCTGCCATTATCTTTTATCAAAGATTTAGGGCTTGGTTTAGGGTTGGAATTAGGTTTTATGTTTAGGATTAGGGTTAGTGATAGGTAAAGTGTTGAATGTTGAGTCCGGGGTTAAAGTTGAGAATTCGGTTAGTGTAGGATTGATTGACGCGTAGCAATTGGCGCAGGAGCAAGTGTCTTACAACCCTCTGGTTTCTATATCTTGATTGGAGCATACAAGGAGGGTCTGGTAACTCATTGATCGGAGGGCATCACAGGGGTCATCTCCTATGTGGTTCAAACAGAGCTATCTTGACCTTATTAACCTATCATCCCATCATCAGAAGCTATCAGGGGCGTCAGATTCTTCTTCAAGCGCATCAGGTAGAGTCCATTTTCATTCATCTTCTCTGTCGCCCTTGTCGTATCCCATAACATGTCGCATTCAGTAACAGTGTCTTTTTCGGATCCTGATCTTGAAACAAAACATTATCTCTCAAGGCGAAGACTTGGGTTTCTGCAAACCCTCATGTTCAGGTAACACTTGAGATTCACTCAGTCAAAGTGTCGATTCTGAAGCGATTGTTACGTGCTCTCTTCCTACGGAGATGTGCACAGACCAGGGACCCGTTTGCATAAAACTTACCATTGATGGTAACTTTGCAATCAATGACAACTACTATGGCAACAGGGCTCAACAGCCAATCAAAATCAAGGTTTTCATGGTAGTTACCGTTGATGGCAAAGTTACCATCAATGGTAAGTTTTGTGCAACGGGGCCCAGAAGCTTTTTTAATCTTTATACAAGGTAATGCATTTTATAGTTCAATTACACACTTGGAAAATGTGGGTTCAGAGTTTCTAAAGTGACAGAAGGAATAAAACGAACTTCAGGAAGTTTTTGGACAAAGTAGCTCTTTGTAGGGCATGAAGGTTGTCGTGTTTTGGTTTTGGTTTTCAAAAGAACGAGGGCACTTATTATCCAAACCTTCGGCTGAATGTCTTCCATTTCAATTTCAATGCGGATGTTATTTGTTTAAGGACTTCATTTATTTTTCTTCTAATCCTCTAAACAACAATTTGGATGATTGGTATCTATTTTATCTGTTTGACTGTTTGGTTTTTAATTTTGACATGAAGGATAAGGCATACCTATTAGCAAACAACCCATTGATTACATGTCCTTTCTGAGAGACTTGGTAATATTTCGGATTTCTTCTCTACGGGTGCTTGTTCAACTGGGTTTCGAACTCGGAGTATCCTAAGAGCCCCTATCCGATCCACTGAGCCACAGTGCCTCCTATGAATCAATGACACAGTTCTCTTGTGGATGGCATCACAGAACACCGTGACGTAACACCATCACAGAGGCGTATTGAGCCTGATCTTTAATACATTCACGCTATCGATGCTCAAGGTTTGCCTCATTCTCAACCAACTTCTCAGGTGAAACTACCTGAGCCTAAAATTGATCCTGACGTATAGATTTCTTTTTCTAGGTTATCATTGTTTTAGGTTATCATCGAACACGAGCTGGCCGCCCGCCCTTCCAATGTGACGCGAAGGTCGGTAATGTTCGCGCCTCGTCTGTCTTCCACGTTTCGTTGGCGTAAATTAACTCCGATCTGTTAGACGGCTTCTTCTTTCCTGTTCTGTATCTATGGACATTAATCAAACTGATCGTCACTTTAGACTCTGCGGATTGATTCTCGTCTAAATATTTCCACGGACTGAAGTATCACACTTTCGCCTTGCGTCAATCAGATCACAAAGGCAGGGAACGTTCAGTTTTCATGGAATAGGCTTTCCTTACGCGGGATAAATTTGATCTTGTTGAAAATTTAGGTCGAAATGATAACAATAACGTCCGGAATTGAGACTACAGAGACACGTGGATGGGTGCATCTTTTTCGCCTACTCCATCTGTGTCTCCACCTTGCTCATGATCTACGCACCATCCTTTTCTATAGCCTTGAAATAAGGCTTGAATGTCTTTTTATTTTCTACGTCATAAATATTTCATATGACACACGAAGAGGAACATTATTTGGATACTTCTGGTAACGCAAATCTGCGTCACGATCTGGTCTATAAGGCAAGTTCTCATTTGCAAAAACATATATTCTGTTGGAGAGAGGCCAGGAGCTATCAAAGAGCGTCCAATCATCCTATTTATTATTTGATTAAAATCAGAGTATGGAGCTCAGGCTATCTCTGTAATCCACGATTTGTCTTCTGGGTCTGGCATACATGCGATTGATGCATGGCGCGGCGAAGCCAACTTGAAACATGTCGTTCATGGTTTTAATTTCATTACGAAACGACGGGCATGATTAAACCGCATCGATGCATGATCGTATTATCACGATGAACGGGCCAAGAAACAAGGAATACGACGCAAAGAAAGAAAAAAAAAGGGTAAACGAGAGGAGAAAAAATATCAACACTTGGGTTCCCCGGGACGTGGCAGATATATTTTCCTGATTCAAAATTGTTGAAAGACGCGCAGGGATAATGCACTGTCTAGGACTGTGTGTGAAGTGCATTTGTTTGAGCATGTTTCTTGGTATAGTGTATGTTGATAAATGAGTGCGAGCTATTAGGGGAATTTGAGCGAATTCTAGAAGGGGAAACGGAAAAAACGAAAGGCGACATTTCTCTTTTCTAAAGTTCTATGCTTTCTACTCCTGCATCTGGCGGTATTAACAGGGGAAATTTGTGAAAGTGCACAGGTATCCAATTACAGATACATTATTTCGTTTCGGTATTACATTGTCTATCTTTCTTTCGGGGTACATAGTAACTGCACCGACTTGGAGACCCACATGGCTGCTAATGCACTTCCTTAATATCGCAAATGGAAAAACTGATTAGACCGAGGTATTCTGATTGGGAGATTTCCTGTATTCCAATCAATAATGGAACAATGCTACATCTGAAAGGACTTCAATGTCAGTGTGTGGGACTACACTTAGGAATATCATAAAACACAGTCGATCCTTTACTTGCTCGAGCTTCTTTTAAATTCCATTCTACGAACAGTAACCAAATGTAATCAAAGTTGCAACTGTATAGGATAGAATTCTGAATTTTCTCTGTTTCACAAATATTACACTCTTCCGAATTAATTTCTGTTCATTATCCCAGTTCCCCCCGAGGAATGAAAGAATAATCAGTTCAAAACATAATAACTGCAAAGGTTATCATCATTCATTCACATCATTGCTTGCTCTCAAACATACTTAATCAGCATGATCAGTGTAGAAATTATTTTAAACAAGCATGTTATCATGTCACTGACAAACATCGCTGAATTCCGACAAAGAAAACATCTATACAGTCAATAATTAAAGACATCAAAAGTGAAAACATAGAAAACTTGAAGACAACCATTTCGGAAGATTTCCCAACAGGGTTGGTTGTATTTTCCCTATAGGAGAACACTCATTGAAGATGCGCGTATCGCAAGGGAAATGAACACATCCTTGCTGCCAACCAATTCAAGAGAAAGGAGGATATTACAGCATTTTGCTCTGATTTATGAAAGATCCAGAGATGAAGAAAATTCATCCGTCAGATTTGTCACCCAAGAAAGCGGGACAGGGAATAAAAGAGAGAAAGGGCAAGAGAGAGGGAAAGGAAGGAGGAGAGAGATTGGGGAAAAGGAAGATAAAGAAAAGGGGAAAGATCTGTTCTTGCTGATTCGCAAGACGCGCTCGATGTATCATTTTATCCAATGAGTTTAATGCCAGAGTATCACAACCTCGTCTCCGTTCACAATCGAGTAAATTTAATCAACTGGATTTCCCGCCTTTTTTGTCGTGTCTTGAGCGTCACCATTTTCATCATCGCTCTCTTCCCTTCTCTCTCCTCATTTCTTTCTCTTTCTCTCTGAATCTCTATCTTCCTACCCAGCCTTCTCATTTTCTTCTCCAATCAATAAACTGGGGTTGGACACTTTAATAATCCGAGTGAGCAAGAGGCGCAGACAGCAGTGGGCTAATGAAAAAAATTCGGTGCAATGTTTTGGAATCGCGTCAAATCAGAGTGGCTGGCTGATTAAAACGGAGTAGAAGACGTGGGGTGGGTGTGGGTGTGGGGGAGATTCCATATATTAAACCATATGCCCTTTCCCACTGCTGCTGATTAATCAGCATAATCACGCAACGGCTCCGTGAAGGGTGGGGTAACCATAAACCCTCCTACCAACTATACCACGGCCGTTCGCTGAAGGTTGTCACGACAGCCCCTCTGATAGTGCGCGCTAACATGGCAATGTGAACGTCAGCTAATCGTCTGGGAGAGAGGTGGAATGACGTGTGGTACTTCTTATCACAGATCAAAGATATTGCTCAGTTCTACCATCATCACAACGCACACACGCACCCCTCCCCACGCCCACACCCTCTCTCCACTCACCCACCCCACCCGCAGAAAAAAAGCAATAAGGTATATCTTTCAGGATGAGCTGGTTTCATTTAATTACTTCATGCAAATTGCATTTGGTTGCCCTTTTCATTACTTTTCTCATTATCCACTCCAAAAGGACCATCACCAACAAAGGATCTCGACAGATTTGCAGTGCGTCTCGTGTGCCTACCGTTACAACCAAGGCCACTTTGCTTCATATCCCTGATTTGTAATCAATTTATTTCCATATTTACTGCAATAACACCTGGGTTAATTATTATATCAAAACCATACGGGTTGGCACGGGATAGAGATAATTACGTTATAAAGAATCAAGATTGATATGACTTGCAGTAGATGAGTTTGTAATTTAATTAATTACTTTGATTATATTGCATTAACTATAAGGATAAAACGGGGGCATATTGCGATACAAGTATTGCTTTCACTAAATTTCTTTATGTATTTGTGAAAATATTAGATGTTTTGTTGAAAATATTTATTGCTACAAAGCTTATTTTGTACGAAAATGTCGGGATTGTGACAAATCATATCTCAGTGGTGTGTTGAGGTATGTATTCGTGCTCCTTTTGGGCCTCTCCGAATCCCCCCCCCCCCCCCCACTGCCAAACACAAAATTACAAAAGTTAATTTATTGTAATTGGTGTTTACCTACATGTACTTATATATCGCATACATTGACGGCTGTACAGCGCACCAATAAAATTAATGTATCCCCTTCCGAAAACATTCGATTCGTATTCTCTGTACTTGAGCATGAACGTCATGGAAATATGTTGGTTTCCTGAATTAAAGAACGGAAATTAGTCGAACACTTATCAGAGACCATTCAGGATCGGGCAGGCATGCCACTGAACTTGATTACATTCACGTACATGGTATACACTGCGCAAGATAGATTGCTCTTTGCGTCCAGTCGCGCAATAACACGAGTGCAGTAATTGATCTAGGGAGGAAATTACTACTGGAACAGGAGAGAGGGAGAGAGGAGGGGAAAAAGGAGATCAGAGAGAGAAGTTTAACCAAAAAAAAAAAAAAAAAAAAAAAAAAAAGCGAAGAGTAATCAGGAATTCCAAACTCATCAGGGCTGTGCAAATGTAAATAGTGCAGAAAGAAATTAATCACGCGCAGTTATTGGGAATTCATACATTCATTCCTATTCTGCAATCGTACGCATGGGTCGACGGTAGGGGGTAGCCAAACGGTGCTAGGGAGGGGGTGGGGCGACGCGATCCGCCCGATACATTACAACAACCCTCAAGTCTGTTTAATTAAAATACATCCTCATTGCACTATATGCTCACTTATCTTTGCAATGATCTGAGTCAATAAATTTGGTCAAGGTGAATTAATTGTTCCCTGGTCGTCGTCACACATCACGCACCGTGCTCCTAGTTTAATACCTCCCTGGCTATGCCGGTATTATTACGATGCTTTTCATCATACACGTATCTAGATCCTATTCCCAAAGCATTGTTATTATGTAGAAGACGGGACGCTCTCTCCGAATACATCTTTCTTCGTTTTCTTCTTCATCAGTTTAAAAGCCCGAGATTAATCACAAAAATGTTTCAGCTGGAAATTACGTCTGGAGGCTGTGTAAATGACAATGCCTACATATCCAGATGGAGTAACGCACAAAGAAACAATTGGTGAATTGGTCCACGTTTAGACATTAAACACAATTTTCGAACTCACATCAGTCAAATACAAGACGCTGTATTAACCCTTTTACATTTAATCAGAGTGTAAGAAATGTTGATAAATGGTCACAGACAAGAAGGTTGCCATGTATTACGCTTGACATCGAGGTTTGAATGGGTGCAAGTAACTGGTCGGATAACTGTAATACAGCTTTCTCATTTCCATAAATGTATTTCTTGTTATTGACCCCGCTATACCCATCCATTAGTTTCAAATAATTATGGTGTGTTAAGGAAATAGCTTAGGTAATGTGAACAGGACTGATATTCGGCAATTCTATCTTTTGCAGGTAAGTGCTTTACCTGCAACATAATGAGCTAATTCGTGGGGGTAATATACAAACAGCGTCGAACAGTATAATTGTCATTATAGATTAACGAGAGACAAGATCCTTATGGTGTTTAAAAATTATTATAATACCCTTAACTGTATAATAAAATTCAAACTGGGCTTAGTTTTGGTGTCGCACTATTAGAAGGTAAGCGTTCTTCTTCAGTTTAGTTTAGGAATATCATTGACGTATTTTATATTACTACAAAGCAGAGATTTGCATAATACTGTTTACGTGGCGCCTTTGTTCGATTCATATCGAAATAATGCCATTCAAGACAACAATTTGTAGCTTCATATTATACTAATTATAATTTTGCTCAACACTTGATCATTTTTGCAACAAGGTAATCTCTTTCTCTCTCTCTCCCTGCCTTTGTTTCTTTCTTTCTATATGACACTCTTTGTCTGTCTCTGTCTCCTTGTCTGTCTGCCCCCCCTCTCTCTCTCTCTCTCTCTGTCACTCTCCTCTGACAAGGCACGTCCCCTATAAGAAAAAATCCACTTTAGCCTGGACTCGATGAATTAAGTAAGTGTCCATTATTGCGAGGTGGCGACGGTTCGAATTCATTTAATAAATGATATTAGGGAATTGGTCCACGTGAGCTCCAAACCGTCGCATTCACACTGCAAGCGAAAACCATCGGTTTTTCTCAACTTCTGGGGAGTGTTTCACAAACTTGCCATCAGGGACAAATGACAGTTTTTGTTATAAGCTACTAAAATCCTTGCTTCTGATTGGTTATCAGCAGATTTGTCATTGATTTTTGTCATTTGTCATTGAAAAAAGGCTTTTTGAAACGGGTCCCTGGTGTTTTGTCGGAAGCTGCAAAGCAACTCTCCATAAACATGACGAAAATCAATCTCTGGGTGTGGTTTTTCGAAACCCCGGCAGAAACGTCACCGGTTTTTGCAGTGTAAATGCTCACTCTCAGCTTTTTTGTCACGTGACTGTCCTCGCTTCTGTGCCCAGTCTGCTAACACATGCAGGGTAGCGGCAAGTGGCACATGCACAAAATTCAACCAACTTACCCCCCCCCCCCCCTCCCAACAAAAATTCATCAAACACCGACGATTTCTCAGGATTTGTTATTCAGTAGTGTAAATGGCTTCTTTTTTTAAAAAGTTTTATCAAAATTGTTTTGGGCTGTGTAAATGAGCCTACCGTCGCACTCACATCCATTTCCCTAAACCATGCAATTTAGACAGCCAAGGAGCGCTTTCACAACTCACATTTAACCGTAGTCTCTGCAACCTAACCTCAACCCCGCCAGACAATAGTGATGGAACATTTAATGAAAATGATAACAATGTTAATAGTAATAATAATAGTGATTTCTTGTATAGCTCTTATTTCTGTCAGACTTGACACTCCTGGGGGTTTACAACTATTACCAAACCATTAGGAATGGCTGCCATTACGACGCTCTAGCATTTCAAGGAATTACATCCTGTCAGGTACAACTCAGTGAATTCGCCTCACCTGGGTCGAGTGTGGAAAATATAGAGTAATGTCTTGCCAAAGGATATTAGTGACGCGGTGGGACTCGAGCCGCGAACTATATGACCACAGTCCGGTGACATATCCACTTCGACGATGGCACCTCCACTAAAGTGTTATTATTTTCTCGTCCACAGAAGAAGTAAAAAGGATGAAAGACAGAGGAAACATGTCTATGTACTTCTATAGTTTCTTGCCAACTTGATCCCACTTCCTTAATCCTATATGCATGATAATTATCATGATCACCATTTCTTACTCTGGACCTTAAAGGTATGTATTGTCTACCTATTGTCCATCTACGACCTACAAGAAAACATATAGGCCTACTCTGTAATATATATTTGGAGGTATCTTTGGTAAACTAGGTAATGGTCAACGAAATATGAAATTTTCCAAATACATGGATACCCGTTCAGCCCATGTCGCGATCGTACAGGGGATCGCCCCATTGTCCTGACCCAGATACGAGTGACCGCGTCTGGTCAACACCGCCAATCTTGAAAAAAGGTTTAATAGGCTAGACTAAATTGGCGTACTCGACCGCTGTATCGCAATGCTTTTCCACGAGGAAGAGACAGCACATTAGAAGAGGTGCATTAACTCTGTTTGTAATAATACACCCCCAACGCCATTAGTCCAATTCCATAAATATTTTAAAATACTTTTCCTCGTCGACACTGAATGTCACCCGTAAGGCAAAGTGGGGGGAAAGGGCATTCTAATAAAGCACCAAAGACAACTGGCTCAATAACTGTTTCTGCCTCCCCGGCAACGCTGATGTTGAAAGTTTAGATCCAAGATGAAGAATATTCTCCATGGTAACCACCGTCTAAACAAAAGGATGTCGACGATTGAGACAGGGGGAAATGCCTCAACAATTGATGTAGAACGAGAAGGTATTGACGTGAACCTGAGCGAGTTATTGTTCTAAACACGTAACAAATTATGGTGTTTTATAAGAACCAACTTAAATACCACTTAACGATACGAATATATAAGTGCAATTAATGCTTCCTAGGCACCCCATAATGCATGGTGTCGATAATTATTCGGTTCATTTTTTTAACTGCGATTCCTAAGAGCAATCTACTTTTCATAAAAAATTAAAAGCTTTCTCACGTGACCTCGTGCTACATTATGGTTAACTATTTGTTTAAACAACTCCACAATGCCATCGTCTTTATACCCGTTATAATTGAGGCGCCATTTGATTGCGTGGTTACTGAAGCTAATAAAGCTAATAAAGGCAAGTAGTGCTTGTGCCAGTGATCTCTCTTATACTATAGCTCCATGATAAAAAGCAAATGTACAGTTCGTTTTACACTCACTTTGTATACGGTGCAACTCTTACTTGATGCGTCAACGACCACGCAAGTTGCTGACGCATCGCTCCGTCAGCTAATGGCGTCTCGTGCGCAACCTGCTTCTGAAAGGCTCGAGATTAAAACCGTCAATACTACTGGGCCAGAAGGGATTAGACCACACAGCGAGGTCACTGACAGGTGGCTATCCCATTAACTCAGCTCGCAACTAACACAAGAAAAAGAGTATCATGGGGGACCAACAGGCACCGATTGGGGAAGTTTTCTATATAGAGGGAGCAAGTAGCTACAAGTAGGACAGTGTGGCTTTAAAACAGAAACATCAGAGCCTCTTGCCTGAAGGTATACGCAATGGAAACAACGCAATGGGCATTAAACAACAGATCGAACTTTTGACGAAGTCGGTTTGGTAAACACGATATAGAGACGGATTGATTTTAGAGGAAAAGGCCGGGGGATTCGAAATGTCCCAATATCTCTAGACACAGATGACGGCAATGGCTTGACAGACCAAGAAGTTCCACCAGAACGTCGAATCTGGATGTCACCCCCTCTCATGACTGTTCGCTTCAAGAATTTCAAAATTACAACTAAGTTTTCGAAAACGAATGGCCCTTTTCTGGAGACCCGAATATGTTTTGTTTCATTCGTGATACCGGTGGGGACGCAGCTAGCTCAAACACTGAAGATCATATTCTGATCAAGGTACTCGAGGAAAGGTAAAACATGTAATAAAACCGATCAACATTGACATGTATCAGGTCAGTTATGTCGCACTAGAAAAGATGTCTGAAGTTGAAGGCCATCCTAACCTAACTCTGGGACCAAAGTCCCTTTACTAGTCAAAACGGTTGTAAATTATCTAGTAGACTTTCCCCAGGGTTTATTTTCGCCAAATTACATGACCGTATTTGGGTTTCATATGACCCGTGTGTCGACGGAATGAATGATAGATGTTATTTATTGCGCATGTGCGAGTCCTAAGAGACGAGGAACCGTTTCCACGTGGTTGCCTGCCAGTCGCAATGCGATCACAAAATACCCTTCGGATGGACAAATATTGTGTTTAATTTAAAGACAACGCTCTTGTTGTTTTCTCTTCTTCCTTAAGTATTGTTCGGCGGTCAGTTGGTGATCTGATATAAGTGATGACGTACCGCGATGTCCGTTGGGTATGGACGTGATCTGGGTGTTGTCCGATGAACTCTACTTAGAAGCTTGACCGTGGTCAACGCAATTAACTTGTGGATACCCTTTCGCTGCACGCACGTATAGCTGCAGCACAAGTTCGTGGCACATCAAGTCCAAAACAAGGTGGGGAGGAGGGCGGGAAGGGGGTGTTCAGCACATATCAATAGACAGTACCCTTCATATTATAAACACATTTAAATTCAAGGTTTCACGATGTCCGTTTAAATTTGAAATATTCGCCCTCGTACAGCGCGCGAAATATAGGTCTACCCGATAATAGGAGAGACACAACGCGCACCAACTGATAAAAAGGGTTTGCCATTTAGTATTAATTACTTTAATGTTAATATGGACCATGTCTGCCAGCCTTTCAAGAAGTTTTTAATATAACTCAAACTTGAAAATATCAACGATCCCCGTACATTGACAATGAAATAAATGTTGCAATTATAATGTTATAGATTGCCAATAAATTACCCCAGTGTCATTTCATAATGACAACATTCTTTTGAAACCACGTTCACAACCTGCTGATAGCATCACAACAACACCACGGTAGCAATGGAGGTTTTCTCCATTAGGCGTCGTGTCCTAGAATGACTTTGGCCTTTGTTAATTGCCTTCATTCATCATGATCCTTCAATCTTCTGTCCCTTCTGGTCATGAGTGACGCATTTCTTATCCATCCCTTCTCCTTCATGCCTCCCGAACATCCCTGTTCCAACACCCCTCGGATATCTATTACAATCTCCGTAACCCCCGTAACATTGAAATTATATCATGTAAGCAACGGATTCAACGGAACTACAAAACTTATAATAATCTCACCATTAACGCCAGAGTACAAAGTTGGGAAGGTGTCAAAACATATAGGACCTTGATAAACATAGCTTGCGAGTAAAGATGCTTTTCTCCGGCGCTGTGTATGGGACATTTAATGGAAAGGGTCTGAACCGGCGTGTCGTCAGAAACTTGCGCTGAGCATAGCCGTTATTTGCCCAAGGAGGCACTCACGTTGCCGAATTGAGGGTATCCTCTGATTAATGGAAAATTGACAGGATCCATTAGCCTTTAGAGAAAGGATTTAAGGGAGAGTAAAAACTGTAATGTCAGATGCTCGCGCTAAAAGTAACTTTATCAAAGAATGCTAGCTTCCTGCGAATGTGAGAATAGACTACCCCCACGGGGAGCTCCAAAGTGCCATTAAGATTTCAGCCGGTGATGGAGCGCTTATTCTTATATCATAGGAAAGAAAATCTTCCGTGTTTGAGCAAGATACCGTATTAGTTTAGCAGTCTAGACCGCCGCCTGACGTGACATAACCAAAATCGAGGGATTACAAAACTTACGAATAGAATCGTATAAAAGTGCGAACATCAAAATATTTTAAAAATCCGATAAAACCCAAGTTTGAATGGTTTTGCATGACGTGACATAACCAAAAACGAGGGATTAAAAAAACTTAAGAATAGAATCGTAAAAAAAGTGCGAACATCAAAATATTTTAAAAATCTGATAAAACCCAAGTTTGAATGGTTTTGCATGACGTGACATAACCAAAAACGAGGGATTACAAAACTTAAGTATAGAATCTTATAAAAGTGCGAACATCAACATTTTTAAAATTCTGGTCAACTCCAGATTTGAATGGTTTACTTTAAATTACGATAATATCTACCGACCACAGGAGGAAAGGAATTACTATCATAACAATTCAATGTAGATGAAATATAACTTCATATAATTCAAGTGCTTTGGTTCTGATTCAAGATCACATTGACTTTTTCATGAAAATCAAGAAACTGACTTACCTTTCATCTATAATAATTTCCCCAAAGAAAAGTAAACAACAATTATTGTAACTGTACATTCATTCGTGTCCAGGCTTTAATGTTCATGATGTACGTTTAGTGTAATAATTACATCAATAAATATGCTTTTCTTCTTTGGTAACAATCGAGGCGTCAGTTTGGGTTTCATGCCTATAGACGAGATAGAGTTTTAGATTTAAATATAAATATATATTTCACATAAACCATATAAACTCGACGATGTTTACTACTTTATTTCCTGTTGAAATTTGAGACGATTAGCGTTTAAATGAAGTATAAATCAAAATACAGCAAAACATAATATTTGCGAATGAGAGCGAGAATTCAAAAGGGCAAAAGATTGTATGTGGATGAAGGTATGAACAAAGCTATTCGAAACGTCATGGAATGGAGTAAATTAAAGAGGGGGAGAAGAGATAGAGAGAATGGAAAGAAGGATATATAAAGAGAGAGAGAGCGAGAGAGAGAGAGAGAGAGACAACAAAACATGGACGAACATAATAGAGCAAGAAAATATAAGATACACACTTGTACCGAAAGGGGAAAGAATCCAATGCAAATAATTAGATCATATAGATAAAATGACTCGAGGAAAGAGAGGAAAGACGGAGTAGTTGGAGAGAGAGAGAGAGAGAGATGTAGAGATATTTTCCCGAGGAAAGCTCGTAATAGGAGTATCACTTTCATATTAATATTTGCCTAAGTGCCTTTGCGTTCGGTTATAATTACAAAGAGAGAAAAATATGAACTGGTTCGGGGCTGTTAATGGGCGCTAATGCACTGCTCTCAAAGGCTGCTTCCCCTGCATATCGCAGAGAGGGAGAGAGGGGGAAAGACAAGGTGAAATGGAGGATGAAAACACATATGAAATACGCTTTTTAATGGCCTCTTGTTTGCCTTTTATTCCAATATAGGGATTATTTTCATATCGGAAATCAATCAATGTGAGTTAGGGCATTTAATTAAAAAAAATATTTGATGTTTCAATTTGATAATGGAGCTGTGGAAAGCGACGCTCTCTCAATTTCACAAGGACAGGGTAAAGAGCGGCCTATTTGTAATTGTATCCGTTTACATTGGGTCAAAATGTGTTATGAATTATTCCATTGTTACCACAAGTTATCTAATACGAGAATATGACTCGGAAATATATATGAAACGGAAATATATGAAAAGAAAAAAGAAACAAGGGAATTCATTAAAAAGAATTTTTGCGAAGTTGAGTTCATGGCTACAATTATGACTGTGCCCTTATTGTCTCAAATACATTTGAATTCTTAGGAACATAATTGTAATCATAATTGTAATTATTTTTGTAATTATAATTGTAAACTGCGTATGGAGAAGGGAGAAACAATTTAATTTTCTATAATTAATCGAGAAACGAAACACGTGGGAAATTAGCCCACTGGTTATTAGGGACATTTAAAAGTAACAAAAGAAAAAGCGAGAATCAAAATGTGTGCATTTGGTCTCATAATTAAACTCTTGCTTCAGATGAGCAAATCTTTTCAAATCAAACGATTATTATCTCTAAATGCATGTACGCATGCATGCCCGTGTGTTTTGGTTGAATTCAACAGAACAAAGTCACAGAAATTCATGGTCGGTAAGAAGCATCTATTAAAAAGTATTGACATTATTGATTATAAAAGTTACTCTGCCCTTAGTAAAGTTTGATTTAGATAATTATTTCCTGCTCATTCATTATTCCTTGCACAGGCCTCCAGAGGATAATTGAAATCATTTCGTCGGAGATCACAAACAAATTGGCTAATTTCAATTGCCTTGGAAATATGAATTTTGATTAGTAATTTTGTTGTAAAAGATCATTCCATATGTATGTACGCTTCATATTATAAGCCAAAATAAATTAACAATTTCTTCTGCATATGTTGCATCAATGTAGAAAGAGATTAATTAATTCTGCAATATGGTTTGATAATTGCTGAATAAATTAGAGAGGTAATTAACTTTGTTCCAGTTACATCAGTAAAAAGCATCAATATGAGATTAAAATCATGAAAAACAAGTGCATATGTTGCATCAATGTAGGAATAGATTCATTACTTATGCAATATGGTGTATGTGATTAGTGCTTAAAAAATTAGAGAGGTATTAATTAATTTTGTTCCAGTTACATCGGTGAAAAGCATCAATATGAAATTAAAATTATGAAAAAGTGCAAATGTTGCATCAATGTAGAAAGAGATTTATCACCAATCGTGTAAAATAATACTTGTAGAAATGGGAACTGACACGTGGCAGATCTATCCATCATTATCATTGATTTATGGGGTTAGTTTCAAACATTGTTGCTTTCCATTCATCAAAAGGCTACATCCATCCAGATTTAACGACATGTCATGGTGCCCCCATATAGATCAGATTGGACTTGGCCCGGGCTTGAGGTGTCGAGCTCGTCAGCTCGGCTACACTACCATCCCGCGGCGAAGACAAACTCTAAACCCGGACTAATTATGGACCTTGACAATGTGTGTCAATCAGTCTTTACAACCAACACCTCTCGACTAATTGGTTATTCTTATTGAAGAGGCTGCCCCTCCCACTCCAAAGCTTTAAACAAGACCACACAATGGTGGAGGAGGGTTAGGAATAACGGTTAACTGGTACCCTTCACCATGTCACTCAAACTAGGAGTCTTCTCGAGATGTATTACATCCAACCACTTCCTAACAGTTAGGCCATCCCATGATCTATTTTTAGGATTTTAACATTCTTCCGCATTACCAATTAAAAAGAAAACTCGGGGTTAAAAACAGACGATGTTTGTCCGGAGATCTGTTTATTCTTGAAGGACTCGACTCGATGGGCTCCTCCCATTAAGTGACGAGCCTGGGTACACCTCAAGACGTCACTCAAAACACCTGACATCATGTCAAGCAGCATCCTGGTCCATTGTAAACAGTTTCACTACCAGGACCCCAGGACTCCACCATTACGATACCAACCCACTCATTCATCAACCCTCCTCAATCTCAAACTTCTTCGGCCCTATCTATCTCCCGCGCTGACAATATATTTGTCCTTTCCCCTTTCCTTTCCACTCCCTTCCTCGCATCTCCCCTCCTCAAATAACCTTCTCAACTATTTATCCTCCTCCCCCTCCCCCTCCTCCTCCTCCTCCTCCACCATCTCCTCTTCCTCTCCTCCCCTCCTCCTCCTCCTCCCATCCCAGTGATTGGTGTGGTAGCAGGTGGCCTTCACAACGCTGATAGAAACATGAAAACTACTTTCATCCAACCAAATGAACCAAGGTCTATGCTAATGGATGAGTTATCATGACATGAGCAACCGACACTTAGTCATTTTTTGGTACAAATCGCTAATACAAAATGCAATAAAGAGAGATATGTATGTATGCAAACGCCAGAAAATATATTTGTGGATTACGTCCTAAGACTGTGCAATGAAGTTTTTAAGATACAGCCCTGGGTTGTGTCATCTAATGATAGCAGCAAAATATCTTCTTCTTTTTTAATAAAAAAAAACCCTACACTGGAACATGAAGTGCAAGAAAATTACATTTCACAAAGTGGTACTCTGCAAAAGTGCTAATAGTAATAGGGTCTTTGAGAGAATGCAATCTTCGTTTAGAGACAAGACAAAAATAAACACGAAAGTGGACAATCATATTCCCCTATTTAAGTGTCGGAACGAAATGACATTATCGATTAGAATGTGGACAGATAATGAGCAACCTGATACAGCTAGCCCTCATTATGCCTTATTAAGAGATCATGTTGAGACAAAAAATCGATAACATTATTGTCAGCATGGTCTTCAATCACGAACAAAGTGGAACCCCTTAGCACGGAGTGCTGACCGTGGGGGTAAAAAGGCCGGGACACCATCTGCCCCCTTTTATCAAGATTGCATAAAAAAGGGGGTAATAGATCTTTTAAAATTGAGAATGTAACCATTTTTCTTACTTCCATGAATGCAAAGTGCTTTTATTGATTTTCTAAGGTACTGCCTAAAAGGTTGGATAGTTAATGGATATAATGGCATCCACCTTTTCCTAAATTGTGGGTCCACTTCAAGGAAAGTAGTTCTATTTTCTCGAAAAAAATTGTAAGTAAGAATGCCATCCATACGATTGAACACATCATTTTGATAGTTATCATATTTTGTTAAAACTGAAATCACTGCACAGCCTATAAACCACGTGCACGTATCTAGATCATGTCTGTTAAATTCTAATGTAGAGCTGTGTGAACTAAATACCACTTAAAATTTGCATGACTCTTACGGGTAATTATTATATTCACTTCTTCACAGCGAAACGAACTTAACTGAACAGAGTTGTTGAAATGGAAACAGCGTCGAACAAGAGAACTGTGAACCCCACATTGCCCTACCCTCATGCATGGAGGCACAAGCTATTTATCGTCTCTATGCTAACTGGTAGCATGCTGTCCCTCCTGTTTACCTTGCGTAGGACCTCCTACCAGAGGTATTCCACCATTTTTACACCATCGGTATAAGGAGCTGGTATTGAAGACACCACATCCTACGGCTTTATGGCTCTCTCTGCCAAGATAACAACACAACGCGTTAATTGCTTTGGGTCGAGCAAGCACGAGACAATCACATTACTAACACCTCGGGGTGATTCCGCGTCCTGGTAATGAGGTGAAAGGGGGCGTGAGCGGTGACAAGGGTAATAAGCCCTCATTAGCGAGCCACGTTAATACGCGGAGCCCCAGCAAGGTTGGGAGGACGACTGGTAGCTTGCACCCCTCCCCTCCATCTCGACTCCCTAATGATCGTAATTATCGTACATCTCCAGTATAGTTAATGCGTTCTGGCGATTGAATATAACAATTACACTGATGAACTCATTAGTGATTCGGAATATAGGTCATTACGGAGTACAGGAAGCAAATACGATACAATTTCTATAGGGAAACTTAGACCGGTTATAGAATTATAGCGGGCATTATGTACCAACAATAACTACAGTATATCCTTTCAGAAAAATACTGTATTAAAATGTTTGTGCCTATAATGCGAAAATGACTACTTAAATTTGATTGAAACATTAAATAGAAGAAATGTTCAGTAGTTTGGCTTTGAGTATTCTTTTGAAATGTTTATCTGGCTGATTGCCAGTGGGACGAATAATCACAATTTTTGTTGGGAAATTATGGAAATCATTTCGTCACGCAATCCCAAATTTGCGAATGCCATAATGCCTGGGCCATTTGGTTTGTTTACCATCCGTTCTTTAACCAAAGAACTATTACCTTTAATTGCAAAATTCACATGATTATTGTTTGATACCAGTCACCGTATACCTATTTCCGTCTTCTACCTCCTCACGAGGAAGGCGCCTGGCTATGCTCCATCGTCAATGGTTCTTTGTCGTCTTGAGAAGGGGCTTCTCTCCAAAGAGAAAGGCAGAAATCACCGTGAGAATGTAAGCATTCTACCCACCTTTGATGTGGGTTGGTGACAATGGGTGCTATGATTGTTTCGAGGGGTAATTGGACTGGTATGGATTGGTAGATGATCCCGGAATCATTACCCCTGCAAGTGTAATTGGCGCTCCCTTACAGCACCGCCCTATTGTTCATTGCTTTTTACGAGACGGCATTTACAGGAGGATAATAAAGGTTCACTGAAATGGAAATACAAGAAGACAATAAGATCACAGCGGTATCGTCATAGCTGGACCAGTTCGGTTGAAATATACCCCCATTGGTCTCAAAACCTTTTATCATGCTCGCACGGGATTGATTAATTCGCCTCCAATACAAATAAGCTCTAATTCTGCTCATTATTTTCTCTCTCGTTTTCTTCTCGTTCTTTCACTATTTTCTTGCTACTTTCTGAGTCACTCCATAATATCTCAATCATTCAGAAGTCATCCGATATCATTCTAGGTTTGGAAAAGGAAAGAAAATCCACGCATATTGCCGGATTCGACGAAATTGATTTACGACTTTGTTCACAGTTTCCTGAATAAATAAAGATTTCGTCTGTATGAATACCAACATTCACTACATCTCAGTAGATTTTCCGAAACCCAATTACCGAGAACAAAGAACAGAAAAGATAATTTGAACGCTCAGCTCAACTTCGATGATAAACATTCAATTACTATGCAAATTATTTTAAGCTACAGATGGTACCCGGAGCCCATTACAATGCATGATTGAAATTAAAAGTAATATCAGAAAGGCAAAATTTAATTTCCATATTAATCATTGTTTATAACCGTTGCTTATAATCAAAAATATAATCTGTATAAAATGGATATTTCGTCTGGCGGTTTGATTTTTGTAATGAGATATAGTCATGTATGATTGAAGAAAATTCATAGAATTCGTGGAACAAGCCTATTCAGGCTAGCGATATCCCATTCGTCAAAACCGCATAAGTCATATTGACATTAAAATGAAATTCAATGAGAATGAGCAAGATAAGATAATAACTACCAGGCACTTCTATACATTCCATGTATGTAATGCCGCTTTACTTACAGGTAATAACAAGTTTTGGTAAATTTTGAAAATTGGGTGGAAAATGGTTCTTTACAATTTTGATATATTTGGATTCCCCTGTGGATATATTATAAGCACTAGAAAATGTAGACACTAAAACACTTCTGCTTTCGAGAAAATTTGAATACAACAATTTACCGGTGCTCCCGGTAAATTTGGATAAATTTGAAATAGCGCCTACGGCCGTACAATGGTAGCTGCGACCATGAAAATTTCAGAATATGTAGTTGTGATATATAATTTCCAAACGGGAATGGCTAATCGGTCGATTGTAGTCAAGAAACATTGTTGTATAGCTTAATTAATATCTTGACCTTGAGAGGGAGCTATACAACATAAAGAGGTTATTATTTACAATTTCATAACTTTAGACTCGATTACAACCGCGACAACGATAACTAAATATTGTAGGATGGTATATGCTTCCAATATATTCATTTGAACCAAATTCATAAACATATACCAAAACTTTGTATTACCTTTAACAATGGGTTCGATAATCAGGTAATCGTTTCCTTGTTTTACCCTCGTCCAACCATGATAAAACTATTTTATAATTGTTATCCCACGTGACACGTCACGTGATAACTATTGGTCGTGTTATGGTTTCATGCAAGGCATCGACTGACAATAATATCTCGTTATGGGTGGCAATTATCTCCTCCGTCCACGCATTTATCATTTAATATCGCAATATGTCGTGCTTGTATGATTTCGAAAAGTAATTAATCGTTCAGTTACTCCACCATGTCGTTAACCGTACAGTGACGTTGAGAAAAAAAATATATTCTACGCTGCGTATCTCCGAGTTTGAAAAGAGTATGACTATGAGTATGAACATAATTAGGTATTGTAAGTCTGATTTTAAAGAGTACACGTTGCGCCATAAAGTGATTTTTCCCCCTCTCTCTCTCTCTCCCTCTCCCGTTGACTTGTATGTGTTGAAGCCTTACACCTGTTTTGTTTTCCATTCTCCACAAACCTCTGTAAATATATCATAGGACATCGAATCATGCTTAATTACCCCCATGCATTCATACAACCGCATAATTACACTATATTAGAAACATTATGATTATCATGATTCTGAGTGAAAATATAGACGAGCTGACGTCATAACTGAGTCCATGGATATAAATTTGTATTTTTACATGAATTTACGACGTGTTTCGGTGGCTGTTATCACTGTATTCAGCATAACGAATCTGATCTAAGTAAAGTGCATAGATGGGAGGTTATTAATATGCAGAGAGCAGATCTTGAGTGCACTTTCGAACTTCAATGTTGCCCCACAGATAGAGAATGCCGCCTGAAAAGCATGTCGGTGTACACAAAGTACATGTTCCCCTGGCATCCTGCATGTTCGTTTGATAATGGTATTGAATCAGTGAATATTTTGCATTTTCAAAGCAGTGTATTTTCATGTTTTGTAATGATATAATCAGACATAATTATAATATACAATGAGCAGCATGTTATGATACATTTATTATTCAGCTTGTTCTATTCAAGTCCACCTAATTGGTCATGTTGATTGTTATTAAAAGAAATATGAAGGGGAGTTTTTTTACGAATTGATTCCATGATCTTCCAAAGAGTAGTGATAATGGAAGTTCAGAGGTCATAGATTGAAATAAATTGTGGTGATCGAAATCATCCAACTCCTCTAATCCAACCAACATTTTAAAAATACAGAGTGACTGGCCAAATACTGATAGATTCATATCCGTATGATCGCACATGAGATATCGATGGTCATGCAATTGAATAAAATGAAAGTAGTCTGCCACAAATAGAAATCGCACAGATTTTCAGAAAAGATCGCCAACATTTTTAATGCATTACTCGCGCGATATAGGAGCGGAATAGTGGAACATGAAACTGATTTCCTCAGGCTAATATTCATACATTCACCATTCAGAAAGTATCGGATTTGAATGGGTAACAATACCCGAAAGAAAGGCACCACAAAAAGGGTCTCATGAAAACAAATCTATCTTGGAATATTGCGGGAGATTTCCCCTGGTTGGTGAGCGATTGACGCATTTCGAGCGATGTCGATACAGCCATCTTTTTACTGAGGCAGGTGCCGAGTTGGCCATGTTTAGAGTAAAGTGCTTTTCCTTAGATAAATGGCTGATTAGAAGCCGCGAGTGTGATTTCAACGAACCCTCCATCAACTAATTCATCAAGTGCGAAACCTTTTAAAACGACCAGTGTGGGCTGTTTTATCTGATCAATACCTACTCTTCCTCAAACACCGGAGAGCTGCGAAAACGGAATAAAAAGGAGTGAAAGCAAATTTTAAAAAGTGTTAGGAAGATAATCTGGGTAAGGGCTTAATACGATTGCATCCCATTGAGAGGTGGAACAAAATCCATTACCGAGAGCACTTGAAATTATAAAAATCAATTAGGGGTAACCTTAGAGAGGTATCAGGGGAGATCCACCTACCTTTGTCTACAATCTGGCTCCTATCCTGAGTATGAGACATGTTTGTTGATGGCGGGCTCATCGAAGGGGTATAAGCGAGGGTTGGTTCTGTGTATGCACAGGTGCACAATGCCTATTATTAAAACTCGATATAATAATCTATTCACGTCGTTCGTCCCTCCTTGTTCAATCAGCTTCGTCGGATTTGAGAGGTCGACAGTTATTTTGCAATTACGTCGCCTTTCTTCTGAAAATCCTCCTTGAAATCTTGAGATCTTGAAATGTAATCCTTTCCAAGATTAAAATTCACAATGAAAAATAGTCGTCAGGAAGAGAGAAAATGTTCCACTGTTAGCAAATATTTATTTTATCTCCTCTATAAAAAATAAAGATTGGTATGAAAGAGTTGCGGAGAGGGTAATATCTTTCACTCGGTATGAAAATATGCCGTACAAAGATGTACAAAGAGGCAATGCAGACAGTCACTATGGCAGCTCCTCGCTGGCAATCCTAAGATGACGAAGAAGACGGAGAGTGAGATGCTCCTGATGAATGTATTTTTATGTCGGAGATGATCCGAGCTTCTAACATCTAATGAAGGATACGGGGTAGGCAGACCGATGAAATGCACCGATACTTTATCTACTCTTCGCTGGATTGAATGGACCCGTAATGAATTAAACTCGGGCTCCGTAACCAAACCTTTGTCGGCCCTTACAATAGGCAGAGAAAATAGACCCCTCTCTTTGCGCTCCTCCACAAATTGGAGTGGAGTGTTTACCAATTTTCCGAACTCGCGCTAATGACATACACCGCAATTGAGTTGGCTTGATTAAACTCAAAGGAGGGTTAAAGGGGGCAGGGAAAAAACGAAGGGGGAAATCAGTGGTGGTAATTAACTTGCATCGAATTAGATTGAATAACTGAATGAGGCGGGAAACACTATGTAAACAAAAATCTCATTAAGTTAGTTTCATTTAGCTGCTATCAGACGGCACAGCGGGTTCATTAGCGAAACACTGGCAATGAATTCAAGCTGACTCTCGGCGACGTGATTCCTTGAAATAACTCTGCATAACACTGAAGTAAGACGAGAGCGGAATGGAATTAATCAGAGTTTCATTCAATCATATCAGATGATACTAGGCTGAAATAAAGCCCGGGTTCACTCCACTGTTCACTCCAAGAAAGAATAAAGTCTGATTTATAGTTTGATCCCAGCATCCACGTTCACAAGAATCTCGTAAGGCAGATGTTGCAGGTAGAGAGAACGAGAGGTAGGGTATTCATCGACCGAAGGCGACTATACGAATGCTGCTCTTACCGAGAATCCCTCGCTATATATATTGGTGGAGTGATCTACCCGAAGTCTCTCGCATTGATTGACGGGTAGTGGGGCTTCTCCTGGAACTATAACGTGGGAGAATACTAGCATCAGAAGCCGTAGAAATGAAACATCAAAACCCTCGAGTAAACAAGAAACCTCTGAAGGTAAAACACGGCAGTCCAAAGCAACAGCACGCAACTCCGGAGCAATCAGCGAAATGGTGGAAGGAGGAGCACACTTCAGAAGTCAAATCAACGCATAGAAGTGTGGATGTCTTCACGAGCTAGTGCTGCTTACATCGGGGAAGCTCCAGTCGCGTCAGCCAGAGCTTCTGGGGTTGAAATTTGTCAACGCCTCGTACAGACCGCGGCCGTTCTCGTCGCTGCTAGCGTCGTTTTTATCCACACAGAGTTCTGATTTTCAACAGTATTCTGATGACAATCCTTCACTTTTCCTTGCCTGACGGTTATGAACAATCCTCTTTCGTGGTAGTTGACTAAAAACGTGCAATTATCCGGGATTCTGAAAGCTCCTGGTTGTCAGATTCGTAGTTCCACGTTCAGTCCAACGCGATGCCGTAGATTCTCGCATAATATGCCTAGCACTGTGAATATAACACGGGGAAGTGGCACTGCATATTATACCGTTTGTTTACATGCAGTGTGTAAGGTCTGTACACATTACGTACGGTGGGAGCTAGACGGCGATTTCGTCTGCTGCAAGCTGCTAGTCATAGGTGCGTGCGCAGCTCGAGAGAGAGAGAGAGAGAGAGAGAGCACCCCTAAACACAAGTCAACGATTCACGACGCTCGACGCTCGGCTTACCTCGTAATGAACTTGGCTCGACGGCGGGAAAGGAAAATTTGTTTGCGGTTTCTACACCATTATAATGGGCTCGTTCAGTCCGCTCACAAATTGAGGTTGTTTAATGAACCCAGGCATTGTTGTTAAAGTCTCCCCACTCTCCAGTTCTCTCCGCCCTCTCTTTACACGATGTTGCCAATTTCATTTTAGAGGAGGAAAATGAGTTTAATGTCGAGTAATTGATGAGCCTCCTAATTGTATGTAGATTACGGAATGAAATCCATGTATAATTTGGCACCTCTCCTACCCATTTATCATGTGATTTAAACCAGGTTATTGGAAGGAGAAGGGGGAGGAGAAAAAGAATATGTTATCCATATTAATTAATTTTGAAAAACGAAATGAAAATGAATTATTTTAGATTCCCTTCTAATTATCAAAAAATGAATGGGTCACTTATAAGCTTGAGAAAAATGAATGGCTTGTCTGGGATCAAGCAAAATTAATTTTTCAGAAGATCTGAAGCAATAAATCAAATTCCCCACTAGTTAATAAATTAATTTCAAAAAACGAAATGAAAATTAATTATCTTCAATTCCCAAATAATTATCAAGAAATGAAAAGGTCACTTAACAATTAAAACAAATGAATGGCTTCTCAAGGATTAAGCAAAATTGAATTAAGAAGACCTGACCGCCCATGCACTGACATTGAAAACGAGGAAAACAAGAAGAAGATTAATGATAATACCTCATTACACGAACACCGTCATCGTTATAAGGATAATAACACACCAGAAGGCTAAATATGAAATAAGAAAATACAACTCGTCCCCCGAAAATATTATAAGTTCTACTAATTATATGACTGATATTGATGTTCTGGCAAAAGACAAGAGTTTCCTAACAAAATTCCATCCGTAAGTAAGCCAAACCGCCTTATTTATACGGGTGGATGACATGAAACATTACCATCATGAGCTTAACTCAAAAATAGGAATACTGGAGGGAAATCATCAAATTGATAAACACCCAAGTATCCTAATATTAATGATGGCCAACAGAAAAAGGACCCCCCCCTTGTAATAGTCATAATTATGAGTTCGGGTACCATAATTATAGCCGGAATAATATGACAAATTACTACGCCTGGGAAAAAGCTGAATGAGTATTTTGGCGAAGTATAATTTAATAAAGATCTGTCTTGATGGCCGGGCAAACTACAAAGATGAACATGTAAAATGCAAGGATGGGCAGTTCCTGGAACTTTGTCGGTATTTTGACTACGTTGTGTTTTGGGGGTGGGCAGGCTGAAGCAACAATAACTCATCAGGAAGAAAATGGGGGTTGCAAGCTCTCTTGATACTCGCCATTTTCCTCTCACGGTGCACCCGCTCTCGACACCCTAATCAATTACCGTCCCGTCCGTCTCAAGACCAGCCAATAAACGAACCCTCGTTACAGGGTTGATGTAGTCGTGGAACAAAGACCCTTTGCTCTATCTACTCGGACATCAACGGGGGGGGGGGGGTTCCGTATTAGAAAGTGGTCATTTGACAACATCTCAAAGCCTTGTAACCATACACATGGTTAATGAAAATTTGTTCGTGTAAATCGTCAAGAACCAATAGAGTACTATATTATTGTTGATTCATTACTGAAGGGTAGGAAATGTCAGAATAGTTTCTCATATGGAATCACCTAACAATGCGTCGACCGAGATACAAGATGCAATGTTTGTCAACATGGGAGCGTCAAGACTAAGGGTGGATCCAGGATCGCCATCGGGATTCTTCCTGATATTCTTGATTTTCCGAAGAAAACTTGATTTCCGGAAAGTCACACGGGTCCACTGCTTGGCCACTGGAACGGCATAAGAAGAATAAAATACACATTTAGTTTGTAAATATCTAATTACTTACACAAATAGTCAGATGTTTACACTACATTCTACATTCATCCGAAACGTATTTTATCTGTTATCATTTTAATGCAATTTACAATGTCATATTTTTCTAAGCTCCATTCAAATTTCGTTTGTGCTAGCATTCTGAGGTTTATCTTTGACTTCGAGTTCTGAGAATCTCATCCGAGCCGTGAAACAGGTGCCCACAAACCTCCTCTCATTCTCCAACCACTCTGCCAGAATTTCTACAAAAGAAACCTGTGACGGGTTCGCGGAATGAGACTAGCTGTCTCTCATTGGCCGTTTTGCTTCTTTCCACGATTCGTTAGGTACCAATATAACTCGAGTCATTTAGTGCCGCTTGGCAGGGCTCAGCTGCGCAGTGCGAACATAGGCCGGTCATCATCGACGACCTCTATGAGAAACCCGGACAAGGGCAACCCCATCCTTAGTTTACAAAACCAAACCCTACAAACCAATTTTTACGTATTACTCGCTTCCCAAAGTAGCATTCCTTTAATGTTTTTGCGGAAATATTAAATGGTTAAGAATGAAATAATTATGAATTGTCACGTCGTACATTTGTCAACCTACCAACGCGCCGTGTCAAAGATTGTCAATCATGTTTATCTACGAGTATCAAACAAAGCATGATGATAGACCAACCCTTATTTAGATTTGGGGGCTCAAATCTACCTTAGTTATACTAAAGATGGGTTCGATATTTAAATGGAATTTGAGGAACGAATACAAATAGGGGCGACCGTGCACTTCAACACCATCAATGATTTGCACTTTCTCAATTATGTTTATTTATTAAACACGTGAATCCTTGGTATGGACAAATATTGTATCTACAAGTATGTAGTATACTCAATATTATTTGAACATTTGAAAAATTAATGAATCATCAAAAAATAAACGAATGATAAATAAGTGAACAAAATAATTATCAGGGATATTAAAAATCAATTAAAGATTCATGAGAATTGTACCCATTGCCCAGGACTCTCTACGGCTGTACAATCCTTTCTTTCTCCATCGAGTATAATCGGATGTCATTTGCTTAGCTGGTCGTTGAGCCGCTAAGCAATGACGCACCTTCTTCTCCATGTTTTCTTTTTGCCATCAAATCGTGCCAAAAGGCCGTTTTCTCCGCATTTGCGCCTTCAATATTTACCCTCTGAAATAGAATTCAATGCAGTGCGTGTGCGTGAGGATGCTGAAGAGGGCGGTGTGAGAATTCCAAAACGGGAACAAAGTTGTTCCCTTTCAAAGATGACGAAATGACGAAGTGAAATTCATCCCGGAGTCCCGTCAGTTGACGACCCGGAAGATAACTTCTAGGGTCATAACCATGGGCGTCATCCATTGATGGCGTGAATCCATTTTGATTTTTTTGTGAGGTGCACACGCAATGAAAATGTTTTTTTTTTTTTCGAGTACGCTTTGATAACAAACTTATTTTATACACTATGTGTTATTATACAATGCGCCGCTCTTAACTTTAATAATAGTAAAAGTCTTTGGTTTGGTTTAATATTTTGCGGCTAAGAATGCATGTGTATACTTGTAAGTAAGCAACCAGTTCAATTCCATTTTCCTTCCTTTCCTTCCCACTCTTTCTTTGTAGTTTATTGATCTACCGTCTTGTACATAACATAAGAACGCGCAGCGCACAAAACGCAGGATTAATTTTACCCAAAATAAAAACCCAGATGGGAAAACAAAGTTTTTCATTTGATGGTGCAGCTTTTTGGAATAGTTTACCTAATTTGTTAAGAAATGCGCCATCAAATTCTTCGTTTACTCTTTTGGATTAGCGTTATAATAATGTAAATCATTGAACTGGTCCATTTTGTTGTTTTTGTTTCTTTTCTTTTGTTCGAATGTATTGTAACTGAATTCATTTTTTTTTCGATTTGGATTGTTTACACGAATATGGTTGTAAATTTGGCATTTATGTTGTAGGGCCTCTACGGAAAACAGTATTTAACTACTGATGGAGCCACCCTACTAAAAAGAGACTAATAAATAAATAAAAGAAATAAAAGAAACGGAAACCATTAAAAGAGTTATTAATTCAAATTGATGGAATATTTGATATCGAAAAAGAACAATGGTTATTATGCAGTACCTTTTTTTCTTACTTCGTGGAGTTTGAAAGTGTATTGTTTTGAACGAATTCTAAGGGTTTTTTTTTTTTTTTTTTACATCTGTGAAGCTAAACTAGTTTTGTTTTTCTCCCCCCCCCCCCCCCTCCTCCTCCTCCTGCTTTTCCTCCTCCGCCTCCTTCTTCGTCACCTTCTTGTACTGCTTCTTCTCCGCCGTCGAGGTCATTTTCCCTTTATTTTTTCCTTCTACTTCTTCATATTATTCTTCTTCTATTTCTTATTCCCATAGTTAATAATTTCTTGTTGCCCCCTCCCATCATCTTCCATCTTTTCCCCTGCGTGGATTTTAAATTTGGCTTTTTCTTTTATTCCGTCTCCTACATCATGTACATCATTGTTTCTACGTCTTTTTCCTTTGTTTCTCATCCGCTTTCTTCAACTAGCATTTTTATTATGTATTTGTTCATCTTTTATTTTATTTCACTGTTAAATAACTTCTTCTTTTCTTCTCTTTCTTGTACGTCTTCGTCTCCCGCCTGCCCCCCCCCCCTCTCTCTCTCTCTCTCTCTCTTTCTACATCTCTGTCGTAGTATAATTACTTTAGGTCTCTATTTGTATATTTGTTTGTAAAGATTAGTATTATTATTATTTATTAGTATTATATATCTCTTTTTCTTAGTCACAAAACGATGAATTCGCTATTTACATTCTTTAAGGTTTTTATTCTTTATAATCAAATCAGTCAGATGACCATGGACACTTATCATTTTAGTTATGCAAAACATTCCAAAGGACAAAAAAATATATAGTAATTTAGGTTAGTACGATGACCATGCACAAGTCGTAATAACAATTAATGAAAACGTGTTTATGCTCTCTTTGAAGCTCTACAGTGATTAGTTGATAATGGTACACAATTGCCGGAAGAAAAAAAGCTCGGAACAGCCGGAAGAAAACAGAACCAGAACGAACGGGTTCAAGATTGTATTAAGCATTCTAGAAAATGGGAGGGGCTGACACCAGGGGCGTACGCAGGTGGGTGTGTTTTTTTTTTGTGGAAAAAAATGAATACTCCTGAAATGAAAATGAAAACAGACCAAATAGCAGACCGACAGCACATCGACAGCACACCGACAACCGACCGACAGCACAGCGACAGCACACCGACAACAGACCGACAGCACACCGACAACCGACCGACAGCCCACCGAAAGCAGACCAACAACACACCGACAACAGACCGACAACACACCGACAACCGACCGACAGCCTACCGATAGCAGACCAACAACACACCGACAACAGACCGACAGCACACCGACAACCGACCGACAGCCTACCGATAGCAGACCAACAACACACCGACAACAGACTGACAGCACACCGACAACCAACCGACAGCCCACCTACATCAGACCAACAGCACACCGACAACAGACTGACAGCACACCGACAACCGACCGACAGCGCACCGACAGCACACCAACAACAGACCGACAGTACACCGACAACCGACCGACAGCCCACCGACAGCAGACCAACAACACACTGACAACAGACTGACAGCACACCGACAACCTACCGACAGCCCACCGACAGCAGACCAACAGCACACCGACAACCGACCGACAGCGCACCGACAGCACACCAACAACAGACTGACAGCACACCGACAACCAACCGACAGCCCACCTACATCAGACCAACAATACACCGACAACAGACTGACAGCACACCGACAACCGACCGACAGCGCACCGACAGCACACCAACAACAGACCGACAGCACACCGACAACCGACCGACAGCCCACCGACAGCAGACCAACAACACACTGACAACAGACTGACAGCACACCGACAACCAACCGACAGCCCACCTACATCAGACCAACAATACACCGACAACAGACTGACAGCACACCGACAACCGACCGACAGCGCACCGACAGCACACCAACAACAGACCGACAGCACACCGACAACCGACCGACAGCCCACCGACAGCAGACCAACAACACACTGACAACAGACTGACAGCACACCGACAACCTACCGACAGCCCACCGACAGCAGACCAACAGCACACCGACAACAGACTGACAGCACACCGACAGCAGACCGACAACAGGTGTATCAAATGGTTACGTGGAAATGCTATAAAAATATTTAAAGGACCAGCAGGAAGAGCAGTATTTTAAACTAGTGTTTTGACTAACCTCGGTAAGTTTTTTAGATAGTCGAAATTGTTCGGCATACTATTTTCAGATCCGTACAGAATTTTGTGTATACAGTTAAAACTAAATAATTCATACGTCTTGTAAATGTTATGTGTTTGGTGTTTTTCATAACTCAAGAATGAGAAGTGGACTGGTTGAATTAGGGCCTTTTTTTAAAAATACTTTAAAATGTTCAGTTTGATATCATATCCGGACACCTACCCCATGGACATCCACCCCCGGATAACCACCCCTAGGATAACCACCCTCTAGGACAACTACCCCCTAGGACAACTACTCCCTAGGGCAACCACCCTCTAGGACGACAGTTTATTTCATGAAACATTTTCTTGCAGTTATTTGCAGTATTTGTGATCCGTACCAAGCAAGCCTTCAAACAAACAATGCTTTTGATTTAGATGAAATATAATTATATAGATTGAGGCTTATCTATCTCCAGCATCAATCACACAACGGTGGCCATTGTTTGAAATAGGAGCTTCAAATTATCTAAGGCAGGGGCGGATCCAGCATTTAATATGGGGAACAACCAAAAAATAAATAAATATATTTTGTCATGTTTATGTCGTTTAGGAATGCCTGATTTGGTTTTAAAGGGGCACTGACCGGTTGCGCCCTCCCCCCCCAAAAAAAAAAACAATATATGTATATATATGTAAACAAAAACAAAAATAAAAAATCGGCCAACAAACGAGCGAAAGTTTTTAATTCAAATTTGCCACACCTCGGTCGAAAGAGGCAAAATGTGTAATACTAATACAAATCTGGAATTATATAGCGCCTAATACGACCTTTGCTTTTCAAGTCACTTGGAATCGAACCTCCAAGTACATATAAAGTCGACATTATAGGACACCATCACTGAAATCTTTGTTCACCTTGGTCCTCAAAGTTCACGTCTTGATGGACAGCAAATATAACTCATCATATCTCAGACTGCATTCGTGAGTGTCGTCTCGAGTCGTTTTGAGTGGGATCATGCTCGTGGCAGTGAAGTAGCATAATAATGTTCACTATATTTTAATCAAACTCTCATCAGATACGCATGCATGTCATAGGCGAATCCGAAGTCGAAAATTAATTTTCTCGCAACTACTGTCTGGAGGTGCATCTCGAATATTTTATTTCTTCCCCGTTTCCTGTCTTTCTCATTCTCGTGCAATTTACCGGTGAAAATCAAGATTGATTCTTCCCCCTTTGTTCAAGAGAATGAGATATATTGAATCTACCTTAGCGCTTTCATAAGGCAGGGAGGTAATTCAAGATTGAATCTTTGTTCCGTTCGCCCCAGGCTGCCTTAAAATGAAGGCGTCTGCTTACCAAGTCGAAGCAGGTATGAATATTGCTCTTCTTGTTACACCCTTGCTCCTTAATTCTTCCCCTTCTCTTTCCCCCTCTCTCTCTCTCTTTCTCTCTTTCTCTCTCTCTCTTTCCCTCTTAGTAAGAAAGAACCAAAGCCCTTTACTGCCTGCCTTTCACCGCCGAGTTCCGATGTCCACGACGAGGAGGGGAACTCTGGCGAAATACCGATTCTAAACGATCGATACTCATTTTATTTGGCTGGCAACAGAAATACGTTCGACTTTCAACGCACGCATTTACGCGCGCTTCTGATTACCATAGCCGCCAGCGCCAAACCAGTGTCGAGTGCCCCAGCCGGGTTTCGCTGGCGCGCATCCATTTGGTAGCTCGCGGGGTTGCAACCCACCACCAAACTTCCCGACATGTCGTGCATGCAAAATCGAAGTGGGAGCTAATGTTTTTCTTAAGGTTTGAGCCACAAAAACCGATCCCCGGTCGAGATTCGAGGAGCCGTCGAAACAGGGACAAGCGGCGCAAGTTTAATTCGAGCGGTATCCCATTGCTGGTTTGTCGTGTCATGCGAGCGCGCGGCTGGACAGCTGAGACTAACTCCGATTTAATGACGAGTCCTGGAAACATCACTCGGCTTTTTGATGGATGGTGCAACCCGTGGTCGATTTCTTAATATAATCGGTGAAGAAATGAGAGAGCCCCATTATTTACCACGTTCTACTATAATCACACCAAAGTAATTAAGTTGACGGAGGTTTGCAAATGCTATGAAAACACGGACCAGATATGTAATATCGTTCCGACCTCGTAAATATTGCAAAGTGTAATTGGGAGAGCGAAAACATTTTCTTCGTAGCAGAGATCGTTGTTGTCGGTTCGGTTTTAATGGCGCGTTCATTCAAGTTCGAATATTCATTGCTGAACATTCTCCTCTACGATCACTCGTCTAAACCACGCCGCCATGTTTTTATTTTCATTTAATATTTGTATTCCATGTTATCAGCGTATTTTCTAAAATTCACGACCTCGTTATATACTCATCATTGTTTGTTGGATACGCACTTGATCCCATCAAAACGATGATTGTGTGTCATAAATATAATTATTAAGAAGCTCTACAAGTCACTTAAGGGATTATTCCGAATCAGCTTCAATAAATCAATTAGCTTCAGTCTCAGTATCATGGGAGAATCAAGACGCACCACTGCAGCCTCCATGCTCTCACTCAGAACTCTCTTCGCAATTACGACTGTGGGTCTTCATATTCTATACAATATTTTTTTTTATATAAATAATTATGAATCACTATAAGAATTAGGGCAAGATCGTTGATCTGTCTTTGCTATACTATCTATATCAGATTATACTGCTTTGGCGAAATGCCGAAGTTCATTGAAGACTGGGCCTGAGGTCGTATAGAACGAGGATAAGCTGGCAATTGATTGCTGTTTTACAACTGACCATGATACATAATCAATTAATTGTACGTTTGATCAGTCAATCGTACAATTAAATGTTTTACAGGTCCCGGTTCTTGTAATTGCCTCATAACAACGAAGGACCAGGGGTCCAATTGACTATGTAGACGATGCAAAACGCACGCGCACATTGACACACACACACACACACACACCCACACACACACACGCACACGCACCACACTGGCACACACACACACCCACACACCACAACAAAACACAGATCTTTGTGATATTTCGAAAAATTTAAGTTTTATTACGACTTATTGTGTACTGTGTTGTATACCCGTTAAGATACATGTCTACAAAGACCACCTGTCTACAACAAGCACATTTTTTGTTTCCCTTGAAAATGGTTTCTCATTGAAACACGTACTAAAAGAACCTGTCTGCAAAGACTACTTTTTGTGTTTCCCTATGGCGGTCGCTATAGACAGGTTTGACTGTATCTCAAAAAAATTAAAGTGTTTGATTCTACTCTTGAAACCCATCGGCAGTTTCTTCTGGATACTTCGACTATCCCAATCAACAATTGAAACGAAAAATTATCGGTAAACCTGTGGAAGGTTATTAATTCAATAAAACGAGTGCATTATGAGCTATATCAGCTACTCCCAGAGAAAACTGTGAGCCAATAAGTTCGTTGTCGATCAGTTCTTTGCACGATATACCAAGAAACGCGTGTTGCTGAGCTAAGCAGCTAATAATATCTTGAGGAGCTAGAAGCCGTATTCTAAGGCAGCTGGGTCCAGACATCGATTCAGGAAATTAAGAATGCTTCAAGAAAGGACCCAGCTTCATATCACCCACAATTATTACCCTCCATCCCCATTCAGACAACGTACACATATCATTCAATTATAATGCGCTGTCCCCACTGAGCGATCGAGTCGTGATTATCTTTTTCCCGCTCACATTTTCCGTCCAATATGAGCGATTGAGCATAGCGTGTGTGACTCGCTCTACAGATCTTCAAGAGACTCCTGCAGCTTTGCGGAGCCCTTGATGGCTCGAATACTCCCCATGGAGTGGAGAATGTGCACACATTGTGTGCGGGCGAGTTTTAATCCGATACAAAAATTCTGTAAAGCGCTTAGAGACATCGTCATTTTCCGTCCAATATGAGCTTTGCGTGTGTGTGTGACACTACAGCTCTTCAATAGACTCCTGCAGCTTTGCGGAACACTTGATGGCTTGAATACTCCCCAGGGAGTGGAGAATGTGCACATATTGTGTGCGGGCGAGTTTGAATCCGATACAAAAATTCTGTAAAGCGCTTAGAGACATCGTCATTTTCCGTCCAATATGAGCTTTGCGTGTGTGTGTGACCCTACAGCTCTTCAATAGACTCCTGCAGCTTTGCGGAACACTTGATGGCTTGAATACTCCCCAGGGATTGGAGAATGTGCACATATTGTGTACGGGCGAGCTTGAATCCGTTGGCCGGCCGGGGGGTAATGCTGAATCTGTAAAGCGCTTGAGACATCGTCGATGTAATAAACGCGGAATGTTATTAGTATGGCTGCGCGCAGACACCGCTCCTAAATTCTTTTCGTGTTCGACTGCGCGAAGTATCAGAGCCACCATAAATGCGCTCGTACAACCCAGTTGGTATACGGGGCAGTGAGGACGGATCACCAGACTGCTTTAGTTCTCTCTTTCTCTCCCTCCTTTTCCTTCCATCTTATCTCACCCACTCATAAGTGCATGCTCTTAACTTGATTACGAATGTATATGAAAATTAAGAGTTGGCAAGCAAGGCGCGTGTCAAATACAAGAACTCTTCAGCCCTCCTCCATCCACTCCCTCTCTCTCTCTCTCTCCCTCCCTCTCGTTCTCTTTCTCCACCTCTCTCTCTCCCTCTCTCTCTTTCCTCACATCTCGCTATCTCTATGAATACACTTTGAGATTATTGGCAACTTGGTCAAATTAGATGTGCAAACCTGATCTAGGACGTGAGCGTGTTTATCGTGCGAGAAAATAGAATGCACTTTGAAAAGTGCCGATTTCTACAGAACGCTGATGAATCCGAGTCATGCTTTTCTTCAAGGTGGTGAAATTGAATTGCTTCTTCTAGGATGACAAGCATATCATCTCTTCGAATTGAATCTTAGCATATTATACGGTGAGCTTTTCTACTAGGAGCCACAAAAGATAAACGAAAAACGAGTATTCACAGACAAATGCTGACCTAGGGAGTATTTCACTAAGATCGACGTAAGGTGGATGTGAACTATGGTAGGACGTTCATGCCACTAGTTCCTCTAAACATCCCTGGCATTGGTTTTTTTCAAGGGACCTACAAATCGTGGTCTCAAATCTACATAATTCACATTTTAGATAGTCTAAATCGTCTAGAGATCATAATTTACAAGGTTTTTTCCCTCTAATTTTACACCTGGTTCAAGGTTTTTTAAGGACATAAATTGCATAGCGTATATAAGCCAAGTCTTAAGTATAAATTAAGTTTACAATGTAAGTAACTCTTTTTCTTCAGCAATGAACTATAAACAAATGTAAATCCTGTAGATTTGTGACGTCCCATGAGTGGCATGAATGGCCTGCCATAGTCCATTTTAGTCTTTGTGAAACACCGCCCTGACGTTCATTTAATATGCACAATTTTACGTAATTGTCCAGGATCTGTAAAATAGGTTAGGCTTTCACAAAACCCTTATACCTCTATGTACTATGGGAGTTGCCTCCCCAACCATTCCCCTCCCCACTCCAGGGGATGTGCGCATAAACTACATACTGGAACACTTTTGCAAGGGGGGGGGGGCTAGGGGGGGGGGGGGGCTAGGGGGGGGGGGCAAGGTGACTTTAGAATTTTCGCAAGCGCCCGAGCTTTCGAGAGACGGATGTTAAGCACCGTGTAACTTACGCATGTGATTCCATGACATTTGCTCCGGCGACAATTGCTCCGCTGTAAATTTCATACACTAATCGAATGGCTAACTTCAACCCTGGATTCAACACTATACCCAACCCTAAACCTAACTATAAACCTAACATAAAACCCTATTGAAACCCTAACCCTAACCCTACATCTTAGACGAAATAAAGCCCGGAGCAATTGTCGCAGGAGCAAATGTCGTGTCACCACGCATGTGCATGAAACTATCCGAGGGACAAGAGAAAAGAGATTGAATGGTTAATTCCCTTAGTAACCTGGATCATCCAGTGTCGAATCCGCTACATTCGATTCTATACCTTCTGATAGAAACACAATTTTCATTTTAAGCAGAGAGTCATATGTAGGAATATAAAAATAGCGACAAAACTTTGACTTACATAATGTGAACAATTTCGTGCGATTCATTACAGTTCCGGATTGGTGAATTTCTCGTATAACATATGCTGCAATTTATATTCAATCACAATTGAAGTAGAAATTTGTACGGAATCGGCAAGTTAATCTCGAACCGGAATGAGACGAATAACAAATGGCCCGGCGCAGGACATGGACAAGAAATAGATTAAAAATCCAAAAGCAAAGAAGGGATCTGAGTGCTAAAACCGTATCAAAGTTAACAATGAAAATTACAATATGTTGGAAATCAATGTATATTCATATCAACAGCAGTGCCTCTGCTCTTCGAATCTGAAATCACTCATATTCCGCAAACCAATTAAAATCGCCCCTCTCCTGAACTCTCAATGGATACGGTACATCGTAGAAACATCAACAAACAACGTTAACATTTTTCATTCAATATCAATTGACCTATTTAAACTCCTTTTCCAATTTCCATTTCATCAAAGGGAGTAGCTTCACCGATTGGAGGGGACCTACTTTTGTCGGCAGGCTTACGGATACGTAGAGCTCACCACCGCTCGAGCAGTCATTCATTCATGATTTCAGAGTGCCCTCTCAACTCTCCTCCTCCCCTCCCCTGGAATCCTTTACTACCCTCTCTCTTTCTCTCTCTATCTCTCTCTCAAACAAACTCACACACACACACACACGCACACACACACACACACACACACACACACTTCCTTTGTTCCTCTCTTTCATCTAAACCAGTTTCCTCTCCTCTTCCCTATCTTTTCCGCACATCTTCTCCTTTCGCTGTTATTTCTCCCTTTTCATATCTCCCTCCTTTACTCTTTCTGTTTCTCTAGCTCTCTCTCTTTCTCACCCTCTTTCTCTCTTCATCTTCAAGATGTATTATTAAAAAGTACTATATACTGCTAATAACGATGAGATGGATGACATTGGTGGATAACTTCCCTTCACCCTGCTTCTGTACACACACACACACATACACACACCCAGGAGATGCACCCACACAAACACACAAAATATGAAAACAAACTATTTTTGATGGAGTGTTCAAATGGCAAGTAAAACAGATGGTGTACACAGACGGCACTGTACATTTACCTTTTTCTTTAACTTTGTTTCTTTGTTTTTAACACTTTGTACAAGTTGTAATGATTTTATACAGTGTATCATATCTTTTTTAACAAAACAGTTGGAATCTCGACGTCATACCGTAAACTCAGAATTTTCAAGTATACAGAATATTGAATAATACAGTGGCTACATAATGTTGAATAGATGGTTTTAATATGGTTTCGACAAGTACAACATCTACCTCATTGGAAAGGACGAATCAATTTGACGTATGTGAACGCATGTATGAAAACGTAAACATCTTCAATTCCGTCGATGATATCCATCGTATTTTGTTTCACTGGCCGATCATCTGAGCAAATATAAATCGTTCACCGAAGTAGAAAAGAGAAGATACGACGTATTTCTATATTTTTTGGCCATGTTGACTTCAAAGTACTCTCTATTGCAATTATAATATATTGAATTTCAATGTAATTTAAATTCTTTATTTTGTTGGTGGTTGATTGAACGTTTGTGAAGTACGGGAATGTTTGATTTTGGTTTATCAAAAACTAAATTTTTGTAATTTTACTTCACCTCTCCCTCTCTATCTCTCTCATTCATTCATTCATACACCCAGTCACACACACGCGCGCGCACAAACACGCACATACGCACACACTCCCTCTCCCTGCCTTCTCTCCCCCGTCCTCCTCCCTCCCTCCCTCTCTCTCTCTCTCTCTCTCTCTCCCTCTCTTTTAATTCTTTTCCCTCGCATTCTCACAGTCTCTTTTTGTACCCCTCTCTCGACTATTCTGTCGCTTTCCCCTCTCCCCGCTCCACTCTTTCCTTCTATGACATTGCTGGTATAGCAGTAGAAATTTTCTTCCTCACATAATTAAGTTGTCAATTCTATAAAATAATAAAATTACACTGAAACAATTCCCAGTATCGAGAAAAAAAGAGGTCCTTTAAATGTGGGTAATTTGTTTCGGTTCAAACTTCCTGATCCATAATGTTTCCGTATACAGCTGTACCATGTTTACCATCAGGTAGCCTTATACAATACGGATTTTTTTTTTTTTTTTTTTTTTTTTTTTTTTTTTTTTAACAGAATCGCTGCAAGAAAGGAAACCTTCGAATACCCTCAAAATCCCATACAAAAAAACAACAAACCAACAAAGTCGAATCGGGACAAACACCTAGCATATTTCTATTTCTATTTCTCTTTCTTACTTTTTCAATTAATAATCTTGCTTTTTGTACGTCATCATCAGTCAGTGAAAAAAAGGGGGAAGAAAAAACATAACCGGAAGTATAGCTCGTGATGAGCTTTACCTTGCGAAGTTAGCAAAACAATTAAGTTGACCACAATCAGCTTCCTGTTTGGCTGTTTTCTGCGAATACTTCCCGATACATACAGCTCATCCTTTTGTATTATTTTCTGTACCCCCCCCCCCCGATCTCTCACTTCTTTTTTGGCATTGTCTACTTTTTGTATTGTGACCGTGTTTTCCTATCTTTGTCATGTAAAGTACTCTCTTGTCCTTTCTCGTCTCTGTTGGTATCCCCCCTTTTCCCTATTTCTAGTTCCTGTTTGTAGTTACGAATTTGTTAATATAATTACTTATTATTCCCAATTATCATTTTATGTAAATGATTATAATCGATTCATAATGTTTTGCTCGAAACAGAAATAAAATTTAAATTAATTGAAAATATTGTTTCCGACTATTGTCCTGTTAGCAGTCTAGACTAAATCCGCTTCAGCGTGACATCTCCGCCCGGCGAAGTGACAATTTATCGCGGTCGTATACTGATGTAGGTCACTGAGAGTCCGCACATGTGGTAGCAAAATATTACGCAACCTTATGAATCGAACCCTGTAAAACCAATCTTACATACATAATAGAATCACTTTAATAATGAAATCACCACCAACAAAAATACATATCTGCATTCAGTACCAAACTTTATCATAGGTGGTGATATCGCTGAATTTGAGGGGGGGGGGGAATCGTGTATGGGCGGTCGATTAATCGCAGCTTGGTAAAAACATCACCCTTGCCGATTTCCAATAAATTTGCAACATTGCACATGATACTGCGGGATTGACTTTCAGCCGTGCGATCGTGACACTGATGCTCGGCGTAACAGAGGTCAAGCCAAAATGAGTTTGGTTGATTAGGTAATCTTCTAATCTTACATGAATCCTAATGGATGCAACAATGTGAGGAGCAGCATGGTAACTATAGTGGTTTATTCACTTCTCTCTCAATCGCAGTGTTAATGGTTCGAATCCCTGCCCAATGCGTATGTCCTTTAATATAGTCAAGACATTTTATACTACTTTAAATGGGTACCTAATACGATTTATTTATCAAAATACCCTATCCTCTCACAACCATTACCGTCTTTTAACAATTTTGAGACAAAACTCATTATAGGCATATTCTAAATCGGGTGATTCTCAATTATATATCTTCTCCCGTTTTGTTAATTGCCTCCCAAATATAGTTCAATAAGGTTCGTTTATTTTTAGTTTGCAAATGTTTTCGCTTCTTTTCTTTTTTCTGAATATAATTATTTCGTTTCAGAAGGATAGATATAAACTTTCTATTATCATATTAATCTTCTCTCCATTTCTCTCCCATTTTTAGAAACATTTCCTTTGAAATGCTCATTAAAAGTGTTCTCAAATGTATAAATAGATTATCAATCATTGTATGTTTTTCGAAATGTTATAGGTCTTCATTTGTGGTTTAATTGCTTTTCGAGAGTACACAATTAAAATTCCATTTAACAGGCCTAGAAACGTACCTTGATAGAAATAAATGAAGACATAATTTACTTCCTACTAGCAGACTAGTTTATTTGTTAAATGCATGTTTCCTTTCCATTCCATGTAAAATCTTTTTGAAACAGACGGCACCATCCCATCATAACACTACCCTCCAAAAATACTAATCAAATATCAATATATATCACCATGGCAACGCAACAATGAATGCATCATATTTCTATTTTTTCTTCTTCTTATCCCCAATCCGACGTCGTCCCGTCTCCGAGTGGAGATTCTTTTCAATTTTGTTAAGTAACCTCTGCGCCCAAGTTTAAAGTTAATTGAAGTGAAAATGTAAAAGCTTTTGGTCGCCTCTGTTACGGGTCAAATTGGAGCTAGAAATCATGTCAAACTGAAATCCTATCCACCAACCTCAGAATAGGATCAGTAATACTTTCTTCTTCTTCAAGCCTGATAATAACGTCCATACATTTTTTTCTTCTTCTCCTACGCGGACTAATTTCAATAAGTTGCAGGCATCATATAAGCCTTGGCATCGTCTCAATTAGAGATTTCACCTGGCCCACTGGGAGGCTATGAGCAGGCCAATTCACATCCGAGATTTAAACCATAACGGAAAGTAAAATTAAACCCTATTTCAGGATAACACTGAACAGCTTTCGTATTAAGCGTACAATAATTATGGCGGTCAACCTGACTCTATAGCACTTAAATCCGTTATAAGGTGTTTGTGTGTGTGTGTGTGTGTGCGTGTGTGTGTGTGTGTGTGTGTGTGTGTGTGTGTCTGTGTCTGTCTGTCTGTCTTCCATGGTACACAATGAAAAAGATACGATTGTAGATCGTAAGAAATATTTCAGGACTTAGGCATTTATTTCTTTTTTCGTTTTAAGTTTATTTACCCCAATAAGAGTGATGGAAATAGAGTAACTGAAATGAATGCCTTATATTTCAAAAGGCTTTAATGGTAATAAAATTAATTAATTAAAATGAAACCATACAAAGTGGAAACGACTCCCACCTATTTATAAAGTCATATTTAGCAAGAAACGTAACTACTTTAAAGCTTCATCTATTTTTAGCTATTACATATCACTTGGATCTTGAAACGTTGGACATGTTAAAGTCTTTAAACGGATGTGCTCTTTTTGCTGATACCACTTCTTTTGGAGCATTCCGAATATATACATCTTATGCTGATGTGAACGTAGTGATGACTCAAAAACATATGCGAGGGACTATTGGTTGGAATCAGCGAAAATTTTGGTTGAAATCAGCGAAAAATGGGAATACGTTGAGCGCCCTCACCCCCCCCCCCCCTCCCTGCCTTTCACCCGCAAAAAAAGCACAAAAGGGATATTGTATGCCTTAATAAAGTAATAAGAATGTAAAATAACAAAGGGCCACTTTGCCACTTTAAAAAAAAAAACCTTTGAACGAAACAGTCCGACTTGTAAGTAATCATCGCGAATAAAACTTCTTATTCTCGTTATAATCCAGGATTGATGTTAACTTGCAGATCGTTTATTTTCAATGTCAAATGTCATCCTGCAATATTTTCCAAGTGTGAAGAGGGAAGCGAGTCTGAGACGCGGAGTCATAATTGTATTAGTGAAAGTTTTCATAGCTGGTGGCGACGCGCTTTTTTTTCCTCCTCCCCGTGCATGCCATCATAAGCCAACGTGAGACACGGAGTAGAGTAATAGAAACGTCAGTCACAGACGGTCGGTTATCATACGGTTGGAATAATCGCTCAAGTGCAAATTACCTCGCGGATGATGCCATTGTCAAGTCGTGTGATGGCGGCGTAATTTGCAGTGGCACAGGGCGGGTGAGAAGCGGATTATTGTGACTGAGTGGAAAGGGGTTTCAATCTAGATTCGGTATGTCACGCGGGCAATCAAATCATAGAGATTGTTCGAGAGCATGTAATAACTTTAAGATGTGTATGCGCTATGTCTTAAAGCGACACTGCAGCCAATTTGCATACGTTGCATTATCTGTACCGAGGTTCTTACGTTGGTGATGGTATAGAGTGCCGATGGAGGGAGGGGGAGGGGGATGAATTAAAATGAATGAAAAGTGACGCCCTTTCTGGCACCATGTAATATGACAAGCCAGTGAAAAGCCATGAGTAATAATTGGTAATATGCTTTTACTGGTCAGGCGCAGAAATTATCGAGTGGGTTATTTTTTTTCGCAAAGCTACACATCGGTGGAAGATCATTTATAGCATAACGGACAATAAACTGATGAATGGAATTTATTTATTTTTCAAATTTCAACTAAGAGTGACAATAGATAATGGCTACCTTTCGAAAGTTAATTACCCCTTATGAATCATGAATATTGTTTGAATAGCCTTCTACATTCATGTGACGTTGCATCATCGCAACTGAATTGGCGTCAAGCCTTTGGCGCCATAAAAAATCATGGATAGGATGGATTACGCATTCTAATTAACATTCACATTGAATAATGAAACTTCTTTACCCTTGTGTGCGCCTACATGTAGGCACATGTAGGCCTATCTAAGCCAATATCATGTCCTCCTCGTTCAACGACTGGTAGAACCATGAAGTATATTGATTCGCCGCTATGTTCATTTATGATTTATTCCTCCCCTTCGCCCCTATCGCTCATACCGCTACCCAGCCCCAACTAACTGTGTTCATCTCGGCCCAGTATACAGGTACCTGGTACCTGCACTTATCTTATACTACTACTACTACTACTACTACTACTACTACTACTACTACTACTACTACTACTACTATTACTATTACTACTACTACTACTACTACTACTACTGCTACTACTACTACTACTACTACTACTAATAATAATAATAATGATATAATGATATCAATCTGAATGTCATGTTTGTGGCGCTTAATACGAAATACCCTCTCTAAGCGCTTTACAGATATTATTGCCCCGGTCATCGTATGTATTATCTCCACTCCCTGGGGAGTATTCATACCATATGGTCACCAAGAGGGCATATGGCAATTACTAACATAAAGGCTTTCGCCATCCTTACAGGTCCCCATTTCTCTCCGTGGTATTCAGATTCAGAGATTCAGATTAATTGTATTGGTCCATTTGGAAATTCAGTTTGTTGGCATGAAGTGGCATTATGTAGATTAATACCTTGCCTGAGGACGTTAGTGCCGTGTCGGGGATCGAACCCATGACCTTTGTATTTCATGTCAAGTCCTTAAACCACTCGACTTGGATACCAAATAATGCAGAGTCACATAAATAACTTGTTGGACTTTACAAGGACAATACTAACTGAAAGAGGATGTGTACATTGTTCTTGGAGAAATTATAAATACAGATATAAAGGTAATCTATTTAGTTAAATTAATTGCTAAATCAATCAAACACGATTATCTTATATAATTATATTCAAAGTTTAACATGTTTAAAAAGATAGAAAATACAGAGCTCCCTTCCTCGCCTCCTTCCTCTCTCATTATCTCCATATTCTGATTTTTTTTAAAATCGCTATGATATTGCTCTTGACCTTCGTGTTTAATTTTACTTATCTATTTAAGTAATTAATGAGGTCTAACCTTGTTTATTTATCCTTCGCAGTTCTCTTTTCTGCCCTTATCTTTCTTTGTTATAATTATTCTTTTTCCATGAGTCACATCTTAATCCCCTCCTTCTGTGCTACTTTTCTATCGATTTTGTTCACTCTTCTAAATGAAAATATAAATGTCGAGGATACTATAAAAACCTTTCTTAAAACGGCATTGTGACGTCATCAAAATAATTCCTCCGACTTTATTCTCTCCATTAAACCACGCATGCATGGGAGCCTCTGTGATATTAAGGATGATGAGCTTTGTCATGAAAATCAACGCATCTTCTCTTTCTCTCTCTCTTTATCAGGAAATGCAATATGGCAAGGGTATTATTGAAAGAACGATTAAAGGAAAGGGCTATGTTTGCACTATGTGGAAAGAAAATACTATAATCGCATGACAAATATTTGTGATTCATCGAATTGACATCGCAATTTCTGCATCGATTATGGGTGAGGCAGAGACGACATTTCCTAATATTCACGTGCGCACGATTGCAACTTGAGGCATATGTCATCAAATTGCCTCCGACATTCTTGCAAAGCAATTAACTCCAATCATCGTCAGAAATGTTCCTCTAATATCTCACAACCCCTCAACCTCAGGCCAACCACCACAAATTCATTTTCATTACCATTATTATTTGATTGAGCGTACTCGACGAACGATATCCACAAATCCATCTCAAGATATCGCTCCTCTCTCTCCCTCTCTCTCTCTCTCTCTCTCTCTCTCTCCCTCTCTCTCTCTCTCTCTCTCTCTCTCTCTCTCTCTCTATCTCTTTCTCTGTTTCTTTCTCTATTTCCCTCTTCGATAGTGCTCTCCTTTTTTCGCTCCTTTGTTGCAAGTGCCACCTCTTCCCGGTTAATTTAGCAGAAAGCTTTTTCGACTTCCAGCTGCGATGGAAGAAGTTGGCGATTTAATTTAGGTATTTGTATTTGGCCACACCCGATCGTCTGCAGTTGATCGAAGGAAGGAATTTTCAAGTTGAAACATGTGCAGCGGTGAAAACGTGCCTAATACACTTAATGGAAATAAGCAATTTTGAGTAATAATTAGGTGGGGAGTGATGTTGCCAAATTAATGATGAAAAAAAATAATTAATTGGAATAGAAACTCGGGGCATATCCAAACAAACAATCATAGGTACCTGATGACGGTATAGTGGTATTTTACTGAATATAGTCTGTTCAGAATTCAATCTTGTTGATATCTTCGGTATAATTATGATTCGCTGCAAATAAAGGAAATGCATGGTAATCTATGCACAGACTAAATGATTGAAAGATAATGTTCATGATGATATTACCTGGAAATTATTGTATTGAGTGCAGTATGGAAGGATTCAATTTACTTTGAGAGGGATATATTGGTTAGAATATTAGAGAGGCGGCATAAATAGTATTAACCATAAGTTGCTGTGAAGAAGGAGATAATGTGATGATTTTATATGATCAAGAGGTGAGATGGGGAAAAGGAGTTTACAGGTAGGGACATGAATAGATAGGCGAAGACGAATGTTGGGGGGAGGGGGGGTAGAGTGGAAGAAAAGGAAAGAGAGGGAGAAAGAGGGAGAAAGAGAGAGAAAGAGATAGAGAAAGAAAGAGGGGAAAAGAGAGAAAGAGATAGAGAGAGAAAGAGAGGAGAGAGGGAGAAAGAGAGAGAGAAAGAGATAGAGAAAGAAAGAAAGAGGGAAAGAGAGAGAAAGAGAGGAGAGAGAGAGAGAGTGAGTGAGTGAGTGAGAGAGATAGAGAGCGAGAGGAGAGAAGAGGAAGGCTGGAGGAAAGAAAGAATATGAAAGGGGGGGCAAGATGAAGAGATAGAAAATGAATAATAGTGAATATAAAAGGCAAAGGAAAAGGGAGTAGGAAAGGCAAAGGGATATACTTGAACGAGAACGTATCAAACAGATAAGTAACAAAAAAGGGTAAAGGATTATGATATTATGAGCAAATGGAGTAGGGGATGTAGATGGAAAAGAGATACAAAGGGGGAATACGGGTATTGCCTAGAACGCTGGGGAAAACGGAATGATTGTGGAAAGTGATAAAGGCAATTAGAGAAATATTTATGGAAATTGAATAGATAGCAATAAGTGGAAAAATACGTAACCAAAATAGAGAGAGAGAGAGAGAGAGAGAGAGAGAGAGAGAGAGAGAGAGAGAAAGAGACAGGAAGAGACAGGAACAAGAAAGGATGGAGTGAGGATGCAAAGAGGGTAAGCAGAGAGAGAGAAAAAGGGAGAGAGAGAGTGAGAGAGACAGAGAGAGAGAGAGACAGAAAGAGAGAGAGAGAGAGAAAAAGAGAGAGAGAGAGACAGAGACAGAGAGAGAGAGAGAGAGAGAGAGAGAGAGAGAAAGAGACAGGAAGAGACAGGAACAAGAAAGGATGGAGTGAGGATGCAAAGAGGGTAAGCAGAGAGAGAGAAAGAGAGAGAAAGTGAGAGAGACAGAAAGAGAGGGAGGCAGAAGAGAGAGAGAGAGAGAGAGACAGACAGAGAGAGAGAGAAAGAGGATATATATACACACAGAGAGAGAAGATGAGGTTCCCGTTAGGATATGAGTTTTATCGATTTAATCAATTGGAATGCATTTGTGGTGAAATAGACAGTAATCACCAATTGAGAATGAGCGATCAAATCGGGGATCCCGCGAACCTCGGTATACGAAGAAAAATCATGAACTTGACACAGAAAGAAATTGCCCCTCGGCGCTGATTAATGGAAGAAAGAAGTAACTTGACGCAAAAGGAATCTAGTGTCGGTGATGGTTGATGGTAGAAGGTGGTAACTTGAGACAGAAAGAAAGTACTGTCGGTAATGGTTAACGGCAAAAGGCGGTAAGTTGGCAAGGACAGAAATAATAATAAAAAAAAAAAAACGTATCTTGAAGCTGATTATATGGCAAAAGGCGATTAGATGGCAAGGACAAAAATTTATTTAAAAAAAAACTTATCTCGAAGCTGGTTAATGGCAGAAGACGGTGAGAATCAGATAAAGATTAAGGTCACATATTTTCCTCGGCATTTGTAACTTGCTGTCTCACGCCTTTAAAACCCACTAGTGTCGAAGAAACTATACCCTCTCTCAAACATTTCTATCGGCAAATCCGTCGTTGTTTCGCCTCCAGAATTCTCAGCACCCTTCAGTTTTGGTCCCTTCGTCTCCTGTTGCTGGTCATTTGTGTAGAAAAGTTGATACTGTTATAGATGTAATTATATATTTATGACGTATCTTCACCATTTCCGATATCCCTTCCTTAAGAAAGAAATTGACGCCCCTGTTCATAATGGGCAAGTCCAAGTTATGGCTCAGAGGTAGAGCATTGTAGTTATAACCGAGAGGTCCCGGGTTCGAAACCAAGTCAATGCGCCTGTGCCCTGTGGTAAGGCATTGATCCTCGTTACTAAGTCCCTCGAAGAGAACTTATAGCCGTCGGTTCCCTGGTTCCTTACTTACAAATATATACATGTACAAGACTTTTCCTCATACATTTATGACCACATCAAAGACTTTCGTAAACGTGACGATAATATTAATCTTACTTTAGATTGGATTAGACAAATATCTAAGAAAATAATTCTTTTCTCTGTAACTCTTTCATCTTCCCATAATCTATTGCTTTACAATTTCTCGTAGTTTGTCATGGTTAAATCAAGGATAAATCAGTTACAATTTACCATTTGTGTGCAGTGACAAATTATCAACCTAAGATAACAAAACCTAACATCGGGTGAAATATTTTTCTTAAAACTGTGCGAATACAAAATACACTTAGAAAGCAAGATAGGAAAATCTTAGTTTTACATGTAAATATATTCCGAGAAAAAATTAAAGGCATCAGGGGGAACAAAATGACACCCCCCCCCCTCTCTCTCTCCGTATTTTTTTCTAAAGGAGTATCTCGCTGAGCGACGAATGCTTGCGAACGTTGCGAATTTGGATTCGCCAACTTTTCTGACGAATGTTGGCGAAAATCAGCGACATTAAGTGACGTTTAGCGACAATTAGCAACATTTGAGCGAATGTCTCCTAAAGTGTTTGCGAAAGGCAGTTGGCGACTATTAGCGACTGTAAACAAATGTTAGCGACAAATTTTGCGAAGATTAGCAACTATTTGCCAATCCTTTGCCACTATTTGTGAACGTTTGAGACCTTTTGCTAACTACTGGTACTCAATGGGTCGATTTTATAAAGGAACCATTATGGTAACGTGGTCGCTAGCTTTGGCGGAACACAGAGAACTGACGAAAACAAAGAGCAAAACCGTTTAACAACCGTTTACAAAGGCTTACGACTGTTTTGCAAACGCTAACGACTGTTTTGCAAACGCCTGCAACTGTTTGCGGAAAAATAAATTCGCAAAGAAATTTTGAACATGTTCAAAATTTCTTTGCGACAAGAAAAACTGTTTACAACAAAGAAAACTGTTTGCGATCTTTCTTGCAACCTTTTACAACATTTTACAAACTCTGGCGAAACCCTAAATTCGCTACGTTCGCAAGCATTCGCCGCTCAGTGAAATAGGCCCTTTAGGGACGTTGATCGACAATTAGCAACATTTGAGCGAAAGTGTTTTCGAAAGGCAGTTGGCGACTACTAGCAACTGTAATGTTATCGACAGTTTTTGCGAGGATTAGCAACTTTTTGCCAATTCTTTGCCACTATTTGTGAACGTTCGAGACCTTTTGATAACTCCCGGTACTGAATAGGTCGAGTTTTATAAAAGAGCCATATGTTAACGTGGTCGCTAGCATTGGCGAAACAAAGAGAACTGGTGATAACAAAGAGCGACGTCGTCTTACAACCGTTTGCAAAGGCCTACGACTGTTTTGCAAACGCTTAGGACTGTTTTGCAAACGCCTGCAACTGTTGCGACAAGAAAAACTGTTTGCGACAATGAAAACTGTTTGCGACCTTTTGCAACCTTTACGAACCCTGTCAAAACCCCAAATTCGCTACGTTCGAAAGCATTCGCCGCTCAGTGAGATGGGGCCTTAAGCCCTACTACTATAGAAAAGAAGAACAAACTCCTACAGGGAGAAGCCGTGACGAATATAATTGGCTCCTCGTCACTCTACCTCTGCTCCAGAGCGCCTTGGAAATCAGTGCCATCAACAAGAACAATTTGGCGCTGATTTGGAGCTACTTTAAGACGCAGATCAGATGACCTCACCAATCTAGTACCAATCGACAGAGCAAATGGGTGCACAAAGACCCGTATTTGATGCTGTCACAATAAATACGAGTCTGTAAATCAATGAGGATTGGGCTCAACCCATTCTCATCTGATCGCGTTCACCAAGCTAATTAAGTGCCATCCAAGGTCCTCTGTTTTTCAAGACAAAATCCGCCATTCGATAAGACGGTGTCGTCACCATGTATATATAAAGACGCAGAATAAAGACATTGGAATGATTTTTGAGGAAGAGGAAGTTAGCGCAGTGAGGTGAGGTATTAAAGTTAGATTATCACTTCAAGGATGATTTATCATAGATAGGTCCTCTTTCTTCGGATCAATTATCAACGAGTTGAGTAACCTGTAAGATTTGTTTACTACGTGAACATTTCCAGCTACCTGCGCTGTATGTTACAAACAGGTCGTGTGTTTGTTTCCTTTTTTCTTTTCTTGTTTACATTGACACAAAGCTAAGAACCAAATCGTCCCTTGATAAAATAATCACTGCACTATTCAGTTTGACATCCATGTATGACTAAGCTGTAAATTAAATCAGCTATGAAGTAACGAACTAGCAGCCATGAAATAGTGAAGTAATACTGCAATAAAAGCCTGTCTAAAAAAAAAATGAATTCATACTTAGATTCCTTTGTATAACTATCGTAAGCCATCTATCTTACTATTGTAAGCCATCAATATACTCATATCCCTATATCATTCATCAATACATACAAACTGTTTTTTTTTTTATTTTTTATGTTAATCAAGAAAATAATGATATGTATAATAAGGGCGTATAATAAATACACTACACTGCACTACTCTTATATGAACAGGAAAGAATTTCAGAGATAATACAAGAGGAAGACATACAAAATATGAACAAGTGGAAGACAACATCCGCTAAAAATACAGCACAATTAGAAGATTGAATAAATGTTGAAGATATGCCAGCGGAATATACCACGAGGGGTATACACAAGAGAAACCGATACACTTTTAAAGATATACAAGAATAAGATGAACAAATGGGTTATGTAGTCGAAGATATATGATTTGATGATAATCATGTTGAATACAAAAAGGTGCATAACAAATAAGTTGAAGAAATACAAGTTGGCAAAAACAAGTGGAAGATTGTCTTACAAGTTAAAGATGCATAAGTGGAATTATATAAAAGTTGAATAGAGATACAAGGGGATGATATATACAAGCGGGCGATGATTTCCTTTCATTATATGTTACTATGGCAACGGTAAGAGGTACTCTTTGAACAAGGCAACATACATGACATATGTGAATCATTCGCAACAGTTCATGGTATATGGACGCCATTTTGTTTTCCTTCGGCGAAACTAGATGTACAGTGTACTGTTCTACTCTTCAACTAACTGACTTTTATTAACTCTAAATCGCGTCTAAGCCCTCACTCTATCTTGTTGAGATTTGACGATCGGACGACAATTCCGCCAGTCTGAACTTGGGACATCTTATCTAATCGATGGCGAGTTAGCGGCACCTGACGAAAGACTGGGCCATCTTGTTAGGCCGTGTCACAACGCCGCTCCCTCCCATTTGTCTTCATTAGTCCCATCAAACCAACCTTCATTCGCCCGGCTTCCTCAGAGACAAAGATCCTTTTAAGGTGCAATTCTTTCTCTCAAAGCGTGGGGAAGGGCCAAGGAATTGACCGTAATAACTCCTGTAAACATTTGCGAATGCACAGAAGCAGTGGCATAAAGGAATAACTTACAAAGCCATATCGCACGCACACTCCCAAATCAGCACGATCAGACTGCGATCTTAATCTTGAAGATATTGTAATTTTAGGAAATGTGAATATTTAAACATTTAAACGCAGTAAAGATATGTCACTTCTGTAAGGACATGCTTCTTGTCTGATTATCTTCAGGGTTTCGAACTAGATTTTTTTTCAAGAAAGTGATATTTCAAACTTCATACTTAAGACTATATTAATATAATGTGTTTCTTCTATCAGTCTATTAACGTTTACTTCCATCATGGAGTGATGCTCAAGGCGCTCAAATATTATTATCCTTTTTTTCTATCAAGAATTCATGGATTAATCTTGCATGCAAGTACAGATTTGATACACAATTGGGTGGAGAAGGACACCTCAGTTGCGTAGCTATATCAGGTACAGGTGGGCGCCCTCCTCCAATGGAAGTGTGAGAAAACAAGAGGAGAGGGGGAAATAATGGAGGTGAAAACGTAATCTGGAAATTTTGCGATTATGATTACCTTCCACACCCGACCAAACTAAATCTTTTGATTCAAATTCTAGCACAAAACATCGCGTGTTTATAATGATGATTTGTGTATTAAAAGTTCTACATCAAGTGAAGGTTATCGAATTAAGCACTAATGTATTTTACTTAGATAATATGGATTGCGTTGAAATTTGTTCCGCACTGTAATTGTGATAATGATGAAACTGTACTTTTCTTGAATTGCTACTAACTGAATTTTGAAAAACTCTGTTTATGCTTTTTTTTCTGGCGAAATGTATGAGTTACAAAAAAAATGTGCGTTTCTTACTTGGAAAATTATGATTCCGCTCAAGTTTAGTTTGAAAAAATTAAAGCACCATCTTTTTTTTTTCTTTCTTTTCTTTTTTTTTGTATTTTTTTCTTTTTTTATTAATTTTAGGGGTATTTTTTTTTTAAATCTGATTACTCTCATTTGATGGGAACGAGATTATAACGTTCCTTCCTCGTGTGCACGATTTAACACGCACTCATTTGTTAACGCTTCATATAGAATTAATAAATCCCTCAGGCAACAGATTGAAGAGAGCAATTAAAATATTTTATGACAAATTCAAGTCTAATCGATACCGCGATCGTCTCCAGAGAATTTTGGTTTTGGGTTTACGATCACTTTTTTTACATGCACTATTCTAAGTTGCTAATATTTTTCGCCACGTCTTCGTGTTTCTTCTCTCCTCATTTTTGTTTGTTTTTGTTTATCACTGGATAGAGAGAAAGCATTTTGATGACTACGATTAAACCGCAATAAAATTGTAAAAAAGTTCAGTTACCGGGTTTTACACTTTTCTTGTGTAATAAAAATAATAAAAGCAACCGACGCTACTTTAAAAATGTAAAATCATTGGCATGGCATAGTTCCAGTGAGAGCCCCCGGCATCGTTTGCTTAGGGAAGGGCACCGGTGTTTGAGGGATCGATGAAATCGAAATTGGGATTAGAGGAAGGATGGGGGTCCTAAAATCTTTTTATACGAGCACCCCTCTCCCTTTTCTTTTCTCCCTGTTGCGCATTCTTTTTTCCATCTTTTTCATCTTTGATCGGGGCATTTTACCCCTGTGACTTCCTTTTCCAACCCCCTGTTTGAAAGCATTACAAATTAATTATCCAAATCATAAAATTTGGAGAAATTGGTTCGTATATTCATTTCTTTATTCACAACATCAATTCTTTAAAATTTCTCACATCTTTAAATGCGATTGTTTACTGTGTTAACACATCCTACTTGATCATATCTAGATACAAAGAAAAAGAGAAATATCTTTGAACAATGACCACTGAATTTGTTATTCACATTCCTTTGATGAAGAAGGATGTTAAACACGGTGGTAAAGAGATATTAATGGGTTTTCTTTATCCAGTTACTTGAAGAATTCTGGTCGTTTGTACGAAGCAACGATATTGAGATTTAAAATACCTGAACTAACTCATTCTGTTTTAAGATAAAGTTAAGAAGGGGTCATGGTTATTTTTTCGCTGTTTAAAAGAATGCGCTCAAAACGTTATTGATATATATAAAGAGTCCAGGACATTGATCAGTAAAGTTCTAAAAAGAAATCAGCTTTTATCGATCAAGATGATCAAGAATAAAACATTTTGTCCCAAACTCACCAGCATTTAATTCGTAAGCTAAAGAGGAAAAGACAATTTAGTCCAAATTTAGGGGCAACAATGTATTTAGAAGCACTTGAAAAAGGTGGATCATGTGTTAGCGTGTATTGTGAGGTTTTGGAAGGATCAAGATTGAAAGAGAAATGGATTTAGTCTAGCTGAAAACCGCATGCACTGCACGCAGAAATGGTTATATGGGACTACAGACATGCACACGCGCCCCTCACACAATGCGTGAACACACACACACACTCGCGCTCGCACACAATTATATACACACACGCACACAACCGCGCGCGACGCACTCACACACACACGCACACAAAAGTGACACGAAGTTTGGTCTTAGCAAGAAAATAATAATTCATGCAAAGTGGACTCAATCCATAGAGACGCCATTATGCATAGCACGTGAATTAAACAGGTTGGTAACATAGAAACTGATTAGTAAACAGTTCTATTCCAGCGAAGGATAGATGATCATCTTATAATGGTAAATCAATGTTTCCATGGGAATAAAACTGCGTAGATCACTCAACATGTTGTGTCGTCGTCATGTTAATGTCCCGAAATTCATTCATCCATATTATTGATGAGTGTCTGTCTGTCAACGATCCGAGACATACCTAATAACCTGGCATTGAATGTTAGGCCTCCTTGGAGTAATTTCAATTTTTAAAGAAATGTTTGGCTTCCACCCACCAGATAAAGATCCCGTGCTCGATCTTTTAATTGATAACAAGTCAGAAAACGAATTGGAACTAGGGGGATTTAATTAATATTCATCAGTCTGCCACGAGGACAATATGCTAGCTTTGAATGTTAGGCTTCGGGAAGGCCGAAAAACATCGTCGTAAATTTAGTCAAGGACTATAGAGTTTGGCATACTCAACAAAGCAACAATTTATGCGGATATAATAATTTCTCATTCGGGAATAACGCACATAATACAGACATATTTTAATTCGTTACAATATGCATCAGTCCGCCATTAGGACAATAGATTGGCTTTGAATGTTGGGCTCCCTGGGAGTAAGTTCAATCTGTAAACAAATTAATTGGCTCCCCCAATTAAGATCGCGTGGTCGATCTTGTAAGTAATTCATAACGAAATTCCCTTGCAAATAAGGAATAACCATGATCTAAAAAATAAGATAGCTTTGGGGAGCTTTATTGTATCATTTTGCGCTATATGAACATGAACTAAATTACAAATTTGATTCCCTTCTTATGGAGACCAGCAACTTTATTTTCAATCGTAGTCAATTGTATTTGAATGGCTGCATAAATACTTGGCGTAACGGGTGCGTAACAAACGAAGCCCTTGAACATTACTGAAGCCTTACGAAATTAGCGTCTTGTACATTTATGAAAAATGATATATTATGGAATCACCATGATCTCATTAGGTTTCATTAGGGCAATTAGTAGGGACTTTTAGATTTGCGTGGACTTATACGTGCGACGTCCATTCAAGGCAGTGCATTAAAAGGACGTCGACCGTAGCAATCCACATTGTCTTCGTGCAAATCTAAAAGTCCCTATAGTGTGAAGAAAATTGAACCGTACTTCTGGGGCGGTCTCGTGGATCGGTCTTATATAGGCATCGTTTAGCAATGTTAAATCTGAGATGCATGGCCCTATACGTGTTATCAGTGTCTGTGTTTGTGATATGGTGTGATATTGAAGCCCTACAAAAATCGCGCTTCAAAATGATCATGAAGTGCCTCAAAAAAAGAAGAAGAAAAAATGTTTGAGTGACCGGTTTTTACCATACTCATTTTCCCCAATGGACTGTAGTGGTATAAAAACCGTTAGGAAAATGAAAATTGACATTTCGAATTCCAATCATAAATATCTTGATAATCAGACAGGCGATCGGCTTGTAAAAGTCATGGGGTTCCTGACTGATCTAAAGGTTTATAAATATCATTGCAGCAAGAGCTAAATCCAGTATTTGTTTCAGAATCTGAGACAAAGATACCCAATCCATTTAATGAGAGCGATTTCTGATTTTCGAGTGTGAGTGGAGTCTACGTCAGTGACAGATAATTGCTTTGATCAAAATATGGGTCGATGCAATTCAACCGAGAAGTTAGTCAAAGCTTATTCTCTCCCAAAAGTAACGATAATAATACAAAATAATAATAATGATGATTGTAATAATAATGTTCATAATATTAATGATAATGACAATAATAATAATGATAGTAATTTACACAATGTTAAGATGGTAATAATAATAATAATACAAATAGTAGTAACAATAATGTTTATAATAATGATGATAATGATAATAATAATAATTATAGTACAAAAAATGTTAACAATGATAATAATAATAATAAAATTAACAATAACAATAGTAACAATATTAAAAACAATAACACCAACAACAATATCATGGGTTTATATGGCACTTAAGATGTCGACGATGTCTCTCTGAGCTCTTTACAGAATTACACCTCGATCGTTGGATTTAGGCTTGCCAGCACAGAATTTATGGACATTGTCCACTCCAGCAAGGCGCCAATAACAGATGCTCACTATGTCTAAGCTCCATGACTATCGCAACCTACGGAGTACCCAGTACAAACACCTGGGTGGAGTCTTAATTTATGCTACGCTTATATATCTTGTATTCTAAAATGCTATGATTACTTCTCGACATTTAGAATTTAATTACAAATAGGTTTTATTTTTTCAATTTATTATTGTAAATGTCATTTGATAATCATTTTTCTATGTTTCGATTGAGTTATGGGAAAGACATTATTTGAATTGAATTTTATTAAAGTGATTAAATCACTCGACTGCGACACATCTACCACCCAATGGATGTATAATGATGGGGTCTACGCATAGTTCTTTTCGCGCACGTGATCCTTGTTTAGGCAAGTGGAAATTTCTTTATAAATTAAAATTACTTCCAGGAAGCCTAAGATTCACTGTTATAGCTCTGATTATCTTAATTTCAAATTGTTAACACTTGGAATATATTTATTTTACCCATGTGAAAGCTTTCAATATTTCATTTTTCGCTGTTGAGGCTCTGAAACCTTTCATTTCCTCAATCAAAGCTTTGAATATATTTTTATTTTATACTGTTAAAGCTCTGAATATCCTTAGTTCGACTGCCAAAGCTCTGAATATCTTTATTCCTACTGTTCATTAGCTTATGCTCTGAATATCTTTCTTTCGACTGTTAAAGCTCTGCAAATATTTATTTCAACTGTTAAAACTCTGAATATCTTTATTTCGACTGTTAAAGCTCTGAATATTTTTATTTCTACTGTTAAAACTCTGAATATATTCATTTTTACTAATGAAGCTATGAATATCTTTATTGCGATCTACTGTTGTGATTAAGGCTCTGAATATGTTTATTTTTACTGTTAAAGCTCTGAATATCCTTAGTGCGACTACTAAAGCTCTGAATATCTTTATTTCTACTGTTAAGCTCTAAATATCTTTATATTTTTACTGTTAAAGCTCTGAATATCTTTATTTCTACTGTTAATTAACTTAGGCTCTAGATATCTTTATTTCTACTGTTAATTAACTTAGGCTCTAGACATCTTTATTTCTACTGTTAAAGCTCTGAATATATTTACTTCTACTGTTTAAGCCCTGAATTCCCGTATTTCTACTGTTGATGCTCTGGATATTGACTGTACTATTGCATTATATAGCAAGGCTGTGTGTCTCTCTCTCTCGTCACAATACAGTGCACCCTGATTAGGGCAGCTCTGGTGGAGATGTTCCGCATTAGAGACCCCCAATCAGGATCTAACTGTCAGCTCATAATTAGCCCAAGTCTACCGACTCTTAAGCCCTGGACCTCATTGTTCAGAATCACAATACGTGCAAAAAACCCGGCTGGTAATTACCTGCCGATCCATCGTACTTCATTAAAACCCACACAATCTAACCAGGAATCAATCGGAATAGAATAAAAGCTACGAATCCTCTCGGGTATTAACGGTCTACGCGTCAACAATAACGGTTCTTAATTTCACCGTTAGTTCATTGACGAAAAAAAGACCCCTGTGAAATAACTTTGCATTCTTGGGTCGACGATGTAATCCAGTCCAATCGGTCGAGGAATGCCGCGGTAAGCTAAAGAAGGAGAAGTTTCTATACGTCTACTAAGTTCAAGAATGCAAATTGTAAAGACGTTTTTTAATTAGAAGCAGAGTCGTGTCAAAATAGGGAGGGGGAACTACCTCCCTCTGAAACAAAAAATACTTAGGGGCTTTGCCCTCGTTCTACTAAATAAAAACGCGATTGAAAGGGGATGTGCATATATATTAATTAATATATTTATATAATCATATGATATGTTATATTAAGTTGTTTTTATAGAAGCAGATAGTGCCGTGCCGTGCCGTGCCGTGTTTGTGACATCGAACTGGATCGACCAAATCAATTGATTCATAATATATATATGCAATATTTTTTCCCGTAACATGAGAGTAATTTTAATAGTTTCATACTATTAATTAAATGTAATGTTAACTGTAATTGTATAATTGTTTTAAATGGGGCACGCTACAAGAGTCCTATCTCGCACCCCGGGGCAACGTGTCTGACACGGCCGGTAGTAGCAACTACTCCGAAGATCAAGATTACATTAATCTTGATCTAAGGAGACACGAACGAACGATAGAAGCAGAAAAGTGAAAGAAACAGATCAGTGAAATGTTGTTTCTCTCGTTTTTCTGCTTCTATTGATACCAGCTAACTATCAGGGTGGACTTTCCCTTTAAGCATCGTGAAAGATTCGGTTTATTTACCGAAAAACTGTTACTATTTCCATTTTTGTGTGTGAATGAATAGTCTATTAGAAGTGATCAGCTTCAAATTAGAATGAAAAAAAATCTTACTTGACGACAGTCTTTCATCCCTGCATATATTTCTTTCATTACAATCATCATTTTCATTAACATCATCATCCTCATTGTCACCATCAACATCATCATCATCATCATTCTTATATTTTACACAATGCTTTCAATTGTTAGTCCATTGCTTATTCTGCTTGATAAACTTTTGTTCATATATTTCATCATATTTATTTTGTGCTGATTTATTTTCAAGTAATTTGCTTACAATGGTATTCCATCTTCCTCAGATAATCTTATAAAGTTTAATAAAATATGACGATTGACAAATTTGTTTTTTCTTTGTATGTAATAATAAATTGTTATGGGTCTTTGCTCATTTATAATTCATTGTCAGAAAGTACTTTTCTGAGTATTTTATGTTTGTTAAGTTACCAAAAATTGTTTATAGGTATATGGAATGCAGAAGAAAAAGAATCAAATCAATTCAAGTTATTACCAAAAAAGAGTAACATTATAAACAGCTTTATGCTGCATATGTCAACACTTAAGCACTTAAAATCCGTATACATGCACACTCTGTAGCTCAGCTCACGCGAAGTATTAAACCATGGCACCGTTTATCAAATCAGGTCTAAAAAGAGAATTGTAATAAACAATAATTTGATAAATAGAGTAGAATAATGAAGGTTCCAGATTATTCTTTCATTCTCATATTCACTGCAATCAACGGTGCAAATAAAGCTTTCCTCTTTAATTGCAAATTTCATTTCAATCATTTAACGCTCAAGGTCACCGTCAAATTCACCAATTTCCCGCTTCTATAGACCCTCAGTTAGGCAAGCGCTAACGAGCAAACTAAATTGACGGAAATGTTTTCGACTGTTATAGTTTGATCAGGAAACTGAATGTGATACAATTATTACACGTTCCATTTTCCTACGGTGTTGGCATTATCACTGTACCTAATGAAATGTTAAATGCGTGGAAGCAGAGCGGCAAATTGAAACTATTATCGTGCCCGCATTATTTTCTGATGCCCCATGCATCTTGCATGACAAATGGCGCAAAAACACTCACCTCAACATAACTCCTTTACTCATTTTCCCTCTCAAGCGTAATTAAAATATGACCTATTGATAATATAACGAGGGACATATCTTCTACCTTTGTAATTATAATGGTTGGAGTTTGCTAGTATATTCTTGATGGGCGTCGGTCCATAAGAGTACAGCCAATTATCTGCAAAGCTCGCTTGATTGCAAACATAATTACTAACTTTAATTGAAAGCACACAAAATGTTATTAACGTGAACGCTACCTACCCTCTCTCTCTCACTCATCTCACACCTGCGTTTCGCTGACGTCACAATGGATGGCCAGCATGGCTAGCTAGGGAAGAGGAGTGGGGGTGGCGAATGGGGTTATGATTGGGGATGGGTGTAGGGGGGGGGGGGTTGAGGGGTAAACAAAGGGTCTCTTCGGAGAGGCAGAACAAATCAATATTATTATTTACACCGATCCTTTGTCGAACCAGGTCACATTTACAGGTCCCTGGCCGAACAAGCCCATTACGATGAAGGAAATTTAGCTTTGAAATAAGCTTTATATTTAGGAATTGTTGTATGAACCGATTATGAACAAAATAAACGTGAAAGAAGATGCCATGGCACCGCTTATACAAGCTCCTCGCTCGGTAGCTTCGCTTTCTCACAGGCATAGTGAAACCTATACAGTTACGATGGCTCACTGGTAGAGCAGTGGTCTCATAAGCGGGAGGTTCCGGGTTCGAAACCAAATCGATGCGCTCATGCCCTTTGGTAAGACATCAATCCTCATTGACAAGTCCGTCGGAGAGGACTTAAAGCCGTTAGTCCACTGATAGCTTACTTGCTAGTACACAACGACCAGGCAAGCAAACATCCTCCCAAACAGATAACCCCTCAGTGATTGAAACCAAGCTACACCGTTTTCAGAGAAAGCGGGCAGAACTATATACTGACGTGAGTATTAGACAGACACAGTATGATATGGCGGGTTAGGGAAACTTGCTAAAGATGGAAAATAATCTGTGAGCTTTCTCATACTCTACATGTCAGCTTGGAATTGCTAGACATTTCCTTTCGAAAGGATTTTTCGTTTTCATATTCATATCATTAATCTAGGATGTTAATATTGATTTATTTCGTTATTCGCTTATCCAAAAATGAGTTAGAATATATAGACTTGCAAGGGTCATCCCAGTATACCGACAGCTCACAACCCCCACCCCCCCCCCAAAAAAAAACAATGAGAAAAAGAAGGTTCCAATAGGCTGATGGGCCACGAGACCGACAGTCCATGAGAGCTACATAACATGTAAATAAATAAGGGAAGCTGGAATCTGTCCATCTCGTAGGCTACCGATGTCGTGGGCTGTAGCCTATATCCTTTTAAAAGGACTTTCTTCATGCATTTTGTAGGAAAAAAAAATCATCGGGAACTAGACCCAGCATCTATGGATTACAGCCCCCTGCCCCCCCCCCCCCCACCCCCAAACAGAAAAAGATATAACAAACTACTAGAACAAGATAAGCGCTTGTACCCATGCAAAATTTCATTCTGGACTAGTATAGTTCTGATATCACAATCGTGTCTTCTTTTTTCAAAGTTAAAAAAAAATATGAACTGAAATATATCTAAGACTCCAGTTTCAGCCCCTGGCCTTGCGAGATATACGGTCAGAACGGGGGATGGGCAAATCGATGTCTCTCAGTATCTATTTCACTCCTGCAAAATGACACTACTTGAGGGAGAATTGAGATAGCCATACTTGATTTTGGTCTCGGTGTAAGGGGGGAAAATTCGACACGAAAAGTAAGAAAAGGGGTAGATTATTTTCATTCGATTGTTTGAAATTTGACAGTTTTCATGGAATATAGAGGTAGACCTAGACGGGAAAAAGTTTTGAAAAATGTAGGTCGCCTTGCTTTGGGGTTGGCTCTATTAAATCAATACATGCGAATCGAATAAAGGTTTAAAGGGGAGGGGGCAAGTGTGGGAGAGCAAGAAGGGGGGGGGGGTTGGTTCAACCTGTTGGTAACATGATATGTTGTGTGAAGTGTTACAGGTGTATAGGACGTATTATGGGGTCGTTATCCTCAAATTTATATTTTCAACTATCTCATTACACTTGTATTCATAGAAACCTAATACTTTCTGGTGGAAACTAACCGTTTAAGTAGGCCTATCTTGGGAGTACATGTAGGTTACCAGAAAAGGGTACGCTACACAAAATCAGAAATCATCATAAATACTAATTAATTGGGGTTTATTAGGCCTAAGACTTCTTATGCACGAACCTTTTGGAAATGAGAAGAATGTAATTTTAATTTTAATCTCCTGGTAGTTGAGATTGATTTGGAGATCAAATTCCCCGGACAACTATCATCCGCGGACTATCTATCCCTTAATTATCAACCTCGGACAAATTATCTCTAGAGCTATCACCCCGGACAAGCTATTGCATAGACTATAACCCGCGGACAAAATATGTCTCGAGCTCTCACGCCAGATGCCACCCACTTTCAAAAATAACCTCGAGTTTGGTTCAGGGCGAGAGTAACTGACTAAGGGGATGATTAACCGGTGAAATTGTCCTAGGTGTATTTGTTGGAGGATAGTTGTCCGGTTATTATTGTCAGAAAGGGATAATTTCACCAGGATTGGTGGACCAGAGGTGGTAGTGGAGGGGGTGAGATGTCCATTCATTCCAAATATCAATAGCTAATTTGAATCCCTACATATTTTCATGTAGCCCTTCATGTTTACGAGGTCCATTGGACTTCGTTAATACAAGGTTTTTATTACAGTGATTCCAATTATCATTATTGAGAGGAATACACGCATTATCATTAGTGTTTTGGAACGATGAATCGTGACATTTCAAGGAGCTTTTCAACCCCCTCAATATTCTCTTTCCAAAAAAATGTTTTTCACTGCTACAGTCTCACCAGGAAATCGGCTGCAAAATTAAATGATTAATGAACCCGCCCCTCTTCCTCCCTCACCTCTCTCTCTCTCTCTCTCTCTCTCTCTCTCTCTCTCTCTCTCTCTCTCTCTCTCTCCCTCCCTCTCTCTCTCACTCTCTCTCTCCCTCCCTCCCTCTCTCTCTCTTTCTTTTGTTTGATTCCTTGTTGGAAAATCGTCGCTTCTGCCTTTTCGTCACACTCTCCCCAATTCGGAATTGTTTTAGCAACGCCCCTATATATTCATCTAGCAGGACATCCTATCCCGCGGAGGGGGGGGGGGGGGGGGGGGGGGGGGGGGGGGGGGGGGGGGGGTGGGGGGGGGGGGGTTCTCAGTTTGGTTTGGACGGGGGTGTGCCGATCAAGCCTTGAAGCCCCAACCTCATTTAGGTTGTTATTTCTTCATGAATTAAGAGCCCATTAAATTTTGTACAATTTTAACATTTTGAAAACCCGGACCCATGTTTAGGGACATCCCCGTTTGTCCTAATATGTGCCCCTCGGTCATCCTATAACCTAGATTTGCTGTAAATACGGTAAGAAAAGAGAGAGAAGAGAGAGAGAGAGAGAGAGAGAGAGAGAGAGAGAGAGAGAGAGAGAGCGCGTTGTATTGTGTTCCTATACAGCATATCTCAATGTTGCTTTGCCTTTTGCTTTGTTAATTTGTTTTGATGATTATCCTATATCAGGATTTGGATTTTAATAAAAATTGAATTTGAGTTTGAATTTGTGCAGGATGAACTTATAATTGCGTCGTGAAAGAACAAATGTCATTAAGGAATATAACTATTAAAGAATAAGATGATACAAATTCCAATATGCTCTCGATGAGAATGGAGACAAAAAGAACGGGAGCATGGTGTAACATTTTGAACAGACATGACAGAGTCGGAGGTGCTGTGGTCTAGTGGCTAAAACAGCGGCTATATAAACATGGACAACGCAGAGAGAAAACAAGGAGGCTTTGATGCCAAGGCATTCCTCGACATTAACCACGCTTCACCCAGGAGAGATCGGTAACCAGTGGGGGTTGCAGAAGGTCCCCCGACATACCATGCATGTATTATGGACAGAGCACGTGTCATAGGAATATTCCCCGGGGAGCGGAGATCCTAGTAGCGCCTACTACTTCTTGTGATCTTGGAATCCTGTGAAAATAGTCAAAGAACGAAGTATTTTTGTTTAATAACCATAATCATACACTAAGCATGTACATGTATCGGCGTCAATGTAGGTGCTATCATTATGAAATACATGGAAATAATTTGGCAAAACGACTCATTGTAACCTTGGCAACGAGAAGAAGGGGAAAAAAGCGGTACCAGGCGAGAACTAATTAGGTATATCTCCTGGCGGCTAAGAAAGGCTAGCCCGTTGAAGATTGACTGTATTTGATAGCTATGTTGTAATGTGATACGGTGATAAACTCAATCTATTCCGAAATGCGTCGTTTTCGCCGTAATTCAATCCGTTCGTGCAATAATAATACGACTATTCCGTTTCCTGGCTTTCTTTATGAAGTTTGCTCCGGAGCAGGAGAACATCATAGCCCCAAAAAGAAGCTCCAAGATATTATACGAGAAAAATGAGAAAGAGAGGCAGGGAGATAGGGGTAAGGAGAGAGAGGGAGAGAGAGAGAGAGAGAGAGAGAGAGAGAGAGAGAGAGAGAGAGAAGGGGAGAGGGGGTGAAAAAGAAAAGAGAGGACGGGAAAATAGATAAAAGAATTGAGATACAAAGTCATGAGAAAGGAGGCAAGATAGATCATAGATAAATAGAAAGATAGATATAGGCGGGAAGAGAAGAAACAAATTAGAAAAGGAGATCAGAAGAGATATAGAGCGATAAAGAGACAAAGGGGGAAGAAAAATGAAGACGGAGGGAGAGAAAACGAAAGAGCGAGAGAGACAGAGAGACACACAGGCAGACATACATACAGACGGGGGAGGGGTAGATGAATGAAGGGGAGGATGGTCTCCCCAGCGCTCTAAAATCATTGTTATAGATAAGTAAAGTGACCATTGGTTGTCACCTTAAAACTGCATAACATTCGATCACTCGCTTCGTTCGCTCGCAAAATTTAGAAACAGGAAGAGTTAATCATCCGAGCGAGAGATGTAGCCCCTGGCAAAATTGTACCCCTTCGTTCCCGTTCTATTATCTTATGGAGAAATGCTGAAAAATGACACCGAATACGGGCCGAGTAGAGGAAAAAAACTTGTGTGGCACGTAAGAGTTTTTAATAATAATGTTGTCGAGAATGTATTTTCTTTTCAGTGCGATAGAGCAAGAGAGGAGAGAGAGAGAGAGAGAGAGAGAGAGAGAGAGAGAGAGAGAGAGAAAGAGAAAGGGAGAAAGCGAGAGTGGGATTCTAAAAGAAAACACGGAGTATGTGAGGAGTTGAGATGACGGTAATATGATGAGAGGTTTTGAAACATTATCCGTCTGTATCGCATAACTTGTCGACGAGAAATTAATTGCAATGTGGAACATGGAGACTGCATGCGTGAGATGTGGCATATTACTTCGAGAGAGAGAGAGAGAGAGAGAGAGAGAGAGAGAGAGAGAGAGAGAGAGAGAGAGAGAGAGAGAGAGAGAGAGAGAGAGATGGGGGGCGGGAGAGAAAGAGAATGAGATAGAGAGATGCTGAGAATGTTGTTCTAATCATTTCTTCATTTCAAAGATTATGGTCGCAAATTCAAACAATAGCATACAGTGTACGTCTACAGAGGCGGACAATGAGAGAGAGAGAGAGAGAGAGAGAGAGAGAGAGAGAGAGAGAGAGAGAGATGATAATGAAAAACGATAATGACGATGGTGATGATGATGATAATGATTATTATTATCATCTTTATTCTCTTTTGTTTATTGTTACTATTATTATTATTATTATTATTAGTAGTAGTAGTAGTAGTAGTAGAAGTAGTAGTAGTAGTAGTAGTAGTAGTAGTAGTAGTAGTAGTAGTAGTAGTAGTAGTAGTAGTAATAGTCGCAGTAGTATAGTAGTAGTAGTAGTAGTAGTAGTAATAGTCTGTAGTCTGAGAAGGGAAGAATCAGACTGACTAAAGAGAGAGAAGAGATGAGAAAGTAACAGCTTAAGTGAGAGAGAGAGAGAGAGAGAGACGGACAAACATACAGATAGATACACATACCATGCAGACAGAAAGAAAGAAAGATTTGAAGTACAAAGATGAAAAGAGTTATCCTGAAGCATTCTTTAATTTGATTGACTTGAGATGAAAATGGAGACTATAGTCACGTATTCGCTTGACGTTGAGCGCTTTTTAGTTTTGAAATAATGTAATGATGTTATTGATTTGTGCTCTGGGTATAATTGCTTCGAATTATATCATGTTTTGTCTCTTTTCCTTTCTAGTTCTGAAACATTATTCCCCCTCCCTCCCCCCCCCCTCTCTCTCTCTCTCTCTCTCTCTCTCCCTCCCTCTCTTTCTCCCTCTCTTCCTTTCTCTCTTTCTCTCAATGCCTGTCTTTCACCGTTCAGTAATAATGAGCTCTCCTTTTGAAATGAAAGCATCAATACAAATTGCATTTGATTGATTGAAATAACCCATCTTTGCAATTTGTGATATCGTCTGGAAAAACGGGCATTCGTTTCATTGAGGAGAGCAATTAATGGCGTGCCTGTGTTTTCATTAATCTCTAGCTCACTCAATTA
>NW_022145610.1:16710798-16720798 GCF_000002235.5 Strongylocentrotus purpuratus
TGCTCATCACTCAGCCCCGATACATGTCTTAACAAAATCGTTTGGCACATGTCATTTCTTTGTAATCTTCAACATTCAGTGTAAATTTTGTTGGATTATGTAAGCATTTCTTTTCTATCGTTTACCCAAGATTATCTTTAAGAGGGTATGATAGCTTTCATAGGCAAAGCCTAACATAATCTTTATCGAGCGGTTTAAAAATACATTTCCTCGACCATTATATTCTCTGAGAATAGATGCCTCAAACGTGTTACTAATCGTCGGGGAATCCTTGTTATTGATGCAGCATCAGTAACATGAGAGAAAGAAAGCTTTTCATTGTACAAGGAGGAACAAATCTCATTCTGGCTCGTTATCCTCCTCGCGTGCACACTGCCATTTACGTTTCGATTTCAATTATTGATAAATGTGTGCAATATGCTTTGATGGTCTTGCACAAATGTGTTTATTGTGTACAGGCCAGTATTAAATTAATTAATTTATTATCATTCATGAAATAACATATTATGAAAAATATTTACAGGGTATGACAAAAGTACATGGTAATGGCTTCAATGGGAGACCACAAAATAGCCGAAATCGCTAATGAAAAAAAAAAATGGTTCCCTAATATGTCATAATACATGCGATGTATTTCAACACTATTTACATGTAAAATGCATAATAAAGTATTGGATTGCTTCTGCTCGCGCATTGTAACAACAAGGGTGCAGGTTCTAGTAGACAGTGTAAACGACACCGATCAGTCACAGTGTGAATAGCCCCTTACAGTGGAGGAGGGTGGTCGATCTTTAATTATACAGGTACTCGACGTAAGGGGCGTTACCCCATTGTTCATTACAAGGACCCAACTACAATAGATTTCTCACTTCAGGTAGAAACAGGTGTTGGCCGAAGGTTGACTCCAAGCCGATTAAGAGGGGTGTGAAACGTGCCCGGGGGGGGGGGGGGGGGGGGGGGGGGGGGGGTTTGAAGAGGGGATTGGGGGTAACTGAAGCACCCCTTCTCAATCATTATTAAATTGAATAGAATACAGAATTGAGGATCATTTCGGAAAGGCTCATCGAAAGTATAATAACATTTTATTATGTTAAATTAGATTGAATGGCTAAAACTTATTCAAATGCTAACTAAGCCAAGATGTTCTTTCAATAATTAGAGTTCTTCTGAAATTGATAAAGATCGAAAAAAGAGAAGAAAAATTCACCCGCTCTCCTTTGAACCACCCGTTTGTTTGTTTGTTTGTTTGTTTATTTTGTTGTTGTTGTTTTTGTTGTTGTGGGAAGGGGTGTTTGGGGATAACTCACTATAACAATTTGTTTCTGATTTCATTTTGTTTTTGTTTATTTACTTGTCTTGAATTTCAGCTATACTTTTTTGCCATCTATAAGTGTTGTTATGATAAATATATGTACTTATGTATATGTATATGAAGTCTAACATACGCTTCATACGAAATAAAAATGATGACGTGTAGCTATCACTATCAAAATAAATAATAATAAATCCATAATTTGTTATGCGCCATCGATCTAGTAAACTATTCGGAGGCGCAGAGGGATAGCATTAGAATGAGTTCCACAAAGAAATGAGAACAAAATTTATGCGTAGATGTACATTCAACATATAATCAACTAAAATAACATGCGAACATATATGACGTTTTTTCTTAGCGAAGTAGGTTATTTTGTTCCCTATCCATCAGTATGAAATATCGTTAAAGAGTGTTAGTCTTGAGGTATTTTGAAAAGGTTCACTGTATCAATCCCACCACACCTCCCCGTCAATCAAATCCACAATGTCATTTGCCACGCCCATCAAACAAAGAAGAGGAACAAAAATCAATCATGGATCCCCCCTTTTCCCTCTTCTTTGTAAGGCATTTGGAAAGTGATGCTGATTGAAGGGGGCTAGATTATGTCCTTTCTATTGTATACCATCACAATATACCACATACTCAAACAACATTATACCCTGGCGGATGCAATTATTTGACTACTTGACGATTTCTATTAATTTTGAAGGATATTGCGAGGAGTTTTTAAGTTTTGTAAAGAAGGCGTCTTTTTTTCTTCTTGGCACTTATGTATTACGTGTCAATTTTGTAATTACGCGAAGGCCTTGGGAAAAAATGTTATCTCGCGTTGAATGAGATAATTATACATGTGACTTCGGAATTATGTGCAGTATTTAGGTGAGGGAAAAAGAAAGAGGAAAGAGGATAATAGAGGGAAGACATGAAATAGAAACTGAAAGAGAGAAAAATTGTGTGTGAGAGAGAGAGAGGGGGAAGAGAGAAAGAGGGGGAGAGAAAGATAGAGAGAGAGAGAGAGAGAGAGAGGGGGGGGGGGGGGGGGGGGGGGGGGGGGTGGGGGGGGCCGGGAGAGAATGAGGGAATAAATATATGAATATATGAATGAATAAGTACCTCTTACGATATATATATATATATATATATATATATATATATATATATGTATATATATATATATTATATATACAGAAATCATAAGAAGTTTGAAACAAACCCTTTCACATTCTCATCTAATGTCTTTTATTGTTCATTCGTAATTGTTTTTGGTTTCATATGACTGTGTTTGTTTGCTTGTTTTGTTTCCTTGGAAATTGTTTGTTTTATTGTTTAAGCATATCTGAACCTCGGAAGAATTCTGTTGAATATTACTTCGATGACTGTCATTCTTTTCCACTTCCAGACCAATTGATCACGGTGGACATAATTATTTGATCCTACCACCGTACCCTGACATCCACAAAAACGCCATGTTGCTCCAAAATATTACTTTATCACAAAGTCTTTAATGATGCCAATATGATAGTGACTGATGTGATCGTATATATATCTCTCTCTGTCTCTCAATCTTGATTTCCTCTCTCTCGTTCTCTCTCACTTTATCCCTCTCTCTCCCCCCCCCCCCCTCTCTCTCTCTCTCTCTCTCTCTCTCTCTCGCGCGCGCTCTATCTAGCTATTTCTCTCTCTCACTCTCTCTCTTTCTAGCTTTTTCTCACTACCTCACTCTCAATCTCTCTCTCTTTCTCTCTGTCTATCTATCTAGCTAGCTATTTACCTCTCTCTCTCTCTCTCTCTCCCTCTCTCATTCTCTCTCTCTCTCTCTATCCCTCTCTCATTCTCTCTCTCTCTTCCTCTTTCTCTCTCTATCTAGCTATTTCTCTCTATATCTCTCCCTCTCTCTCCCTCTCTCCATCTCTCCCTGTCTCCGTCCTTCTCGTGCAAACCAATTAGAATCTAATGATAAAGAGCGTGATGCCTGTCAATATTGTCATGTAATTATACCGAGCGATGGTTTAGAAATTGAGTTAGACAGCTCCGTAGAGTGAAACATTACACAAATCACTTCGCGATGGAATCATGACCATAACAAAAAAAAATCATATAAATCCAAGCTGCCAAGTCCGCGCCTACGAGATATTAAAAATAGATACATCATAATCGTATTTATACATGTCATTAGTTTTGTTATGATATCGATAAGATATGGCATTAGTGTGTTTGTTGGAGAGACGGGTTACTAAGATAAAGCTTGTCTGTTACCATAGTAACGGGACTGCATCATCATCAAGTTATCCCCCTCTGGACACCTTAATACCAAATCATTTAGAGACATAGACTCTAATAACGTGATGATTTTCTGTATAGACTCAACTCCACAAAATGTCCCTCCGTCTGAAGCCTAATAACAAAGCCACATTTTGTTCTTATCAAACCACCCAATGACGAAGCTTGAAGGTTTCATCATTAATATGAGGACTCAAATCGTCGTAATTACAGGTCCTAAACTACTGGGACAAACAACAATATCGAGCTAATTAAGCGAAGGGGAAAAGATATTTCATAACCTTATTTTTCAACAATCGGAGCACCGCGGCTTTCCGTAATTAAATCCCACGTGAGTGATCGATTTATTAGCCTTGAATCGAAGCGATACCAATTATAAAGTGTTCATTACGAATTTTCCTATGACATTTCGATGGGGAAGTTTATATCACAGTACGGTAAGAGAGCATGCTTGCTTTGCAAACACACCATGCAGTAGAACCACGCCAATAACATTTTGATGGGTTAATATTAAAGAAATATGTTAATGGAAGAGTACTATAGTCTTGAGAAACGGGTCAGGAATTCTGTTTTAAAAATAATAATAAAAAGGAAGGTACAATTGCCTCTGACAAGTAAAGAAAGGGAAAAGATAGTAATTATGACTATAAATAAATACATAAATAAATAAGAAAACTATTAGATCCCACATAGGTCTAATGCTTAAAAGGAGCCACGGGAACACAATTTGGGAGCACTGTCTTCTTTTGTGTACTTAAGATATGCCCACTAGATTGTAAAGAGGCACGGGCCAGCTGTGTGCCCCCCCCCCCCCACCCCCACCTCCGACCCCATTCGTCAGATTCACCATGGGGCTAACATGGGCGTAGTCCCGGGGAGGGGTCTGAATAATTATCAGCTTTACAGTTTCCAAATCGAATTCCCGGGTAAGCTTAACACGCAGAGTTCGTGAGGAATGCAGTAAAATGATGTTGTGTATGACATAAAGAGAAGAAGATGGAAATGAAATAAGATCATACGAAATAAAGGAGCAGAAAGAAGAACGTTCATGGCCTCCCTATTAGCTACGGTTGGTAAAGCAGGACCACTTACACTACTGTGACTGAAAATATCTAATCAGGATTTATTACCAATCACGGAGCTCCCGTTGATTCAGTCTATACCATGTTGACACAGGCTTAATATGACCGGTACATCGCCTGCAACATTATTACTTTACCCTTCTATAACAACTCATCAATAAATTACGACGTCATATCTCAAGTCAAGCAAAACGAAATCGAGCAAAGCAAAGCAAAGCAAAGCAAAATCTCATATCCCGGTGCTTATACGCTTTCGTAATCATGATCAGATACAGCGCGGATAATAATTACGTCGCTTGGTTTAGTTTCTTAATTAGCGGAGAGTATAAGGACGGATTCTTGAAATACAGGCCACTACTTTTGCTTTAGACATTTACGAAAAGATTTGTTAATGGAATCAGTGAGGATGTTCATGATAGAAATTCTTTTAGATGGTATTATTATATACCCGTCTGCCTTAGATTATTGCAAATTACTTCTTTGCGAGTTATATTGTAACCTAGATCTAATTGTATTTTCATTGTCCCTATATATACAGCAAATTTTATTTCATCGATTGGACCAATTCTAACTGCATTAAATTTGCACTGATGATGAAGGGAACTAGTTTTGTCACTTATCAGAAACGTTTTGAATTTAAAGAAGTTCCAACAAAAGGAGTAAACAAATATTGTAGCTAAAGCCGTTCGGGTAATACCCGAGAGGCACGGGTATTGTCCTAGAATAGCTAGCTAGCGTAGCCTAACTATTTCTAGGTTTCAATTATAATCCATTTCAAACGGGTATTATTCATAAATAACAATAATGGGCTCTTGTATGGCGTTCATGTCTGTCAAACTGGACACTCCTGACGCTCCCCAACATTATTATTACACCGGCTTTAGCATGGCTGCCTTTATGGTGCTCTAGCATTTCAAGGAATTAATTCCTATCTGGTACCTATTTACCTCACCTTGGTTAAGTGTGGCAAATGTGGATAAAATATGTCTTGCCAAAGGACAGTAGTGCCGCAGAGAGACTCGAACCGCAAACTATGTGATCCACAGTCCGGTGACTTATCCACTACCCCGACACCTCTACAATAACCCAACTTTCTACACAAGATATTTCTACCAATTCATTTTATACAATGAAGCTCCAAGCTTTGTTTTCCAACACGTCTCTCCATTTGCAAAGAATTGCCATTCATCCTGTAATTCTGTTCCATATTACTGTTAAAAGTATGTTGTTGTTCTCCATTCTTCTTCTTCGTCTTCTTCGTCTCATTACTTTACTATCTCCTAATTATTCTCCTCCTCCTTTTTCTTCTTTTTTTTCTTCTTCTTCTTCTTCTTCTTATTTTTCTTCCTCCTAATTATTCTCCCCCTCTTCCTCCTTTTTATCATACTTCTTTCTTCTTCTTCTTCTTCTTCTTCTTCTTCTTCTTCTTCTTCTTCTTCTTCTTCTTCTTCTTCTTCTTCTTTTTCTTCTTCTTCTTCTTCTTCTTCTTCTTCTTCTTCTTCTTCTTCTTCTTCTTCTTCTTCTTCTTCTTCTTCTTCTTCTTCTTCTTCTTCTGCTTCTCCTTCTCCTTCTCTTCATTCGATAATATGTTTACATTTTTCATCTTGCGATCAATATTTTCTTGAGTAGATGTTGCAACATCTCATTTTAAAACTAATCTTTAACAATTCTGATTGTGACGACAAAGAAATCTTCATAAAATCCAGGGGCTCGCATCTGTGTGACAGCGGCCTGCACTTAAAGCGAAACAGGAAGGTGACAATAATATACAAAAGAATTGTGATACAAAAAAAAATTACAGTATGCATTGTAGATGAGCATAGAATAAAAAACGATGGATAAATAAATCGAGATAAAGTTGTCATGACACAAACTTACTACCTCTATGTGCAAATGAGAGATGGAGTCTTCTTTGACTTCAACTATTTCCAGCAAGTTTGCATAAGTGTATTTATACACGTACTTTGCTTGTTCAAATATCTAATCTACTGAATGATATCAATAACCAATTCAGAATCAATTTAAACCATTTTTTTTCTCCAAACGCAATTCCATTACCGGAGTTGGGGATTACACCTGCTATGTCGTCACTTTAAAATACAGCGATTGCCATAACTATCTCTTCATGTCTTCCCTATGGCTAGCTTATTATGTACACTTACGATTGTAAACTGGAAGTAATTCTGATCATCTACAGGGGAATAATAGAAAAGCGCCCCACAAGCAATTGTAAGTGGATGTTGCATACCTAGCGAGGGGTAAATCAGCGGGAATTAATGAGAGAAATAATGAAGCAATCTTGGACGTAATGAGAGGGACTTGAGTGTATCACGACAAACAACAGTCTGTGGTGATCATCGTAATCATCTTTAGGAGAGAGAGAGAGAGAGAGAGAGAGAGAGAGAGAGAGAGAGAGAGAGAGAGAGAGAGAGAGAGAGAGAGAGAGAGAGAGGAATGCACGTGGAGTGAATGGTTTCAGGGTAGATGAGCTATGGAATTATTTGAGAAACTCAGTATATTATACAGAGGCGGATATATAGGGGCACAGAGGCAAAGGGAAGTCCGTCCCCACCCGCAGTGGTACACTTATAGAAACATTTGTTTGTTGCTTTGATTTGATTTGTTTTGTTTTGTTTTGTTGTTGGTTGTTTTGTTGTTGTTGTTGTTGTATGTTTTTTTCTCCAAAATTCTTTGAGATTTGCGGACCAATTCAAAAATATACTAAAGTCGTATTTGTAATGTGACAGAACATGAATTGTACTGATCAAACTATTTTTTTTAAGGTGATCTGATTGGGCTAAACAAATACAGCACTTTGTAACTGCAAGGAAAAGACGCTAAATTATATACTTCTTGAATTTAACTGAATTGCCTCGGAATTATTATCGATGGAGGATATTATATTCTCTACATGATTATAACAAATAAAACACCACATAATCTATACATGCAATAAAGTTGTTATTGCTTTAACTAGCCATATTTGATTTTTACTTTGTTAAAAATTCCAAAATAATCCTCTCTCTCTCTCTCTCTCTTATCATCGATGGAGCATATCATATCATCTACATGATTATAATTAAATAATCTATAGATGCAATACAGTATTTATTGCTTTAACAAGCTATATTTGATTCACTTTTTAAAAATGAACCCCACCCCCCCCCCCTCTCTATCTCGATAGATCGATGGTCAAAACCCCTTTTTTCCCCACAAAATCACACATAAAAATTCATGTCATGAAAGAATCACTTTGCGATATAAAGCTGTGCTCGTGATCTTGCGTGCATCCTTTATAGTCACACCGTATATGAATTATTATGTGTCTCTACTCTTAGTTCCCCAAGCCGATATGAAATTATGCCTAAATTGTATTATTTCATACTCGATACTCTAGGGTTCTGCACACATCCGAGGTAAAAACAATGAGTGTTGACCTTGCATTATCGGAGTCACGTGGGACTGGCACAACCAATCAGAGTCTGTGATTTTTTCATCAAGGAGGATTATTTATCAATTTAGCCCTCAGTTTTTATACTTGATCATTGTCATATGTGAGCGTGATAACCCCCTCAAAACGTCATGTGAAAAACAGAAACCCAGAGCGAGAAAACAGCTTCTATATTTGTACTATTATACACGTAAAAACCTTCACTTTGGGCAGATAGTAGCAAAAAACAAAATTTGTTACCCTCTTCATAAAAATAAAAAAATCATTAATATGCAAACGTTGCATATAATTTACCCCTCTCAGGCTATCGATGGTCCCTACAGGTGAATGTTATGATATACATCGTCGTATGTTTGCACTACGTAATAACGCAAGCATAAACCATTATAAAAACTCTACAAATTTGTAGATTCCATATTACAGTACTAAAGAGTATGATTGATTCAAATGTTGGTTTAAACATTGACGTAAACTTGTAAAACTTGAAGAAAGAAAATAAAGTTCTTGTTCATGCAATGTTACATTAAGGAAAATAAGAAATTGTTCATGTCGTATTATTGTGTAAATTAATAAAATGTGATCTGTGTTAGTTAATCCTAAAATATTCATATAAAATATGTTTCAAATAATTTGTGTGTATGAGTCATATGAATTGGGATTTAAAAAAAAAAAATCTTTATGAAAAGGAATTGTAGTTTGAGGGGAAAATGAATCAATAATTAAAAAAAAAAAAAAAAAATAAATAAACATCTTGCAAAACAAGACTTTGAGCAATCGTAGCTACGGGGGCAGTGAGGGTAGATGACCCCCCCCCCCCTCCCCCTACCTCATCGAAGGCAAAACGAAAGGGAAATGGAAAGAGAGAGAGAGTGAGTGAGAGAGAGAGAGAGAGAGAGAGAGAGGAGGGAAATAAGAGGGAAAGAGATAGAGAGGGGGAGATACAGTGTAAGAGGGATAGAGAGAGAAAAAGAGAGAGAAAGAGAGAGTGGGGGTAGGAACCCCCTCCCCCCCCCCCCCCCATTACATCAGTGCCCTCTAGGTGGCTAGACCTACATTCAACTCTGTATCAAGTCCAATATTTCTCATCTCTTGCAGATAGTGATACCCTAATACTAATGCATGGCAACGCTCATGAATAAGTCAGGAATGATAATAACAGTAACATCCGGGCATTCTAGTCCTCTAAATCCATCGGAAAAACTTTTCACCTGCCCTCTATAATCAAGATAATTACGATTGCACCAATCAATCACATCGCAAAAGACCACAAAATATCCAGCTTTGACTCCAGACACCTGCCCTGATTGTGGCTCGGTAGAAACCTCATTAATGATTAACAAAGTAATAGCTCGTAATTTTAGGTGAAAGGACTTCGTCGTGTTTAGTCTAAGTGAACAGACGCTACCGTGGAGAAAACATCGCACAATATAAATTTCTGCGATATTGGCCACTAAACAGCAATTTGTTCGCAATTTTTTTTTTACAGATTAATCTCTTAACAAAATTAATCTCAAGTTGGGGTCTGTAATTGTATATTTGTTCTTTTACTGCAATTAAAGGTAAGCCAAAAATGGCTCCTTGTATTATTTATGTTGCACTATAATACACCTGTCTACCTCATTCATCATATTTCCTCCACTGAGTTGAATGGTACGAATTATGAATGAAATACATGAAATACTATGAAATAGAAAGAGGCGTCCAAAAAGAAGGGAAAAAAAGAAAGAAAAAACACACATTCAAAAACCAGACTAGGCGTAAATTGTCAAAAATACAACCAACAACAACAACAAGAAGTTCTTAATTTGTGTTGTTGGGATGCGTTAAAATGTCCCTGTCAACTAACTATTACAAACTTGTTATGCATGATAT
>NW_022145610.1:16725798-16771430 GCF_000002235.5 Strongylocentrotus purpuratus
GTATAAAGTAATTGCATTTTATTTTTCAATTCTAAATTGAATTACGTGCATTTACCACGGATTGATTGATTGAGAGTCTCTCTCTCTCTCTCTCTCTCTCTCTCTCTCTCTCTCTCTCTCTCTCTCCCTCTCTCTCTCCCTCTACCTCTTCTTCCGTGCATTATAGTATGTTTGTCTCCATCCTTCCTTTCTCCTTCTCTCAAAATTCCTCTCCCTCTCTGCTTCGTTTCTTTTTCTTTCTTTTTCACTTCTACTTCTTCTACTTCTCCTTCTTCTTCTTTCTTCTTCTTCTTCTTCTTCTTCTTCTTCTTCTTCTTCTTCTTCCGCTTCCTCTTCCTCTTCTTCCTCCTCATCTTCTTCTTCCTCCTCCTCCTCCTCTTCCTCCTCCTCTTCCCTTCCCCTCCCCCTCCCCCTCCTCCTCCTCCTCTCCCCCTCCTCCTCCTACTCCTCCTCCTCCTACTACTCTCAATCTTTCTCATTCTATATCCGTATTTTCATACACACTATCCCCCAAATTCCTCTTCTCTTCAACATTCTCGCTTCTTTAGTCTCTCCTGTCTCCTTTCCTCTCAACGTTCACAATTCTTCCCCTATAAACCCAACTCTCCCGACCCTCTCTTCCTCTATCTACCATCCAACCCTCAATACTCTCTCCATATTAATTCTCTTCTACTATATTGCAAATAATAATTCATTGAGCAGACGCAATTGGGACGTCTTATTAATCAATATCAATTTTCCATCTCTGGCGGGGGAAACCAATGTACAAATGAAAAGAAAAAACAAGCGCGCGTAATAGGGCCTTTCAATTAGCCTCTCTTCTCTCTACTCAGTCATCCATTTTATTGTGTCCCTTGCAATGCTAGTCACGAGGCGATAGTTAATGGTGAAGAATACTTGACATTGATCTAAATGGGGCCATTTATAATAATGTTGGCTTAATTTCGTTACTCTCCGTTTCAGATCTAGATTTAGCTCGAATGCTGACATCTTGATATGAAGTGTGATTTTGGGCCGTTTCCACTCCGTGACAGGGCAGGTATTGGAAAAAGCACGTGAATTATGAAATTGTGAGATACAATGATTGAGAAAAACAGTGGTGTTGAACCTTCGCAATGTACGCAGTTTGAGGTTCATATTGTGTCAAAATCATGGTTAAAAATCCTGAACGATTAATTTATTCTTACGTTTCATGGCATTAGATTGATATTATAAATACATGAAATATTCACTTGAACAGAACTCTTTCGTTTGCTTTAACCGTCTTTTTAAATATTAATGATACAAAGTAAATTACAAAGTGAGTTAAAAAAACTACAAAAGAGTGTCGTAACCATAGTATAACCTTGACTCTAATGGTTTATCTTATCCATTTCCATTCCAATTATGAACGAAATTAATATGGGTACAGTACAATTTAAATTTTTCCTAAAATGCAGTTACGTTTATTGGACTTACATTGATTGTATAAGAACATTACAAATGAGAGGTGAAATATTTTTCTCGCTAACTATTGTCACCTCTGGCATTTTAAAAACAGTTGGGTACACTTTACCCAACACTGGATACATTTTGATCCAATTTCGGGGTCTTTCTCTTCAAAAAGGGCCTACTATGTAAAAACACTGAAATTATTCAAACAAACTATTTCAACTCATGTAGTACAATACGCATATATTTTACTCTATATAGAAACACATTTTTGTATCAGTTTATTGACATGTCATAACGCAGGTGTCCTTTCAAGCCCTTAACAAAGCAATTTGTGAAAAGCTTAGCAAATGGAATGAAAGGAATCCCTCTAAGTCTCTCGAAAGTTAAAAAAGAAAATGTATTTACACAGTTTTTCTATCTCAGTCTCTTTTTAAGGATTTGTAATGCCTCATCCAAATAATCTAATTAAATTTTAAATCCATCATTTTATATTCTAAATCGCAGAAATAGAGCAATTTATTTACAATATTTTTTTTTTTTTTTTTTGGGGGGGGGGGGTAATTTTTAACCAATATTTCTTGAGATGAAATGGTATCTTTTTTTAAAAGACAAAAATAATAACACCTTTTCATGATTTTTTTTCTTCTCTTAGATAGATTGGTTTACCAATATATTTGTCCATTTGATAATTAAAAAAAAAATGTAAAGCTGAGGGAGAGAGAGAGGAGAGAGAGAGAGAGAGAGAGAGAGAGAGAGAGAGAGAGAGGTATAGTGTGGAGAGGAGGGAGAGAGAGGGGAAGAAAGAAAGAGGGAGATGGGTGGGCCATTGAAAGAAGGGAAGAGAGGAGGGAGAAAGATGTGGGGTGGGTGTGAGTGAGAAGGGGAGAGGGAGAAACAGTCAAAAGGATGGGAGAGAGACTGGAGAGAGAGAGGGGAGAAAAAAGAGAGAAACTAGACAAAGAAAAGGAGAGAAAGGGAAAAAGGAAAATCAACAACAAAAAAATATATAGGTGAGCTCTCTTTACACTCAGTGTGAGACTCAGAGAGAGTCAGAGAGAGAGAGAGAGAGAGAGAGAGAGAGAGAGAGAGAGAGAGAGAGAGAGAAAGAAAGAGATACAGAGAGAGAGAGAGAGAGAGAGAGAGGAGAGGGGGGGGGGTAGTGGGAGATGTGAACTGGAGAGATGTAACTATAATAGATGGAGAAAGAGAGCATCACAGAGAGAAAATCGATTGAGGATGAAAACAAGACGGCCCGTGAGTGAGTGAGAAATTTTGCCGGGAGAGTTAATTACGGTAGCAATTACACCTATACGCACTGACAGGTGCTCTATCCAATCTCGATTGAGGCGCAGCGCTTTCTTCTTTTCCCTCCTCTTTATTTCCAGAAACATTATATGATTGATTGAGTATAGAGTTGTTACGAAGATTTAATAATACGCGCTGAAGGTTTCTCTCGATCCGACGAGCCCCTAAAAGCATCTCAGCTTCTTTTTTTTTTTCCTTCTTTGATCTGGTCTGGGTTTTCATTGCAGTTTATGGCGAGTGTGTCGATCGTCTGCCTGCCGAGATTATTTTGATCGAGCGGCGCGGTAATGATCGGGAAATGAACTCTCTTGGGTGGAGAGAGAGAGAGAGAGAGAGAGAGAAGAAAGAAAAAGAAGAGAACGAAGGAAAGAAAGAAAATAGAGAGGGGTTGAGAAAGAGACAGAGGGAGAGAGATAAGAAAAAAAAGAAAGAAAGAAAGAGAGAGAGAGAGAGAGAGAGAGAGAGAGAGAGAGGTGGTGTGTGTGTGTGTGTGTGTGTGTGTGTGTGTGGGGGGGGGGGGGTTGTATGTGTCTAGTGACTAGCATTATCTCATTCAAGGACGCATGTTTGATTATGTATCTAGATTCTCTCATCCTTCTTCCTTATATACTTTTTTTATGTTTGTTCTTCGTTTAATGATGTCTTTTACATTTCTGTTGCTTTCACCTTACACCGAAGTATTTAGATCTCCCATAACTTTTTAATTTCCCTTTCATTTTTAATTTTCTTCATTTTTCTATTTACTTCATCGCCTTATAAAGATTTTGCATTCTCTCTCTTTCTCCCACTGTGAATGTCACTCTCTCTCTCTCTCTCTCTCTCTCTCTCCCCTCTCTCTTTTGTCTTTTATCTTTCTAAATTTTTGTTTTCTCCTTTGCAAGAAAGAAGTATGATGGTATGTTGCAACAATGAACAAGATCACGCGATTATCATAATTATTTGTTTGTTTTAATGAACTTCTTTTTTTAAAATTTGAAAATACGAATAATACTATTCCCAATAAGGTGTGAGTCATTGAATCACTTTGATATTTTTGAAAAACAAAAACATCTTGATATTTATTATTGATTTATAGTGTGATTGTTCTTTCATAAATAATATATTTTGTAGATTTAGAATAAAGCAGTAGAGGGTTCAGGATTTTGAATTTATAAATGGGCACAGACAATATTGGTCTTTGGATTTCAATTTCATTGTTGTCCTCACTGTGAATTTGCATACAATAGAGGATAAGTCGTACAGAGGTGGCTGGTTCAATATTCTAAAATAAAAGTTCATATCATGGGGTTCCTGAGAAGAGAAGTACAAAAGAGAAAAGGCGATATGTTGGAACCACTGTTTCAGTTCTATATTTCATTTCCTAACAGAACGATCAATATAAGCAATTATGACAAAAATCAATACAAGAAATCAATGTACAATAACAATGCATTTTGCAAATCATTAATCGAAAAAATTACAAAGGAAAATGTTGCATCTCTCTCTCTCTCTCTCTCTCCTCTCTCTCTCTCTCTCTCCTCTCTCTCTCCTCTCTTTCTTCCTATCTTTTCTTCAAAGAAATAAATATACAAAATGTGGTCTGCAAAATTATGCTTTGAATATTTTCGATTAACCCAAACAGAAAGTTCAACTACATTATCCTAACGTTATTTCACAGCGTGCTGCGTGGCGCGGCCTAGCGGTACCTGATGTGTTGCCGTTTTGAATCTCATCAAAGATCGCCATCTGCTACGCATCTTCACTTTGAAGTTGTTTATGCCCGTGTGTCAATCTTCAGGTTCTTTCTGTCAGAATGTGATTAATTTAGTCCCTATTTTTAATAAGCAATTACCAAGTTGACGCTTTGCCACGATTTTCCTGACTCCTGGCCCAACCCGCCCTAGAAAGAAAAAAAAATGAATTGATTGCGATTGAGAAGATGATTGTATTTTCCTATTGAGAAATAGTGTCTCAACAATAACTATTTGTACAGATGTTGTGGTTTAGTGGATACGTCTTTGGGCTGTGGATCATATGGTTCACGGTTCGAGTCCCGCCATGGCACTAATATAATTTGGCAAGATATTAAAGTCCCATTGTACTACTTGTAGCTACTTGCTCCCTCTATATAGAAATAATGCATAAGCGGTGCCCGTTGGTCCCCCATGATCCTCATTTTCTTAATTGGGAGCTGAGTTGATGAGATAGCCACCTGTCAGTGACCTCGCTGGGTGGTATAATCCCTCTTGGCAAAAATAGTACAGACGGTCTTTAAACTGCATTTGCCACTCTCCACCCAGGTGTTCAATGGGTACGGGTAGGAAACAATTCATTGAATGTTATGAGCACCGAAATCGGTAGTCTAGTAGAGATTATTGTTATCATCACCACTATCAATATATTATCATTATCATCATTATTATTATAATAAATATAACTCTGTCGATGGAATACTGCTATGACTGATATGTGCGCTTTAAAAATAAACACTATTATTATTATTGTTATCATCATTACTATCAATATATTATCTTTATTATCCTTACTATTATTAAATAATAATAATAATAATACATATGATTTATAAGGCGCCAAATCCACTTGACAGTCAAATGCTCAAGGCGCAGGGCGCAGCTTGTGCAAAAGATGAAATACATACTTACATTTATACAAAGTGCGATAAGAAAGGTACAGACATGAAAGGTAATGGTAATCAATTATAAGCTAAATTAAACAGATATTTCTTAAGATTGTTTTTTAACACCTCAGAACTGCTAACCCGAGTATCTGCTATTCTTAACCCATTGAGGGAGAGTATTCCATAACGAAGGCCCAGAGATGAGCGAAGGTTCGTTCCCCCCACTTTATAGTAATATAACGCTGTCGATGGAATACTGCTATGACTACTATTGGAAATTATTGTGACTAACGAGAATCATGTAGATTTGCCAGTGACATGTATGATCAGACAAGTATGGGGGCGCACTAGTCTAAAAACATCAAAAGAAATAAATAGGTTTGCGAGCGAAGCTAAGGAGAAATCACAGATTGAAAGGGGGGTCGTCGCATTCTCTTCTCATATTCTCTTTACATCCTCTTATTCCTCTCTCGTCGTCCGCCCCCCCCCCCCCCCCCTCCTCAGTTGCTTTTCATTTTATTGTTCTGGAATTTCTTGGAATTTCTGTTCATGCCACAGAATATAATAATCGGAAAGAAAACTGTAATCGTAGTACTGATGTAAAAGCCCGTGTAGTTATTTTTAACAAACATTTCGCAAGTGACGTAGCTTAGATAAGTGTGTGTACTAATTTGTTCATGGTTCCGTGAAAACTAATTAGAAGTCCTGAAATTAATGACATAATGTCATATTCTCTTTATATCATTATATCTTTACATCATTCGATTTCTCTCTCGTCCCCCCCCCCCCCCTTCAGTTGTTTTTCTCTCTCATTGTTCTAGAATTTCTTGGAATTTCTGTTCACGCCACATAATATAATGATCAGAAACAAACGATAATCGTGATGTAAATGCCCACGTAGTTATTTTTTAACAAACATTTCGCAAGTGACGTATCTTAGATAAGTGTGTGTACTAATTTGTTCATGGTTCCTTGCAAACTAATAAGAAGTACTCTACAATAATGTCAAGCAGAGTCTAGATGGGATGGGCGCACGACATTCCCGCTTAAAAAAGTGAGGTCATTTTTTGTTTTACCTTTTCGAGCTTTGTCTGCAGAGCAGAGTAAAAGGCCCATAATGGAATATTTTTAAAGATAACTTTCTGGTCGAAAATGTCGGCAAACTTACACCCAACTACACTTTTGTTTTGTTTACCGTGTTCGGCAAATTTGAAAATCTGAGGCCCCTTTTTTTTTTATGACGGACACTTTTGTCTTACTTTGGCAGCCCCCTCTCCTGCTGCGTTCGTTCGAATTTTCTGGAGACGCCCCTTGTCTGAGTGTTATGTTGCTACTGAGCCTCACCCATCATCGTGATAGAAAGAAAAGAAAAATCTCAGTCACCTGGAAGAAGGCAGTATATGTCATGTAAGTTTTTGGTGGGTAGCCGACGTAACATTGTAATGATGTTCATTTTAGTGCTTCATTCAACGTCATCTTTTATCATCGTTTAAAGGGAAAGTCCACCCTGAAATTAAGTTAGTTTTAATAGGAGTAGAAAAATGAGAGAAACAAGTCAGTGAAAGTTTGAGCAAATTCCGATTAAAAATAAGGAAGTTAGGATTTTTTAAGTTGTGATCAATCAAACACAAATTGGCAACTCTATGACGTATCATGCGAGCTCAACTTCCATTTGCTCAGTACTAAAAAAATCTAAAATTTTCATTTTCCCTCAAGAAAAATTTCAACCATACATGCACCCTAAATATAATAATTGCAAATATGTTTCTATACTCCCCCTGCAAGGAACAAATATATATTCCGTCATCAATAACGAAGAAAACATGATTTTATGGAATATTATGCACAAAGCAAATGAAGGAGAGCTCGTATAATAAGTCACAGAGTTGCCAATTTGTATTTGATTGATCACAACTTCAATAATTCATAACTTTCTTATTTTCATTCAGAATTTGCTCAAACTTTCACTCACCTGATTTTCTTATTATTCCGCCTCTATCGAAACAAACTTATTTTGGGGGTGGACTTTCCCTTTTAACAATGTTAAATCTGAGACGCGTGACCCTACGTGTGATCAGTGTCTGCGATATGGTGTAATATTGAAGCCCTAAACAAATTGCGCTTCAAAATGATCATGAAGTGCCTCAAAAAAGCAAAAAATCTTTGAGTGACCGGTTTTACTTATTAATTTTCCCCCAATAGAATGTAGTGTTATCAAAAACCGTTGGGAAGACAATCAGTCAGGCGATCGGCTTGTAAAAGTCATGGGATTCCTGACTGACCTAATTATGATTGCAGCAGGAGCTAAATCCCCCCCCCCCCCAAAAAAAAAAAAAAAAAAAATCAGAATCTGAGACAAAGATACCCAATCCTTTTAATGATAAGAGTTACTTTTATCTTTTTAAACTGTATGCAACTTAAGAGCAATGGATGCTGATAACTCCTGTACTTTTTTTCCTATGATGATAAAGGTAGAAGACCTTCTTTTTTCAAGACATGAAGCGACGCGTGTGAAACAAAGGTTGAGTGATGATGACGAACGGAGTATAATGAGGAAGAAGCGTTGCCAGGGGGGAAGAAAGTCTTTAGCTCAAGTTTAATTTCATGGAATGGGTTTGCACAGGACGAAAATTGGGCAGGTGAACAATTTGCGTCAACTCCACTTGGACCTCTCGAAACATCATCTGCCCAATTACCGGCCCCGAACGGGCTGAGAGAGGGAGTGAAGCGGCAGGGTGGTGGCAACATGTACAATCATACAGAGAAAGAGAGAAACGGACGGATAGATAGAGGGAGGAGAAAGGAAAGATAGAGTGAGAGAGAGATAGAAAGAGAGAGAGAGAGATAGGGAGAGAGATGGAGAGAGAGAGAGAGAGAGAGAGAGAGAGAGAAAGAGAGAGAGAGAGAATAAAAGAGAGAAAGAGAGTGAAATGAGGGAGAAAGGCTCGGGAGGGGGAGCGGGAGGAGGCGAGGGAGGGGCGAGGGAGGGAGCGGGGGAGGGGCGAGGGAGGGGCGAGGGAGGGGGCGAGGGACGGACTCCGAGGAGACAAACATAGAGAGAGGGAGAGGGGGACAAAGTGTGTGTGAGAGAGAGAGAGAGAGAGATACTACACAATCATAAGGAGAGAGATTGCAATGCCTGGATAGATGGAGAAACACAAAGGGAGGGAATGTGGGAGGGAGAGAGAATCAACGTTGGGCCTACATGACTCGATTTAAAAGTTAAACCCTACAAGAGAGTCAAAATACATCCCTAAGTCATTAATATTCCAATTTGTTTTCCCACCACGTAGCCAGCGTGAAGCGTCAAAACAGAGCAATTGAGATCGTGGAAGGAAATAGCGTTTCGACCACGAGAGCAGTCGAAGTTTTTTTGATGAGGAGGAAGAGAAACAATTGACTCCCATCGTGATGTTGATCATCGGGTGGAGGGGTAGCCTATAATCTAGGCGGAGTGCCGAGATTTTTCCTTTGCTGCTAGACTAACCTTAAGAAGAACGTCTGATACGGCGAGACTACGAACCGTGAGCCGCGCACCGCCTATAATCACTGGTCTAGCTTTAGTCGTTGTTTTTTTATTATCGACCTTGAATCCGTGGCAGTTTTTCGTACGAAAACTGGCACGGATTCAGGGTCGATAATAAAAAAAACAACGACTAAAGCTAGACCAGTGATTATAGGCGGTGAGCCGCTTCGCGACTCACGGTTCGTAGTCTCGCCGTATCAGACGTTCTGCTTAGGGTTAGTCTAGCAGCAAAGAAAAAAGCTCGGCACTCCGCCTAGATTATAGGCTAGTGGAGGGGTAGATGATTAGAACAGTGAGGAAGAGCACGAGATAAATTGTATTTTCCCGTCCAGGACATAAACACAATTATGTTACGTGTGAAGAAATCATGTAAAATCAGATGAAATATTAAAGGTGTGGTGGGTAACGGATCATAATATACATACCTGCTCTGTCAGTTCATGACGATTATAACCCTCTCATCAGCAACGCTACTAAGCCAATTCTCATGAATGCACCCCCAAAATGTCAACAAAACAAAAAATTGTCAGCCTATCAAGAGGCTCCTGAGCATAATTTCGCCAGGGTGAGCCTAATCTACTTTCTATATTTACAAACATTGGTAGTATGAAGGTTAGGGGGTGAGGAGGGTGAGGGGAGGGGCGACTATACTTTAGCCAAATTTTGACCTTTAGCTCATTGGCAGGAAGTTCAAGCTCTCTCCACACCTGTCAACCAAGCTTTTGAATATCAGAATATTATTACTTTTCAATTTGTTTATGAATAAATTATGATTTAATTTTCTCACATTTTCCTAATAACCAATATGACTTTGTATAAGTTTAATAAACAGATCATTCAGCTTTTCGATAACTCGTCTGGAAAGTCATCGGCGCTTTAAGGTGAGTATACTAGTGATGTCTCGGTCGGCGGCCAAGCCCGGCTTGGAACAGGGTGTGAAGTCCTATAATTGGTGAATTCAACTCGACTCTTTATAGAACCTTAGGTCTGCCGAGCCTTTCCGCCCTCCACCAACACGAGCAGCTGACGCTGCTGTTGCTAATGCATTGAATCCATCCCTGTTGCGATCTGAAAGGAAAAGAGTCAAACACCAACCCCGCAAACACAAATCAAAATGATTATATTATGTGTGAGGTAATTCTCACCCCCGTCAGGATTCCATTTAGCTTTAATGAGTTGTTGAGGCTGCGCGGGAAAGTGGAATGAGGGGGAGACCATGTAATTACATTGGGAGAAAAAAAATAGAGGGCGAGGTATAAGGTGGATATTGACGATGTGATGTACACCTGTGCGCTATGTGTGAATTGCCAGTGTGAGACGAACATGAAGGGAATGTTGAGGGTTATTCTAAATGATAGGCCTTTGACCGAATGATAGAAAGGGATTTGTGGAATTATTTGGAGACCAAGGTCATTATCATCAGGGAAGGGTACAGTCAGCAGAGATGAAGAAAGAGAAAGATAAAGGGAGAGAGAGAGAGAGAGAGAGAGAGAGAGGGAGAGGGCAGAAGTAGGGAAAGTAAGATGGAGAGAGAGAGAGAGAGAGAGAGAGAGAGAGAGAGAGAGGAGAGAAAAGGGGGGGGGGGCAAAAGTAGGGAAAGTGAGATGGAGATGGAGATGGAGATCGAGATCGAGAGAGAGAGGGAGAGAGAGAGAGAGAGAGATGGGTGGGAGAGAGAATAAGAGGGAGAGTAAGAGGAAGTTGAAAGGGGGAAGGCAGAGAAAGAGAGAATAGTTGAGAACAAGACAGAGAAGGCAAACAAAGCAACAACAAAAAGCTGTAAGACTTGTAGAGAAAATGAATGGATCAGCAAGTCTAACAGGCTCCTAACTCATATCTGACTTAGTGTAAACGTACTCCTTCTGTGCATGTCTTCAAGGCGTTTAGTAACTCTCTTCTTTTATAATCTTGGAAGCAACCTTCGATGCATGCACATTATCGTTTGTAATCAAGCAGTCAACTCGGAGCAGGTGAACATTTTCGCGCGATTTAACCCGACACTTCGCGCGCAAATTGCTATCGCGATTAATATACAGTTCCATCGACCTCTGCGACACTGTTCTCGACACTTTTTCTTTGTTTCTCCTACTTTGCGCCCCATTTAAAGTAACAGTTTCCAGTAGTTTTGCCAGCTGATTTTGGGGAAAAGTAATTTGGGGAACTCAAGGAAACATGATTTAATTTCAAGCACGGGTAGATTTGAATTGTTTTTGTTTTCATATTACCGTTTAGGAGTACTGACAGAAAAATGAGATGAGGTAACAAACATAATATAAAAGAGATAAGCGTATTGCTGAGCTTATGCTGCATTTAATGTAATCTGCAGGGTGGAAATATACAATAAACATATAATCAAATTCTAACTTCTGAATTTGTTTAATCTTGAAATTATTTTAATACCCGTAGATCACGGTGCAAATTACTTGCAAACAAATCCTCTCTAGAGCTCCCCCTCCCTTCTCTCTCTCTCTCTCTCTCTCTCTGTAGCGATCTCTCCATCTCTTTTTCCCTCCTTCCGCTCATGGCCTCATTTAGTTATATATTTTTAAATCATCAACAATACATCTTGCTCCCATCTTTTTAATCCTTTTAAACTTCCTTCGAAATGTCATTTGATATCAAATGACTCTGCTTTTCACCGTCTACTATATTCATTCGTTATTACTAATCTTCTTACATGACCTTCGTCTCTCTCTCTCTATTTTTCTCATCTCCCTTTCTCTCTCTCTCCATCTTTGCATTTCTTGCTCTCTCATTCTCACTTTCACTCTCTCTTGACTACTACTCTGTTCCTCTCTTTCTTTCTCTCATATATGAATACATGGAATTTGAATAGGGTTTATTCTAGAGTTTGTAATGAGTATGATATTGTTATTTGTTAGGAACTATAAATGTTTCATTTCTAAAACTGATGTTATAATGTTTTCTTTTCCGTTATTGTTATTGTGTATTGTCATGGTAACCCTGCATGAGCTCCATCCAGTGCAATTTAAATCTGTCCTGGGTTTATTATTCTTATACCGTATGTATTATCATGAATAAAGATGAATAAACAACTTATCTACAAGTATATTAAGCTTTATGTTTTCCCCCTAAATAACTTCTAAACTTACATCAAATTCTTCTATTATCTCAATACCAACCCTTCATTCTTACACTTTAAGAAAGTAACAAATGATCCCAAATGACCAATATTTTTGCAATATTTTATTCCTCAGATAACAGATAACAATATGAAATATAAACAGCTGTACAAAAGCATTCTCTGTTTTCTGCAAAAAGCAAAGTCCATTCAGTTAATAATAGAGGCGTTAATGAAGTTTGAACATTCATTTTATAGTTTACAAAGCAATTTTGTCTACACAAGATTAACACAAAAAAATTATTCCAATAGAACATTCAGGAGGAATAAAAAAGGAAAAATAAATTCCAGATCATGATATTCTCTGATTAGAAATTAAAGAGATTTTTGAGAGGATAATCAAATTTTACTAATAACATAAAATATGAATAATTTATATAATAGTGATCTTGGCATGATAAAAACAAGATTTTGACTTGAAGATTGAAATATTGAGCAAGATACTACCTTTATCTACATCAACTCCAATAACACATTCCATCAATTAAATTGTTTATATTCTCTCTATATATAAAGCATTTAAATTATTACATATTGTGTAATATATTATCACTTTAATAATTAACACCTGAAGTTTTGAAACAATTTGGATAAGGCCAGTGCTGTGATACAGATGAATAATAAATATATCCTGAATTTTATTAAATGAAGTGTAGTCTTTCTGCAGACTATATAGTTGGTGCTTAAGGAATGTATTTGACCAGAATGCGATCAATATGATTTCCTGGGTGTTTTCTCCATACTATATATTATCAACTAATTTCACAAGGGAAAACCTAAAAAACCTATGAATCAAGGTTTATTACTTTGCCATCAGACACTTAAAAAGTCTTATTTACAAGTATCAAATCAGAGTTTCTATTAACTCCAGGATATGTTCAGTAGATAAAAGGCTACACAATTGAATAGCACTCTGGCTCTATTTGACAGGGATGATAGTGAGCGCTAAACAAAAAATAGGTTTTTTGTTTTCCCCTCAACCACACCTCCCTTTGGTAAACAAAATAGGAGAGGATTCGCGGGGGGAAAATGGCATCTAACAACATTCCCCCTTTTCGAGTAGGAAAATTGGGGAAAAATAGGGAAAAATAGGGGAAAAATAGGGAAAAATAGGGAAGAATAGAGAAAATTAGGGGGGATCAGGAAAATTAAAATAAAATAGGGAAGGAAAACAAATCTGGTAAAAAAAAAATTAAAAAAAAAAAAAAAAAAATCTGGATTTTTTTTTTTTTTTTTTTTTTTTTAAATCGGGAAAAAAAATCGGGGAAAAATAAATAAAATCGGGAAACCGATTTAAATCGGGTTTTTATCAGGCCTGATTTGATAAGGCTCTCATTTCCTTTATAGTTTTATTAAAAAAAGCAGGGTAAAGATAGCATAACAGAGGGTGATGATTAAAATAAGAAATGTCTTCATTACCTGCAGTAGTTACAGCATTACTACATGTACGGACATTACCTGGAATGTAACAATAATGTTGACGTTTCATTTAAGTCGGTAAGATGAGATACGGTCATATCACCAATGTCTCGGTAGTCGGAGCCCTCTTCCTCCTCCAACTAAACAGTGCTCTCACTTTTTTGCTACAAGGGATCATCCACAGAAAATGATTTAACATTTTAATCAAAATCCAGGACCCTGTTTCATAAAACTCGTTATCAATAACAATTGCTGCTCTCAGCCAATCAAATGCCACTATTTTAGTAGCTTGTAACAGTTATTGTAACTTGTTATTGATGACAAGTTTTATGAAACAGGGCCCAGACCCCCTGCTTCATCCCCCCCCCCCCCCTCCCCATCCTCCCCCACATTTCTACAAGATGATTAAAGCACATTCTGCTTTACATATAATATTATTTGAAGACGATTGGAAGGAATAATTTCTCAAGATGATAGTAGTAGTATTATATCACATTATACACAATCTATGTATACACTCCGGTGTAGATCACCCTTGGGTTTCCACCAAAGCTGGACTAGGATCTGGGTTCTGGTCCTGGTCTTACTTGACGCCCTTCTTCTTGCGGGCCCGAACCTTGTGCTTCTTGGTCTTGGAGTCGACCAGACTCTGGGCCTGCTTCTTGAGAGCATTCCTGGTAACGATGTCTTCGTCGTCACCGCTGTCCTCATCTAGAAGAGACACAGAAAGACGGTATGGTTAGGAAGGCATCAGATGATGAATAAATAGACCAGGGGGGGGGGGGGGGGTGTTGCACAAAGACTAAAATCAACTTTAAGTTGGACTTAACTATGGCAGGCCATTTATGCCACTAGTTCCTCTAACCATTCCTGGCATTGGTTTCTCCAGGGACGTACAAATCATGGTCACAGATCTACAGAATTTACCCTTTTTTTTTTATAGTTCATTATTGAAGCAAAAATTATTATCTAAAGATCATAATTGAGAGACCAATGATGAGAGCAACTAGTGGCATGAATGGCCTGCCATAGTTAAGTCCAACTTAAAGTCGATCTTAGTCTATGTGAAACACTTCCCAGTTTACGAACATGTTCAAATTTGATGAATACTTTTTAAACAAAGGTTTTTCTTGACCTGAAAACTTGCCATAAGGCTTTCGCGACATAGCAACAAGTAATATATGCAGACTAATTTCCGAGTATTGTCACTGTTCATTCATCAATAGCAGGTTCAGTGAAGTGAGCAAATCTCCACTATGTTTGTTTCTTCTTTCATTCTCCCTGGTCTCTGAGGATGCCAATTCCCTTCTAGCAAGATAAGATATTGGTACTACTTCCCTTGAATAGACCATTTTTGAAATGTTATCAATTTCAATGCACAAATCTTTGTTGAGTGCCTGGTTACAAATCAATTCGTTTACCTGTTACGAATAATTGTATTTCAGAATGCAAATTGCAAATATATTTATTTCTGCGGCAGGACAAACATCATGACTTGTTCTACCTAACAAAATGGAATGTATGCAGTTCGCATTCTGACTCTTAAAATATAATTACTCCTAACTGGTGAATGAAATAATTTTGTAACAAGGCACTTAACAAAGATCTGTGCATTAAATTTGTATTACATTACGAAATTGGTCTATTGGAGCAGTGTGATATTGTCTCTTGAGAGACAGAAGGGCCATATCATTTGACACAAGTTGAATACAGTGAAACCTGTCTATAAAGACCACCCAAGGAAGACAAGTGGTCTTTATGTACGGGTTCCTTAAGTACATGTTTCAATGAGAAACCATTTCCAAGGGAAACAAAAAACGTGGTCTTTGCAGACAGGTGGTCTTTCTATACAGGTGGTCTTTCTATACAGGTGGTCACTAAAGCAGGTTTAACAGTACTTACCATCATAAGTAGTATCCCTCTGAGTAGTAGGTAGCTTGATGCGTGTGTTTTGTGATGGTAGCGCCCCTTCAATTCCAACTTGGAACTGTGAGAAAATTATCAAAAATATAGTGATTAGAGAGAGGAAGGTGAGGAAGATTGTATTTCTTTTACATCTCTGACATTTCAATCATGTGATTGTGCAGTCGCTGGACGCCCATCACTCTTTATCATCAGTGTCGTTACCCGCTCATTTTTGCAGGAAAAACCTCCGATGACTTCATCTTTATCCTACAAACATTCATTACAGCTAATTTTGAGCTCTGGTATGGGAATCGTATTTTGAGAGAAAGTTGCTATGATTTATTCTGGATTGTTTATCCTGCAGTAGATTGGTTGGTTGAACCAGTGAAAAAAAAACCAACTCCCATTTGCACAGAGATCTGTGTTAGTCACGTGGTGTCGGACCGAATTACCCAAATATCCTTATCTTTCTTTAGATGCTCTTTACTCAGCCACTATACATTTTTTCCCGAAATTGTGTGGCAAATGTCATTCATTTGTAATATTGAACATTCAGTGTAAGTTTCGTTGAAATCTGTGAGAACGTATTTCTATATTTACCAGAACTCAAGTTCATCTTTAACATAGTCTCCATTTTGTATATTTCATTGCCAAGCCATGTTTACTGGCTGTTTCATATTAAAAACAACAAGAAGCGTTTATTTCATGACAGGAATGCCAACAAATGATCAATCTTCCTTTCAACAGCTATCGGATCAACTCATCATAAACATCACCCCACGTATCTACAAACTGTCATTTCACACAACCAATGGCTACTCTTGTTGATCCAAACAGTACACTAATCAAACTAATTTGCGATATGCAGGTAAACACCGGCTTGAGAGTCCTCGTACACGCTCTCTTCTAGGGGATCAATCATTTACTGCCTGTGCATCGAGATTGTGGAATGGTCTTCACCAAATCCTTCGTTCTTGTCACCAGTTATCCACTTTCAGAACTCAACTAAAGACATACCTATTTCAGATTGCTTACAATTAGTCACTGCTATTTTGTTTTTCCCAGTAAGAATCATGAACAGACATTTTTGGTAGTTTTTCAGTCCCATCAGCGCCTTTGATTAGGCAACTAGATATTGGCGCTTTATAAATACCTGGATTGGATTGGATTGGACTAATCTCAGCCCCTGAAAGCTTTTTCACAAAGTTAAAGCCTGTTTGCACTAGTTCGGCCAGGGAGATAATACCTCCTTGCAAGGTCAGTGATTATCTCATCAAATCAGCTCTCAATTTACATAAGAAAAGGGGATCATGGGGAACCAACAGGTACCGATTAGGCATGGTTTGCTATATAGAGGGCGCAAGTAGCTATAAGTAATGCAGTGTGGCTTTAACCTACCTCTTCTTCCTCCATCTGCCTGAGTGTCTCATCGACATCGTGGCCATCGAGTTCCTCCATGAGTTTGAGAAGCTTCTCTTCGCAGGTTGCCAGGAGATCTAAGACGAATTCATCTGCCTCGGCAGACAGCTGTGCCTGAGGTACGTGACCCTTGTTCTGCACAAACAGGAAAATACAGATGATTTGAACACATGCATGTAATTTAAAAAAAAAACAACAGGAAAAATTCCTCTATACTGCCATGCGTTATGGTTCAAGGCATGGCCACACAGAGGATTTTTTCTGTTGGGGATCGGGGGAAAATGCAATGAATTCTTGATTATTTATTGCATTTTCTTTGTTTTTTAAAAATTTATGTGGTTGCCTCCTACTCTAGCCCCTGCTCAGAGCTGCCAACCTCCAGAACAGAAAATCAGTAATCACAAGGCTCAAAATCAGTAATTTGGGGTATAAATCAGTAATTTCTTATGCGGCGCTATGAATCTAAAAAAACGACACGCCAACACTGCGCGGACGCATGATTATCTGAAATTTTGGTGATTTTACTCACACAAAGATGTTAAGTATTGAATTTCAGGTCATCACAACACAGTTTATCATGAAAAATGGCTCCTATTCACAGCACTCGCTACGATAAATCATATTTAATTCATTAAAAAAATAAAAAAAAAATAAAATTTTTTTTTTTTTTTTTTTTTAAATCCGTAATTTGAGACAACATTCCGTAATGGTCGTTAATTTCCGTACCAATTACGGAAAATCCGTACTAGTTGGCAGCTCTGCCTGCTGCATACAGTCATGATTCAGTGGCAAAGCAATGGCCTCCTAACTGTGACGCCCCAGTGTCAATATGCTATACTAGTTCCCTAGCTTTGTGAGGCATTAATCCTCATTAATGTCAGTTATGACTTTAGGACGTAGGTCCCCTAGTTTATAAGCATAGTAGCACACACATGCTTTAGCAGTCACGCAAAACAAGTCATTCCATAACTTGGGGAAAAAAACTATTCTACCTTTATGACTAACAGTGTATTAACAGCATCTCCCAATGACAATGACAATCGCTCCCCTACATTTATCTTCCATCACAATTATCTAAGTAATTTTGGATATGAGGACAAGTGGGGAAACTCCCAATCCATAGAGAACACTTCATCATGGGTAAGAGAAAAGTCCAGCACTACTTACTGCTTTGATGTGTTGAAGCTTATCGGCCAAATGGGAGACACCGGCCTTGACTTGGACCAGGATCTTACTGCACTTATCAAGCTTCTCTGAGGACTCTCCGCAACGTTCCACCTCGGTCTTGAGATGGGCCTGGAACTCCTCCAACATTCTCTGACCACTGAAAAAACACAAAACATAAGACATTTAAAACCTTTCTGCACTAGTTTGGCCAGAAGGGATTACACCTCCCTGCAAGGTCACTGACAGGTGGTTATCTCATCAAATCAGCTCTCAATTAACATTAGAAAAAGGAGATCATGGGGGACGAACAGGCACCGATTAGGCATTGTTTGCTATATAGAGGGCGCAAGTAGCTATAAGTATTGCGGTAGGGCTTTACGTGTCTTCTCTCATCCTAAAGACCATTGCAAAAGTTAATTCCTTCTGTGGTCTCAAACAATTTCATTCAAATTTTCATTAAGATTAAAGAATAAGTCAAAGTATAAACTGCAAAGATAAAGTGTAATACATCAATGGAAAGTTTGAAATCCTGTTTTAGAAAATACACAGAAACAAACTAGATGGATCTTCGACTGCACGCAACATACATATATGAACCAAGTTCGGCGGGAATCTATCAATCACTAGAACGGTACGTACGGTCGGACAGACAGACGGGCAAAATAAAAATATTATGCCTCCATCTACATCGTTATGGAGGCAAAAAAATAAATTCTCATAACTTTAGTTGTGAGCTATTGGGTATCAACCATCCTTGGTCGAGAAGAGCATACATCAAGTGCTTCTGGTAACGCAGATAGCAATGCATGTCTCAGCTAAATAGGATAGGTATGCAGTACAAAACGTTGATTACCTTGATAGTTTGGCTTCTCCTGAGTACTTCATCTCCTCAAAGTCTGTGTTGAGTCTGGATTTCTCTTCCTTGAGACGTACGACCTGCTTCTCGTTGGTTTCCTTCAGCTCCATCAGATGCTGGTAGGTGAAGTTCTGGTTCTCAAATCGGTTTACAACCTCCTGTGAATCACAAACCAATCATAAGCCATTATAATGAGGCTTGCCATAATCTAACAGAATAGAATAGATGGAGTTCAGGTTCTCAAGGCAAAGTACTCTCTTCCAACTTTTTAGAAGATCGTTTAGTACCAAAGATAGTTAAACATCTGCCAGCATAGGTCTACACAGAACATACTGTATAGTAATGCTCATTGCAACTTTGCGTCAACTGCAGCAATAGTGTTAAAATCACAATCATATTTTTTTTAATTTCTAAAACTGAAGTTTCAATCCGAAACACAGGAGTAAGGTTACGATGTAGAGTGGTGAAGTGTGACGTCACCAAAAATTATTTTTGGAATTTCTCAATTTTTCCACATGTTCCGAAAAAGCATCAAAAATAATGTCCAAATATCGAAAACCAATTGAAAATGTTAAGTACTAGCTGAGATATGACCATCTGAATAAATAGATTTCCTATAGGAACTCAGTGTTATATTGCTCTGGTTCAAACGTTTTCGACATTTGGACATTATTTTGTATGCTCTTTCAGAAAATGAAGAACAAAATTGAGAAATACCCCCCAAAAATGTTATGATGTCACAGCTTTGGTACTCTTTACTTACAGCAAGATCTGAGACCCCTGTAGCTTCCTTCATAGCCTGGAAGGCTTCCTCGAAGGTACCGATCTTCTTCTCTTCCTCCTCCCCGGTCACGAACTGCTTCTGCTCTGGGGTCAGGTCATCGTGCTGGATCGATGCTCTCTGGAGCTGTGAAGATGAATTAATACAGAAACATTTAGTCATTCACTCATTCATAAGTTGAAACATCAGGCCTAAAAAAAAAGAAGATATTGTTGTATTGCCCTTTGTGACCGACCCAAAAAATCTTGAAATGTACGGTCAGTTTATTTAAAACGTTTTTTTTTAAAACATTTTTTAGAAAAAAAATGTTTTAAAGCATTCAATATCAGCCCAAAGAAGGAGTAAAAATATTTAAATAACTAGATGGAATTCGACTGCACGCAGTCGAAAATGATGCCTCCGTTATAGAGCAATTTTACAACCCAAAACAGAAAAAAAAAATTGAATTCACGTTCAATGGTAATCCATTGACAGGTTCTCAGAATATTGTGATTACAAGCAATTTCTCATATACATATATATGACCCTTTGATCTTTGACCTCATGACCATAAAATCTACTCAGTTCATTGGCTCTGCAAGATGTTCTGAGTTAAATAGTAATCCATCTGTCAGTTCTAATGAGAATGCGTTCACAAGCTATTTTTGCATACATAATGGGCCCATGACCTTTGACCTTTGACCTTATGAACCAAGAATCTACTCAGTTCATTGGCTCTGCAAGTAACAAACATGACCTAATTTTGGCATGAATCCATCAATCGGTTCTTGAGATAACGCGATCACAAGCTGTTTTTGCATTCATAATGTGCGCTGTGGCCTTTGACCTTTGACCTACGTGCTCCAAAATCTAATCAGATTGTCTTCTTATGGTGATACACACTATCATTAAGTTTGAAGTTTAAATCTCCAGTGGTTCTTGAGATATTATGATAACAATCTCAATGTATGGAATTTCATAAGTTGACCTCTATGAGCCTTGACCTTTGACCTACGTGCTCCAAAATGTAATCAGATTGGTTTCCTATAGTGATACACACTATCATCAAGTTTGAAGTTTAAATCTCCAGTGGTTCTTGAGATATCATGATAACAATCTCAATGTATGGAATTTCATAAGTTGACCTCTGTGACCCTTGACCTTTGACATACGTGCTCCAAAATCTAATCAGATCGTCTTCCTATGGTGATACATACTATCCTTAAGTTTGAAGTTTAAATCTCAAATGGTTCTTGAGATATCGCGCTAACAAACTCAATACAAGGAATTTCATAAGTTGACCTCTGTGACCTGTGACCTTTGACCTACGTACTCCAAAATCTAATCAGATCGTCTTCCTATGGTGATAAATACTATTCCCGAGTCTTAAGTTTAAATCTTAAATGGTTCTTGAGATATTGTGATAACGGTCAAACGGGACGGACGTACGGACGGACGTACGGACGGACGGACGGACGTACGGACGGACGGACGGACGGACGGACGTACGGACGGACAACCCGAAAACATGATGCCTCCGGCACCACCTTCGGTGGCGGAGGCATAAAAACAGATTTCTGACCGACCGACCAATGTTTTGGCACCTAAAGGGCAATACAACATCTGTTTTTTTAAAGGCCTCAAGGAGGGAATATTTTAATTAATTAACACCCTTCTAGCTCTGAAAAGTTGATATTTATTCATTTTTAATGACTGTCCCTAAGGTTCCTTAATACTTCTAGACAACATTTGTTATCATTCCAAGCTGCCATGTAAGACAATAAAGCCTTGACGAACTTGTTTTTTCTTCTCCTGTAGGGTTGATAAAAGTCTGGTGACACTATTTTCTTGACCATGAAGTAAGGCGTGATGGCTCAGTGGTAGAGCAGGTCTTTTAACCGAGAGGTTCCAGGTTCAAAACCAATTTGATGCACTGGTGCCCTATGGTAAAGCATTAATCCTCATTACCAAGTAACTTGGAGAGGACTTAAAGCCATCGGTCCCCTGGTTGCTTACTTAGAGGTCTACACATACTCTCTTAGCAGTCAGGTAAAACAAACAAACCAACCAAATATTTACTTCAAACACATTGAATCCTACACAAAGCAATCACTTTATAATGTAAAATTATTCAGTTACTACAGTACTACATCAATGAAGAAGACTGACAGTGACTGACAAACTTTGTACGATTTAATCAACTAGTTTGCACCTTATGGGTGAATATCACTCTTGATTTATAATACTACAAGAAATGAAAAGAGAAAAACTCACCCTCCTCTCCACCCGCTCTGCATGAGCCTTCTTCTCCTCGGCCTGTTTCTTGAGTACGGCTAGGGCTTCTTCTCGTTCTCTTCTCTCTCGGTAAACCGTTTCCTCGTGTTTGCTCAGCTCAGCCTGTTGAATGATAAACAAGATTTAAATAATAGATCGAAGTCCATAACTAGAGATAGTGGTGAATAACAGTGTTTCATGTGATACTTGTAAGTAAATTATCAAAGTCATGCATTTTCTAAAATTGCCCGACTGTTGTGCTTTTTTCCTATCATATATTTCTATGATTGCCAGTCTTGGATGGTAAGTGTAAACCAGGATCTTTTGCGTGCATGACATAAAGTTTACCAATGTTTCAAATGTCTTGGATTAATGAAAGTTTCAAGATTTTTGTTAAACTCCTCAACACCCTAACAATTTCAGATAATCTAGGATCTGGTAAAAGCTGTTGTCTAATTAAAGACCCTCAAAAACTTTCTTTACTGATCTTTCTATGCACATATAATTGTCAGGGCTAACTAGGCATCAAGCTCTGCTTATGTTGGAGCCCAGGGCCCAGGGTATTACAAAGAGTTGATAACTTGATATCAATCGTAACTTATTTTCGATTGATATCAATCGCAACTATGTACATAAGAGATAGGAGACTGCAAACTTGCGATTGATTGGAGGACTTACGATTGATTTGGATCAATAGCAACTCTTTGTAAGACGGGTCCCTGTCCAGTTCTCTTTAAAATAAGCTTATATTTCTCCATGTATGTTTTAATGCATACTGATTTTATTACATATTCAGAACTTAGAAAAACAAAATTAATTAAATTAAATGAAATAAAAATGAAAATATACCTTGGCAGCATCTCTAGCGATCTGGGCGTCCTTGTTCATGGCCTGGAGTTCCTTCAGCTCTTCCTTCAGATGGTCTATCTCGTTCTCCTCACCGTCAAGGTCATTGCCAAAGGTCAAACTGTCCCTGATCATCTGCTCCTTGATAGCCAGGTATGTGCGGTTGATGTGCTCGGCCTCGTGGAGCTTGAGGTTGGCCTTGTCTAGACGATTCTCCAACGATCGTAGGGCCTGCGTAGATAAACAACATTAATTCAATCAAGTTGAGATTGTTAATACAGTCAAACCTGTCTACAGCGACCGCCCAAGGGAAACACAAAAAGTGGTCTTTGTAGACAGGTTCCTTTAGTACATGTTTCAATGAGAAACCATTTTCAAGGGAAACAAAAAATGTGCTTGTTGTAGACAGGTGGTCACTAAAGCAGGTTTGACTGTAAATTGGAAACAGGATTTCATTGATTGCAATTAAGATGTAAATTAATTCGTATTAGACGAATCTAGACGATTCTCCAACGATCGTAGGGCCTGCATAGACAAACAACATTAAATTCAATCATGTTGTGATTCTGGATAGCTTGGAAACAGAATTTCACTGATTGCAAGATGTAAGTTAATACCAAAATATTAGACGACATATAAAATTATTCAAAAATATATTCATATGTACACTTGGCATTCCATACTTAGTCAGTGGATTAAAGTTAAACCACAGACTTAAGTTAGTTCGCTTTCGAGAATACCACCCATTGACTTACCATTGCATCGTCCGATGTACCGGCCGTAGTAGCTTCTGCATCCGATGCATCCTTGAGCATCTGATCATGCTGTACCTCAAGCTCCGAGTAGGTCTTCTCTCGCTTCAGGGTCTGAGACTTCTCAGCGTTGAGACGCTTCTTGGCCTCGCAAAGCTTCTGGTCTATGATGCGGATTGCTTCCTGTGATAACAAAGGATAATTTCATTTTATTTATTTGTTCCCAATCAAAGCCCGTCTGCACCCAGCATCACTGACAGGTGGTTATCTCATCAACTCAGTTCTCAATTTACATAAGACAAAGAGGATCATAAGGGACCAACGGGCACCACTTAGGCATTGTTTTCTAGAGGGGGCAAGTAGCTACAAGTAGTGCAGTGGGGCTTTAAATGTATGAAAATATTGTCTGTCACAGAGGCGTTGACTCTGTGTTGCAGTACATAGGAGTTGATGGGTGGGGGGCTGATTCCTTGAAAACAAACATCGTTTAATACAATTGTTAAGTTTTTACCCTCTAATAATACTACACAATTATATGCAAGACTACTGCTCTTCAGAATTATTTGAGGAAGAAACACAGGAAGAAGAAGATAGAGGTAGGTTACCCACCTTTCCAGATTTGCCTCTGAGAGAGGCACGCTCCACCTCTCGACTCTTGAAGGCGATATCAAGTACACGGTCATCTCCCGCCTTGCTTGCTGCTAGCCGCTTGTGTAGCGTCTTGTTCTCCTGACGGACCTTACGGATCACATCAAGATTCTGCTTGATGGTCCATTGTGAGCTCTCATAGTATGCCTTGCGGTCACCATCTAAAGAGAAAATATAAAGAAATTGCTGAATTAGGCCCATGAAACAATTTAAAAATATTAGCTTGATCTAGATCTAGACCCTATTTCAGAATCAAGACCAATATTATACTAGGTCTAGATCTAGGGGATTCTAGATTGAACGTTTATCATTTTAGACCTGTATTTAACTGTAAGTGTAACTGTAAAAATTAAACAAAAAGTGAAACCAGACACTCTTGTACTAATGTTGTAGGCCTAGGCTAATTGTTGTAAGCATAATTGTTGGCATTAGCCTAGATCTAGGCCTACACTAAGATTGTGCCTTTTTGTGGATTCATTTATTTCCACAGCAAGAGCCAAGAAACTTTCTAGAAGTAGAATATTGATTGACCATGCACACACAAATGTTTATGGTTTTACACAGAGTAAAGAATCCAGTGTAGGCTTAGAATCTAGGCCTAATTAAGAGAAATCACACTGCATCCTTGAGAAAAAAAAATCAGAAAACACACACTGTCACAGTCACGTACTCACGCAGCTCAATTACACTCAACAGCCAACCTGATTTGTTCACATTTTCAGAATGTCTTTGCCTGTTGAACACATAGAAATAAATCATGGTAGGCCTATATTAAAACGACTAGACCTAATTGTTAAACTTAACTTCAAGTTCAAGTCTTACAAACTAGAGGTCTACATTATTAGCCGTGCGTGGCCGTGGCAAGGCAGGAAAAAAAGAAAGACAGTTTCACTCACCCAACAAGGATATTTTCCGCTGTAACTCTGATATTTGTTCCGTAATTGGAGTGTTGCTGTTTGTTTTGCCAACACCTGGCATTTTCAGGCCTTTTCCTGTCCCTCTTCTCTAGTTAGAATGTGTAAAATATCAAAATAAACTGTCAATATCATGAACGATCTCTCGTCTAGATTCTAGTTGTCAACATCCAGTTCAGTGTGATTGTTGTTTACACGTACGTAAATCATATCTGCGTACCGTATACGCACATAGTATGCCGTGCATATGCATTCACTAGCGCAGCGAGATCGCATTTCGCGGAGGCTGTTTTGTCGCACGTTTCCCGTAGCAACTGACCATAGAGCTGATAGCGCCAGCTGCGACTAGAAGGCGCGCAAAGCCGCTCTCTCCCTACGATATACCATGGACCTTCGGATATACGAACACGAATTGAAAATGGATTTACAAACAGAGGTGGATCCAGGCTTGGCAAAGGGAGGGGGGGGGGGGGGGGGGGGGGGGGGGGGTTAAGTCCAATAAATGAGACGGAAAAAATATCATCCTAATATTCTTTGTGTGCCATTAGTTTTGGCTAATATATTTTCTGACAAGCAAAGTAAAAAAAAATATAAAAAATCTCCCTTTTCACCTGTATTTCTTTTGCCACCAGTACACCCCACCCGATATAAGTCCCGACATAAGTCCAATAAATGAGACGGAAAAAATATCATCCTAATATGCTTTGTGTGCCATTAATTTTGGCTAACATATTTTCTGAAAAGCAAAGTAAAACAAATACAAAATCTCTCTTTTAAAGGTAAAGACCAGTATTGGCAACGCCCCAATTTCAAAAAATGAAATGGAAGCTCTCATTACCATCATGTGAAAGAATATGTTTTGACTAATACATGATGATAAAAAATTTGCCGGGAAACCGCCTACTAATTCATATATTTGGTAAACTTATTTCTCTCATGGTCTGGTGAGAGAGATAGGGTAGTCCCATATACATCTTTCTGTGTATAGTGCTTGTAACTTTACGAAGAATGGGCCAAATTTCCTATCATTTTGATGATTCCAGAACCTTGCAGATGCTAGATGCTAGATGATCAACCTTTTCTGATCGATTACACAACGTTTCTTTCACAATGCAATCGCATGACCATTACTGGTCTTTACCTTTAACCTGTATTTATTTTGCCACCAGTACACCCCCACCCGATACTGACTACGTTATTTTTTTTTTGTTAGCTACCATATGGGCTAGCAATGTTTAAAACAGTAATATTATTCAAAAATTCCAAACCCAAATGCCACAATTATTGATATCTTATAACAGGGGCGGATCCAGGGGGCCGGGTAAGAGGACATATATATATATATATATATAGGGGGGGGGGGGGGTAAGAGCACATTTTTGTATATATATATATATATATATATATATATATTTTTTTTTTTTTGGGGGGGGGGGGGGGTGCACGTCCCTGTTTGCCAGTACATTTTTGGCGAATTTGGGGCTGATTTCAACATTTTTTTATTGGCCGGGGGGGGGGGGGCACGTGCCCACTGTGCCCCCCCCCCCCCCTGGATCCGCCACCGTATAACAATTTTGAGCCCGGTCCAATATTCTGAATGACGGGGTATTAGGAAGAAGAAAAAGATGTTTTGCTGGTTTGGAAGCTCATGTGGATTATTTCAAGTTACAACGGACCAGTTTGTACGCTCGTTTGCAAATTTGTTTTGATAGGAAACCTAACTAGTATCGGAAATTTGGTCCTATAGTAGGCCTAAATTTAAAAAAAAATGATTAATTACTCGCTAAAGATATGAACTGTGGAGCAAGTGTTCAAAGCAGACAAGGTCCGATTTTTGGTCTCTTGATCTGTCCTAGTTGAAGAACAAAATTGTTACATGGTAAGCTAGGTCATAACCATTCATGCAAATCTTAGAAGACATTGATAACGGATGATAAAAATTAAGTTTCGATGGATAATATGCAGATATGCTAACTTTTCTCTACTTTAAACACAAGTTATTTATTTATTTACTAATGCATGCAGTGGCGGATCCAGGGTGGGGGGGGGGGGGGGGGGCGGCCCCTGGGGAAAAACATGTAAAAACACGTGATTTTTTTAAAGCTTTTTAGGGGCGCTCAAGGGGGGGGGGTGCAAATTTTCAAATTTACGAGGGCCAAAAAAAAATGTGCTCAGGGTTGTGAACTAGCCTATTCACAATATTTACAAAGAACAGGAAAAAAAAAAAGGGGGGGGGGGGGAGGAAAAACAGAAGTATAATAAGTCTAGTAAAAATTCATGTTCGATATAGTGAGAACTGATATATAGATTTATATATACAGGGCGTATCATAATAAAGGATATTGAAGTTTAATGACGATTTATATGAAAACTACTGATTTCATAATCAAGCATTTTATGTCTGTTGTAAAGGACAGAATTTCCTCTTGTTAATGACACCCCGATCATACTACTACTGTCACAGTTGACTGAATAACAAAGCATTGCTGTCCACCATGTGAAAGGTGCACTGTGCCAAGTTTGATAACATTTCCTTCTTAGACACATAATCCACTCATTGTTCAGCATTTCAATATGTCTGGGCTGACACAAGCACTAATCTTTAGAATTTATCTGTAATTGCTAACTTGTCACAGTGCACCTTTCACATGGTGGACAGCAATGCTTTGTTATTCAGTCAACTGTGACAGTAGTAGTATGATCGGGGTGTCATTAACAAGAGGACATTCTGTCCTTTACAACAGACATAAAATGCTTGATTATGAAATCAGTAGTTTTCATATAAATCGTCATTAAACTTCAATATCCTTTATTATGATACGCCCTGTATATGTAAGTAATAATCTTACATCTGTGAAATGATAATACATTTGAGTGCTCTTTTAAAGGAGTTTGGTGATTTGATATTTCGAGAACTTCATACATCTGGGCCCCTATGTCTGATTGATTTCTGGGCTAATGTAGTGTGAGAATTGACCACATGTAAATTCGATGACTTGAGTTTAATGAGTTATTGGCCTGATAATGCAAAATAGGGATCGAACTTCGGACGCTATCCCAAGACACGATGAATGAAGAATGCAATCATTAATGATAATGTTATTGCAACTGATACAACTGGTGGCACGATCATTATCAAAACCACAATAATTGTATAGCAGACGACAAATCAATACCTCGTGACAAATTACTGTTGTCAGGTGATGAGGGTAATGAACCAATAATGAGCCTCTAATCATACGCGCGTGCGCGCAAAACTTTCTTTTTGTGACGTCACACGTTTATATGAATGGGCATAACAATCGAGTCAAGTGCATGAAGTGGACATACATAACAATACATTACTAGGGCAAGAGGTTGTAAGGTTAAGAAAAATTAATGACATCTTCACTCTTAATTCAATATTTTGATTAAGAGAAAGAAACCTAAAAATGGCAACAGCATGTATTCATATGCTACCCACACCGGGAGCAAAATGTGAAGCAGTGGAGATTAAAAACCAGCATCAAGATAGTTGGGAGATTTTTCCCGAAGACAAGCTAGGTGCTGACCGCTACGGGAGTTTGTACGCTCAGGACTACAGCCTGGACTCCATCAAGCCTAAGAACGGAAAAGCAGCCAATGTCCCATCCACGGTTTGGAGGGTGTGGCAGGGTTACCATGGCCACATCTCGCCTCCTAGAAACAACCCACACCCATCAGTGGTAAGTGATCTTTAACCTACCCATTCAGTGCTTTTAGGCTAATGAGAATTAGATCACTAAAGTTCATGTTCATCAACGCATTTTGTGTGTTTTCCCTGGGAAACGGCTCCACAAAAGAGTTTTTATAGTTAGACTCTGGAGTCTATATCATTTTTAATCTTTAATCCCCTCAATTTATACTAGATTCTACAACTTTTTATTTTTTAGCACAATGCATCTTTATTTTGGGATGGGCATCCTTCATCTCGTTAACCTGTCATTTTATTTTTAATTTTATTTTCTTCTCTTTCTTTATTTATTTATTTTTTTTTTTTGGGGGGGGGGGGCGTAGATGTCAATAAATTTGTATCGTGAGAAGATTTCTTTTCCTGTAAGAAAAAGAACAACACCATATTTTGTTTCCTTCATTTCTGGATATCTTTATCGTTCAAATTTTTACTGTTGTTTAATCGTTTAATTGTTTAATCGTTCAATGTAGTGCATTTTTGTCTGGCCGCATAACTAAATATGACGCTCTCTCGAAGAAATTATCAAAAAGTGCTCGAAATTTAGTCTTCATGATGAGTGCAGACATCTTTTTAAGGTCATAGGATTTGTCCCAGGCTCCGGGAGTCGGAGTCTTACTGGCTCAAATATCTCGGAAAATACAAATAAGTGAGAACAAAAAATTAAATGCCTGAAAGAAAACAAGTTAAGGGCTAGATTTATGCCCCAGGTTAATTTGGAACATGAATAAAGTCTCCCAAACTAGGTGACGCGAAAATATCGACAAAACATTTGAAGTCCTAATGATGATGAACGTGACAAGGCTGTGGTATTGATTTGATCATACATAACCATTCGGAGGACAAAGAAGAGTGACTTCGTGACATGAAAGACAGAAACAACACAAGCGACCACAATCGTTTTCTGTCGATTAGCAAAAAAGGGTTGCGGTAGTTTGTTTGTCTAGCATGTATGAGGGATCAATGTCATTGCCTTAGTTACATTTTCTGAAACACGTAGCTGACACGCTCTGAACTGAAAGGAATTATCGCTTGGAGATCATCAAAGTCTCCCAACATCATGAACAGAATATAGATATCGACAGAAAATAATATTGGGAGCCGAGCCAAGATTGAGAGTAAATGTATGCATTTCCTAATGTAGAGGATTTAAGTCGAGCATGCAAACACCTTTAGGTGACACCCCCACGGGACCCCCACCAACAACAAAAAAAGAAAAAAGAAACAAGTCAGATGGATAGATATCTACATGACTGTATATAATTTGCAAAGGTGTTCACAAGTTTTACCTCCTTTAAAATGCCCAGGTTATGGGCAAAATGATGTCTATTCTGGCCGTGTTCTAAACGAAACTGAACGGCCCTGTACCCATTCTTTGCTAAGGGCAGGCACGTAGCCGGGGGGGGGGGGGGGGGGGGGGGGAAGGCACGTGCCCCCCCCCCCCCAAATTTTTCAAGATCAGTTGAAACTTTTTAGACCCCTCCCCAGGACGTCGATCAATTACATGTGCATGTATGTGCCCTCCAAACATCAACCTCTGGCTACGGGTCTGGCGCTAAGGGGCCGGATCAAGGATTATTAGAAAGTGAGTTTTGAAGTGTGTTTACTTAATCAGAATTCTTCCATAAGCCTTCTGAATAGTAAAGAAACAAAATCAATTGATACATCCAGACATCTGCACACTCGCTCAGCATAGGGGGGAGGGGGCGTAGGAGAGGGATTCAGTGGCGGATCCAGGGAGGGGGCCGGGGCCCTCCCCTGGGAAAAAGAGGTAAAAACACGTGTATTTTACCTTTATTTGGAGATGGCCCCCTCCCCTGGTGCTCAAGGATGGAGGGGGGGGGGGGTGCGATTTTCAAATTTGAAAGTGCTCCTTCACCCCCCCCCCCCCCTCCGCTTAATCATCGGCTGGCTGTTTCGCCGCTAAATATTTTCTCACGAATTGGGCCCCTCCCCTGCCGCCGGCTGGATCCGCCTCTAGTGGGATTCCCTCTTTTTTTACAACAATGGGGTGGCCCCTTCGATCAACCTTAAATCCACCTATGTACTGGTTCATGTCAAAGTCGATATGATAATGTCCAGAGACTGAAGTCTTCCAGTTTTTACATGTTCAAATATAATTATTTAAGTTTCATTTTAGTAAAAGGCAAATAGGAGGGGAGCTCCCTAATTACTTCACAGAGCTGCCACTTTGTGATTGATTGCGTCAACAATAAAAGGCTAGAAAGTAATTTTGTACAACCAGTGACAGTAGAGGGATTGATAAACGTATGTGTAGGGGGGGGGGGGGGTCACATTAAGGCTGAACATTGTGGGAAAGTATATCTTAAGAGCTCTATAAAGAGTTTAAGAGAGGCTTGAGGCACGCACCCCTCATCGAAAGTTTCGATATAGATGAATAGTTGCAACATGAAGCATACTATATATCCGTCGGCATGGGTGTCGATCCCCGGGGGGGGGGGGGGGGGGGGGATGGGGGGATATATCCCCCCCCAATATTTCAGGGGTGGGGGATGGCCTGTACAATCATCCCCCCCCCCAATAATTCACCATCACAACAACAAAATTAAGAGAAAAATTAATGATGAGAGCCCGATGAGAGTAGTTAATGGTTATTACTCGCAAGATGACCATCAATATACACATTTTGCTTTCTCATTTTCATAATACATAGTTACATATATAAATAGAAAACGAAGCAAATGATACAACGTATAGAGACATGAATAAATTGAATCTCTCTCACACGGTTTCATCAGGAATGATGGATTTATTCAATTTATTCAATCAACAGCATCATAAAGATGCAGTGCGCTAAATGCAAAGCCGCTGTTAAGCGCGAAGCGCAAATGTGCAAAAAAGAAGTAGAGAGGGGAGAGGGAGATAATGAGAGACAGAGAGGGTACAGGGCGCCAGGGGGTGGGGGCGGTCTCCCCCGCCAAATGAGGAGAGAGAGAGAGAGAGAGAGAGAGAGAGAGAATGAAGAAAGGAAGAGGACGTAGGAAGAAAAAAGGATTAAGAGTCGAGAACGGTACAACGAATCGTCTTTTTTCTCTAATATTTTAATGAAACCTCAAAGCTTCCGCCCTTAGCGCGGGGAGGGGGGGGGGGGGGGGGGGGAGGAACTGAATTCAGACAAGGATTAAGAGTCGAGAATGGTACAACGAATCGTCTTCTTTCTTTAATAATTTAATGAAAACTCCCCTCACTGCCCCCACCCCTAGAGAGTGCGCTTTGCGTGCTCACTATACCGCCCCTCTAAAATAAAATCCTGGCTACGCGCTTTAGAGGATAATAACCCAGGTAGCAAGTCCATGTGGGACCCACATGGGTCCCATATTCTCTGAATTGCTATCTTTCTTGAGGTTGACTTGAAAGAGTTAATAACTTAGAAAGGAGGGGTGCAACCTGCTACACGATTCTACCTCTTGGTTGCTTTAATCCATTGCCGAAAATATTTTGGCACCTATCACCCACCCCCCCCCCCCAACCACGGATACAAATCGACACCCCTGTCCATCGGGTCACTTACGGAGATGGGGCCGAGTCCCTGGACGCTTAAATATCCATCTCTTGTAATTTGTAATGTTTATGTTTTCGTAAGCACATTTTATCAGCTGTCTGAAAAGGCATTATACAAATGTTTTGTATTATTATTATTATTATGATGTGCTTTTATCCAGGAAAATATTTAATATGAGGGGGGGATATGTTGATAAACCATAGAGAGGGGGGGGGGGGGGGGGGGGGGGTGGAGGACAATCAATAATCGTCCAGGGTCCCGTCTTATAACGAGTTGCGATTGATCCACATCAATCGCAAGTCATCTTATCAATCGTAAGTTTGCAGGCCCTTATCTAAAAACTAATCTAAAAACTTGCGATTAATATATCAACTCACTATTAGACGGGGTCCATGCAGGTACCCAAGGTGTAAAGTGTTCACGTTGTTTACTGTGTATATAATTGTGAGCGACCTGCTCAAGTAGAAATATTCTAACGTGGACATGTATTAGATCATTTCATTTTCTATACATGTAGTTCATTGCTGGTGGCATTCCGTTGAATGACAATGTGTGTTGTCCCACACGACGCACACCCATTGTCAATAGAGAGAGTCCGTCAGTAATATTCGCCACCCCACGCTCTTTGAGCAGACGATATAACAGTAGAGAAAGCGGACCGCCTCGCGGCTTGACGTTGCTTAGTAACCCAAAGTGATCTGACACGCACCACTGTGCTGGTACAATGTCCCGCTTTATAACACATGTAGTGAGTCCTTGTAAATGTGTGCTGGAACCAGATTTGTGCTCACCCATTCTAAACCATGGAGAATCTTTTCCGGGTCTGAAGTAAATCCTCGATTTAGGACAGGTTTTTGGACACATTGAGGGACTAGGCATGAAGTAGGGGTCATCATGGCGACAACGGCAACGGTTTGTAAAACTATTTGGATTTTTGGAATATAGACATATGTTTGTTATCAACTATTTTGTATGTTTATACCGGTACATTGTGAGTATAGATAAGGGTATATTTCAGACGTTGTTATGGACATTCCCTCTTGTGCAAATATTATATCTGTAAGCGTTATACACTAAACATCTATATTTCTCCCCTCAAAGGTATGTTATGAGAGGCACAGACCTTAAAGAGAAAGAGAGGAGATATGAATGTATAAATATATGTACATATTTAAAACTCTATATTGTCATTTATTTAAGTATGACTCTAATTTGTTTTCAGTGTCTCGAAATGGTCAAGGGCAAATTTGTAAAAGATTGGAGTTTTGTAATATAATAAGTCAATATCGGAAGTGCCAATCAACAGATTATTCATCAAATGTTGATTAATATAAACAAAATACATTTACATAATTCAATTGTTGATCTTTCATAACTAACATTCATCTTTGATTACATATGTATGTACTAATACTACAAAGCAAAGGTTTTGAAATTAGTTTCCACACAAAATCATTCCATATCATGTCACCAAAAATATTACAGTGTATTATTTTTAAAAGATTAAAACAATATACATGTATTTCAAACATAATTAAGTATTAACACATCAACAGTTCTGGTAACACAGGTTACCAAAAGAGAGAAAGACAGAACACATATACTCCAAGAATACAAGCTTTAACACGTCTTTTTTAGCCGCACATAATCCTGTTATTGAGGCACTGTTCATACACCTGCACAGCACCTACATCAGTACGAGAATCCACCAGACGGTGGCCCAAATTATAGCGAAAAGAAGATGTGTGTATATATATATCATTAAATTGTGAACAATAGCCACTTCAAGTATCGACAAATATTTAGTTATTGGCAGCTGGTCGTAGCAGCAGTCCCACAACGACAGTCTCGTAAAGGCTAAACAAACTAGTACTGGTTTGCTGCTAATCAATGTTACAAATCTCAATGATAGCAATGCGGGGGAAAAATTAACATAAAATGTAAAACCATACATACTTTTCTTCCCCAGATCTTAATGAATTGAAAGATTTCCACCACTGCACTGTTTTATGAAAAAATAAGATTTACCTATGTTTTAAAAGCAAGTTTCTGTGGAAAACAACAGTCACAAATTAGCATGGAATGTAACCTTAAATATTTTTCTCACCACTGGAAGATTTCCTCACTAGAGTTGTTTGGGAAGATTCAGACTTCCATGTACGGTACATATGTTTGTAAAGAAATATTATAGGGGAAAAAAATTCAGGTAATTTGCCTGAAAGGTAACCATTCTTTACCTCTACAAATGCGTAATAACTGGAAAGTTTCACATGTTTATGAAATTAATATTGTGTACATACATTTCTTGAGAAATATTGTTTGGGAAAAAACATGAAGAAATTTATCTGAAATTAAAACTGTAACTCTTCTTCTTGTCTGTTTACAGATGTTTATGAACTGGAAGGTTCCTAGTCGTCCTCTACAACCAGGATCCGAACACTGCATTCGCTGGTGCACCACCAGAAAAGACGGGCTACAGTAAATGTAAGTTTAAACCCCACTGCACTTCTTATAGCTACTTGCGCCCTCTATATAGCAAACAATGCCTAATCGGTGCCTGTTGGTCCCCCATGATCCCATTTTTCTTTGGTTAATGGAGAGCTGATTCAATGAGATACCCACCTGTCAGTGACCCGTGGCAGGAGGTTTAATCCCCCTGGCCAAACTAGTACAGACAGGCTTTAAGGTCTTTCCCTTTAATATCATGGTGATCATAAGAGATGAGAACACTCTGGCCCAAATCCATTTGATATCCCAAGGTCTAAAGCAGGGTTTAAACTTCCACAGAGGACTAAAAAGAGAGAGGAGGGTGGTAAACGTTCTAATACCAGGGTCATTATTTAATTCAATACCTGGATTAAGTTAGTTTTTCCTTGGCTAAGATCAAAATGATGCACAATTAACAGGTTGCGATAAATGAGCGCTAATATAATTGTGCGCAGCTTATGATGATGGGTATGTCTATAAAAACCATATGCCTGCCAATACAGGCCTCCAAAATCAATGGCTTAAGCCTGCTCGCTGTCTTAAATTGAGGGTTAAAACACTTAGCTAAAATCTTCAACTGAATACCAAAGTTAGCTCTAAAGTACTTTAACTCAGTAAAACACTAAGTAAAATACTCATAGTATTGAATTGAATACTGCCCTCCCCCCCCCCCCCCCCCCCCATTTGACATTAGGACATACATACTGTACGCTTTATGGAGGTTAAAACCTATGCTTTTTGCATTGTGTAGTACCTTTTGACTAGATACCCAATGCTAGCTGAACTACTTAGTTCCCAAATACAAAATGAATCAACTTCAAGTGAATGGTTGCTCAGAAGCATTTTCCTGAAATATACTCGGACTTCTCTTGAACTCTAAATTAAGTCTTGACAGATGACACAAAATATATTACATACTTTAGAACAGTTTCTCTTGACTGTCATTGTATTGTTAGCAGTCCTCAAAATGAAATGACTTTGTATTAATGATCTCCATTTCCAGTCCTCAAGTAACTCTTTGAAGCTCTTAGTTGCTAAACTTGCTAACCACAGAAAAAAATGTGCAAATTGCTGCTTTACTCTCATAATCATTGCATTACAGGAATTTTCCACATGGTTTGGGATATGGAATATTATCTGATCATCAAGTCACAGAGTGTTGCTCTTTTGCTCAAAATACCACAGAAAAGTATCAAAGTTGCTTCTTTTAATACTCCAATTGTATTACATGTACAACCACTTCTCCATTCCATATAGAGATTTAAATACCTCTCTTCCACTACTTCATCAGTCATTAACCACAGAATACTGCCCACATAGCTTTTTTTTCCTTAGGTATTTTTTACAATCACTGCTCTACTGTATGGATACAGTGTTTAATACTTTATCTATTGATTCCCTCATATCCCTAGCTTTAACACAGGGGCAATCTGATTCTGTAGGTAAAGGGTTAAATATGTCTTTTCCATTCCTTCCTCAGTTTCAGAACACCAAAAAGTGTCAAAGTTGCTTTTTGTCTCCATTTGTAATACAATAATTTGCTCCACATAAATACAGTATTTCTTTTCCATTCCTTCCTCAGTCACAAACTATTGGAAAGTATCAAAAATTCTTATTCTCTAACTGTATTACCAGAATTATATAGAGTATTTCTTTTCCATTCCTGCCTCAGTCGCAAACCATAAAAAAGTGTCCAAACTTGCTGGTCATATGCCACCGTCGTTGCTGACACGGAAGATCACTGCCCCACGATGACGACCCACGTGACCCCTAAGCAAGGGCTGCTTCGTCAGAGGAGAGAGAAGGAGATCGACGAGCAGATCATGAGGGAGAAGTACGCCGCAGAGAAACAGACAATGAAGAACCCATCATCTGGAAGTAAGAAAGAAAACGAAAAATCCAGATTCATTTATAAATATATTATTTTTATTTATATCATGATACTTAGGATGGTGCAAAAACAAGTTAATGATTCTTCAGAGAGCATTAGGAAGTTGATAGTTTTTTCAGTGACTATGTACAAATGGGATAGTATGCCACAGAGAAACAGACACCAAAGATTCCTTCATCTGGTTGTGAAAAATAAAATGAACAAAATTCACTGAGTTTAGATTGTGACACTTGGGGATGGTGAAGAAACAAGTATATGATTTTAAGAAAGCAATTAGAAAATTGTTAGCCTATTCAGTGACTAAGCAATTGGGATTAGTATGCAAGGGAGAAGCAGGCACTGCCAAAGAGACCAAGGTCTGGAGGTGTGAAGAAAGAAAACAATACATGGATGGTTAAAATATAACAAACAGGGGCTACACAAGCAACAAAGAAATAAATTAGATTTAGAACTTGCTGAATGTTTCTGTTTGTCGTAATTTCATTGGGTAATGCCTCTCTTTTTTTTTGTCTCAACAGTCACACGTTTCCCTGCCATGCCGGGCCTATCAGCTAAGCTGAATGTGACACAAACAAGAGATGTAAGTTTGATATTATACATATCTATTTTACTAGGTGGTGGCAACACTATCTGAGAAACACATGTTAAATTTGGTGGAAATGATTAAAATAAAAGCATAAAAGTCATGAATCTTCGTATATTCTCTCATCAACTTTTCTTTCTTTCTTCTTGTTCCTTCTCTTCCTCTTTTGGTCTGTCAGTCTCCTTTCTTTGTGGCCTTTGATGATACAGAAGTTTTTAGTATTTGTAAATATTTCGATTTTGATGTAATATTGAGAGTTATAAATTTTGTTTCATTATGCATGATTTATGGTTGTACGTTTTAGTCATTCATATTTTGATCAGTTATTGACTTTGTAAATTGAGCAATTTCAGCTTGCCAGCTGCATGTTCTTTTATTGAAAGAAACCAAATCAATTCAATTCAATGCTTTGATTCTGTTTTGTTTGTAGCGGCCACGTGATGCTGGAGTGATGCCCGTGCCCAACAATGCCGTGACCATGTCCGGTAGGATTAGGAGCGAGATCACGCAGGAGGATAAGAATTACATCGCCAACTACCAGAAAGGACCAAGTCACACTGAGACTGCAAAGGTGGTTAACAAGTGGATAGAGTCGGCTAGTGACAAAGGTAGGTGTGCATGGACTTGATATATCAGTCCACTGCAGTTCTGTCTTAGCATTATATATGACATAAGATCCTATAAGTGCTAACTTACTGATAGTGAATATAATATTCCTACATACTCTGGTATTTACATGACAGAACATTTTCGGGATAGAGAAGGTAATCTAGATTTAGATCTTGATCTTAGCCCTGGCTTTCTGAAAAAGCATTCAGAAGAAAAAATGGTAACGTAAAGAAATTTTTTTGGTCTGATACATGAAATCATCAAAATTCGTTTTTTTTACTGAATTAAATTTGTAATTTTTTCTGAGATTCAAAGTACCTATTTGATATTATTTACAAGATATTTGTATCTCACACCTAAATTTATTAATACAATATGTTCTTCTTTCAGTATGGATTTCTCTCTCTTTATTATGCCATTACATCTCTTACTGTTGCCCATATTCTGTTCTTAGATTCTATTGTATACTACATTACAAGTTCAATTGCCAACGACTTAAACACACTTGTGGATGCTCAAGAAAAATGCCATCATCTGTTATATTATCTGTTATTATATCTGTTATATCATCTGTTATATTTTGTCTTGAATGACGTTTCAGGTTGAGAGTTGGCTCTCAAGTTTTCAGTACAAAGATATTTTTTTAATTGTTCTCTCTCTATTGCTGCTATGGACCTTGTGGCTGATTAGCCCTGTGCTAAAAAAGTTATCTAATAAAGTCTACTACTTCTACTACTGCTATAATCGATCTACGGGTTCTACATTTTCCTCTCTCTCATCGCATTATTATTTTCTGGCTCTCTCTTTCTCTCACGATTCAGAGCGGGATTTGGCTTTCCAGTTTTTTGGCTCTCTTGCTGGCAAGAAGCTAATGGGTGGTGACCAGGCAGCTAAAGAAGCAAAAACCAAGCAAGGCGGAGCCTGCAACGTCTGTGATGCAACAAGACTCAAGGACGTCCTGGGTGCCCTGAAAACGTGAGTTTCTGTTTCTTGTCTTTTTTTGCATTAAAAACTAATCCAGTCACGTTAAATAATCCAATTTTATTCAATAGGTCAGAAGAATATATAGCTTTGTGTATTATTCTATTCAGGCCTTCATTATAGTTAGTGAGCAAAAATTTTCTTGTCCTTTATTAAACGCTGAATCCTTCTCCTCTATTACCCCCCCCCCCTTAAAAAGGGAGGTGGCATACTTGTAATTGAAACCTTCCCCTGATTCGATAAATAATTTGCTCTATGTAATGGGTAGCTATTTCAACACTTTGTTCTCAAATATATATAAAAAAAAGTTTTGAAATAATTGAATTACCATTGAATTTCCTAGAAAGTTTAGAAAATTTCACTTTAAGTGTTGGTAGATATTCTACTATAGGCAGTACCATGCATTTATACCTTAAAGCCCCACTTTACTACTTAGAGCTACTTGCGCCCTCTATATAGCAAACAATGCCTAATCGGTGCCTGTTGGTCCCCCATGATCCTCTTTTTCTTATGTTAATTGAGAGCTGATTTATGACATAATAACCACCTGTCATTGACCTTGCAGGAAGGTTTAATCTCCCCTGGCCAAACTAGTGCAGACAGGCTTTAACTCTCTTTATGCAATCCTATACAGAACCGGAGGACCCATTGCCAGCAGCGACCCTAAAGATCTCAGGTCCGGTGAATCCAACCGGCGCCGCCTCCGCCTCCTGTCTCCGTTCACCCGGCGACACAAGGAGGAGATGCAGTCGTGGCACCACCTACCGGCCTCCCGCCACCGGGGACCGGTCTCGAACACCATCGGTCTCTTCACCCGACCCCACAAACCCACTCAACGCCACTTCACCATACACCCTGAATGGGAGTAGATCGATCATCTCTTTAAACCTTCGACCTTCGACCTTCTTGTCACTTTGTGTCAGCGTAAACATCTCAATCTTTTAGCAAACCTTTGATGGGAACTTTTTGAACTATTTATATTAGAATTTTTTTAATGCAATTTACGAATATAAATTGTTAAGTGATAATACATTACTACTAATTAGATCATTTATATCTACCTGATGTAATTATTTTTTTGAGCGAGGTTTGCGGTTACACCATGTTGTCTTTCGACAGGGTTAGTTGGCCCAGAAAAGGGCCCATCATGCTGTATCTCGATGTTTCAATATAAAGTTCGTAATTATTTTTGTGTAACCAGTAAATATCAAATTCCAGACAATCTAATTATTGAATTTATAAGCATATTAAAATACTTACTGGTTTCATTTAAGTAGGCTTTACACAAGTCCTTTAGAATAGCAATTTTGTGAAATTTACTTTAAAAGAACTATGCTATTGTTAATTTTTTCTACATAATGGGCAATAAGCGATCAAACATTAGGTATTTCAGATATTATTTGTAATGTGTGTTAAAGCTTGTTATTTGCGTGTATATACATGTATATTTCAAGATGTCACTGGCATCACTAATTCTCTTGGTACACATATTCGGTCCATAAGACAATTGCAGTTATTTACAAGATATTTACAGTTGATTGCTGATGCCCAATAAAACATGGGTGGTTGTCGTGACTTTTAACAGATTATTCCAGGAGAATTATCATGATTTATGGTGAAGGAAACCAATTCTGTGAGAGAAAAAAAACATATCAAATGTGCATTAAGGTCGCACTGTGTATTAAAAAGCTGTGACCTCCAGACCTATCCTTCTTACAATTTGTATCCTTTACGTCTTTGGTTGATCCAAAGGTTTTTATTTTTGAGTGTGTTCTTTTTTTTCTGAAATATTTAATCTTGTTTGTCTCTTAACAAAAATTCATATATTGTATTCAATAATTAAAAATGTGTGAATGCTTATGGTTTGTGAATCTCTTCTTAAGGCCCCGTTTGGACATGACAAAGTTAACCTCAGACATACAAACAAAATATTAAAAATAAAACAGTTCAGGCAAAAGAAAAGCCATTTAATCGCACAAAATGTTAAAAACATGGGGATCTGTGATCTGTGTTTTAATCTATAGATTGGTGGTGTGCATGATGCAATCGTTTTAATATGCTACATCACGTCTGAATGAGGCTTAAGATGTGTGGGTGACCGGACATTTGCTCTAGCGACAATTGCTCTAGGCTTTAAATTTGAAGAAATAGTGTTATGGTTAGGGTTAAAATGAGGTTTTGGTTAAGGGTTAGGATGAGAGTGAGGTATAGTGTTGAGTCTAGGGCTGAATAAAAAGCATTGCTAAGTACAGGAAATTCACCTGGGGGTGGGGGGGGGGGGGGGGGAGTGTTTCACAAAGATTTCGAGTTAAATCTTATCTCTTAGTTGGACTTAACAATTATGGAAAGCCGTTGGCATCTTTGAAAATATTTTTTAAATTTTTTTTTTTAAAGGCATAAAATGTTGATTCAAACCACTCATATTTTCTGTCATCAAGGAAATTTCATGTTCTTGATGTGGAAGTTTGGCGCAATAGTCGCAGGAGCGATGTGTGTGTTGTACATATCAAATGATTATCGTTTTATTTTGTATGTTATATATTTTTGTTTTTATCTATATGCTGCATACTGTGTGGCATTGGAGTCATCACTACATCACCTTGAAATCTCATACATGGCTGATACCTTACTACAAGCTAAAAGGGGATTTTGATCTTCACTATCCAAATCCTTCTTGTTGCAGAACTTGATTACTGAACAGTGTTTGCAGTGTTCAGTAGATGTAACGGAACAATGAAGTCATTAGATCCTCTTTATGTTTGGAATTAGGTTGCTAAAGGCCGACAATGTTATGTGATTATTTTGTAGTATATTCTTATGTTTTACTTTTATATATATTTGTAAATACTTAGTAAATACCTTCTTGTTTTCCTGCTCAAAGCACTGAGTGCTTGCTATTTGTATTCATGCACAAATAAACTTCTTCCAAGAAAAAAAGTCTTCTTCATGTGTCCTTTATATATTTTTAACTATTACCTGCTTAAAAAAATTGTGTAACTATCTTCTCTTATGTCTATATAAATTGAGATACAGGAATGAAGAAACAGTGCACATAATTATTAATAAAAAAAAAATAATAAAAAAAATACTTGTTGCAAAAGTGCAGATTATTTGTACCAGAAAATAAAATTTCTGTGTTCTTTAGAAAGGGGGAATAAGACCAACTCGATGCCTGAAAAAGTGACCAATCCCGAATTATGGAAGAAATTTATATTATTGCTCTTTGTGTACCATCCAGTCATAAACCTGCATCATGAATGAAGACTAAACACAAATTAGATACTACTTAGATAAGTTTTGAATATGTTTTCATTCAAAATAGTAATCATCATGCAGAGATGGGTAGGATAAACTTCCATTCTGTATTTCAGGAAGAAGACAAGCTCTCTCTTTAACATGTACGTGTGTTACTTGGGCAGCAGTACTGCTTATTGCAATAGATTGGTTTATCTCAGACTCTCGGTGTAAATCTAGTGTATATCTCAGAATAAAAGGCTGTATATGTTTCTTATCAGCTTTATTTTTGCTTGTGGCTCCTGTCTTTCCAATCTTACCTTTTCAGGTTTTCAGCGTTTGTCAGTCTTCCCCTAGTCCCATTTCTTCATGAAGTTGTCTCGTCGTTACTCCCTCAAACATGGCTGTTGGAAAGACACAATTAATGGAATCATAATTGACAAAGAAAGGGGGGGGGGGGGACACTGAAAAGTGGTAGAAAATGAAGAGAATGGGAAGAGGTCTTGTAGAAAAATACTTTTAACTGACTTACTTCGAATCATTGGGTTATTGCGTCCATCAGGTGGTCAGGTTACACAACCTTTCGTAAAAGGAGAATGGAAGATCGTGTGAAGATGCACGTTATGGACGCGTCCTTCAGTAGATTTGCCATAGGGTTTCCACAAAGTGTCGGGTAATACGACCGCCCAACCAGACGCGATGAACCAAAGAATCAAAGTAAGCCCATTTAACTATATCCCTTGGTTTACAGACATCATGTAAAAACATACATATCTTTTTTTATCGTTACACTGAGCAAAGAAAATCTTCAAAAGGAGTCAATGAATACAGCAGCGAGCATTTTATCTCCAATTTTGTGATTTCCTCATAAAAAGCAGCGATGCAATGACTTGATTTAGAACATAGATCTTCCATGTTGAAAGACCACTCATTTATAAACCAACAGGTCATCTTGGCACCAACAAATGCTGAATTTTTGACAAATTTGCACTCAGCCATTCATATGCCTTGATTTCAGGAGCTTATAACAGTCCTTGTAATTTGTTATTAATAACAAGTTTTAAAAAACAGTGCCCAGATTTAGGGCACATTGCATCCAGAAAAACAACTGCAGAATATCCAATCATGCAGATGACCTTATCCCTTACCCAGACCCTGACTTATCATGACCCATGTTGAAAAGATCAGTGGGATTTGGGGTCAATAGCCTCTATCCAAACCACTAGGGCGCTGCACTTCCCACCTTACCTATTCTCCCTAGAAGCATCTGAGTCATGTCCTTAGTTCATTGTACTCATGCATCTTCTGGATGTGAAGCTGGAGCTCATCCTCGCTCAGACCTCTGCAATTTAACAAGTGAAGGAATTTATTAGCATAATACCATACTAGCCAAAAGAGAATAATATACTACGCTAAACTATTTACAGATGTTATATAGCAAGGTAGCATTTTCCTGATGGTGCTTTAATTAGCTTTGTAGTTGTTTTGAATATAATTTTTTGGATTGGCAGTCATAGTTCTTATTGCTCTATGAAATCAATGGAAAGAAGAAGTTTGCCCTATATTTAAAAAACTCAAAGGAAAGCTCAACAGCTAACAGATCATTCATCTGCTTGCTCTCAAGTAAATGCATATACCTTGGATAAGCATTTGTGCAAGGCTTTAAATAAATTGTTCAAAATTGGTACACTCAAATTTATATAAACAGAAATAAATGCTCATCCTTTCTCCAACCAATCTTCCAAAACACAAACGAAGAAGAAGAAAGCCTCACTCTGTCTCTTAAAAGTATTATACTAACTACCATCTTCTTTTACTTACTACATCCTTCAGCTCTGAAATCTCTTCGTCTAACTCTGATAGTCTAGCTCTCAGTTTGTCGTTCTCTCTCTCGATGGACTCTGGGGTTTCTTCTTGCTTCTTTTCACCTTGATTTCTCATCTGCAAAATATTATGTATAAGAGATGAGAAAGACTTAATACTATCCTCTACAGCTAATTTCAGTAAAAAAAAAATAGAGAGAAGAAACAAGGGGCGCTTCTACACATCTGATCCCCCTCATTTTTCACTTGACTTGACACGAAATAGAAAGTAAAGAAAAAAAAATGTCCTTTTCCTGGGTGGTTTGAGTGTAGAAAAGCTGGGTCGGGGATGGGGCGGGGATGGGCGGGGATGGGGCAGGGACTGGGGCTGGGGGGGGGGGGGGGGGGGGGGGGGGGGTAAGTGTTATTGAAATTGAATCTTGTATTGGGATTAGGTTCTAGATCTTTGGTTAGAAATCGGTTTTGGAACAGCTAGATTTTCAAATTCACACACAAGTTACTGCAGTCATTTTGAAAAGTTCCTGAACAATGTAGCATTTAGCCTTTTAGGGAAATGGGAGTTGGTCTAGTGCCGTGGCACGTTCACTTGGTCAGCTCTCTTTCTCGCCTACAAACTGGCTCAGGCGATCCCTGTTCAAAACCGAGCCACGTCGTTTGGAAGGTGACGTTAAAGGTCGGTTCCCAGATGTAAATGAACATACTGTAGACTATATCTGATTGATACACATCTGTATGTAAAAATCTAATTACACACACAGAATTCATCTCCATACTTACTGGTGACTTGAAGTCTCCTCGACTCCTTTTACGTGAAGACAGTGAACCCAATGACCTCGGATGACTTGACCTGATTAAAAAAACAAAGAAACTTTTTCTTTATCTGAAAGTGAAAGCAACATATCATAACTTTCTCGGTTGAAGTAATTTCATATTTAGAAATCATTATAGAAAGAAAAACAAGGGTCACTGAGGTGTGGTTAATATAGTCTATATAGCTATTGCCGTTTGACCTTCTGTTAAAAATCAAGCAATCCTAGTCTACTCCAAGTACTACAAGAAATTTAACAAAAATAAAAATAAAAACTTAGAAGTCTATTTTGACATGCAAAAACAAAAACAAACGAAAAAAAAAAGTCAAATGACGTGACGTGATCGACCATGATGACTCAAACTCAAAGAAAGAAAACGATCGAGCAAACAAAGTTAAACAAAATGCACCAATGAAAATATATATTATCTTACCTTGGTGTACTGCTCAAAGGCGTAGACATCAGCTTTTCACCATTACTATTTGGGCTGGATTTACTGAGTGAAGCCGTTGTTGGGGAGTGGTCAATTTCCTGTAGCGACATATCCAGTACTCCCACCCCGAGACTTCTGGCCAGATGGTTGGAGTAGCAAACGGTGGAACCCAGTGGAATTGCGGCCACCGAACGAACGTCCTAATCGACGACGTTTCACCGTTTTTTCTGTTTCACTTCATGATTTTCTACGTTTAGATCGGGAGGTTCCATCTTCGCTTTTTGGTTTTGAGCGAAAATGTCGAAATATTGGAATAATAATACAAATAATGTGTATATTTTGGTCAAATCTCGCGGCTTCTTGGTAATTTAGACACGCCCTCTTTAGTTTCATAAATGATAATGGCGGAGTCTGCTATGGAATCTGTGCGTGTGTTAAATCAGCTACATGTGGGCGAACTTTGGTCTTCACTTCAAAATTTGCCGCTGGAAATGTCTCCTTGAAGAACTACCATAGCATATTTTTAATGCAACAAGAAAAGGGACTCTTCTGTGATTTTTGTCTCA
>NW_022145610.1:16771930-16856644 GCF_000002235.5 Strongylocentrotus purpuratus
ATCAGAGGTGAAAATAGGGCATTTCTTACAACTTCAATAGGAGGCACTCACCAGGGATGAAAAAAGTCATTCATGAGAATAGGAAAATTGGATTGGACGGAAAAGGGGCCCCCATCAGATTTTGATAGGGGCATTTAAGGTGAAAAGGGTATTTATGAAAAGGGGATAGGTCCCTTATTAGAAAGGAAAAGGGGCACGTATCATTGGTAAAAAGGAAATTATCAAAGGTGAAAAGAGGCACTTATCGCACCTGAAAATGGGCAAAGACCAGATATAAAAAGGGGCACTTATGTGAATAAAAAAGGGGCACTTTTAATAAAGGAAAATGTGCATTATTTTGTTGAAAGAAAATGGGCACCGATCAGATTTTAAAGGGGCATTTATCGGAAGTGAAGCGGGCACTTATCTGAAGTTGATAGGAGTAACTCCTCGTACCTGAAAAAGGTCATTTACCAGAGATGAAAAGGGGCATTTATGATAAGGTAAAGGGGCTCTTTTTTAATGGGGGCGCTTATTAGAAAGGTAAAGGGGAACATGTGAAAATATTTGCTTTATCCGAGTTAAAATGGGGGTAGCTATTTAAAGGGGGAAACTCTTACAAAGGAAAAGGGGCACTTGTCACAGTAACAGAGGCACCTCTCAGATTTGAATAGGGCAATTATCCAAGATGAAGGGGGCACTTATCAAAAGTGAAAAAGGGCACTTCTCGTACCTGAAAAGAAGCACTTACTATAGAGATTAAGAAGGGCACTTATTAGAATGGAAAATTGACACTTTTTGCAAAGGAAAATGGGAACTTGTCGAAGGAAAAGGGGGCACGTGTGAAAATAAAAGGGGCACTTATCACAGATGAAAAGGGGAAGGGTCAATTTGACTAATTAATAGGGACACTCGTCAGGTAAGAGGGGCACTATTCCTATGTAAAAAAGGGCTATTTTTACAAAGTTAAAGGGGCACTTTTCCTATGTAAAAAGGGGAACTTTTCGAGTGCTTGAAAAAGTGGGTGCACTAATGAAATTGAATGACGATCTTTTGAAAAATGGATGGGAAAACCTATAATTATATACAGCTACCGTGCGCATACCCCAGTGGCGGATCCAGAGAGAGGGGGGGGGGGGGGCCTGGGAAAAAAAACGTGTAAAAATACGTTTCTTTGGAAATGCCCCCCCCCCCTCCCTGGCGCTCAAATTTTCAAGGACCAAAAAAAAAAGCAGTGCTCACTACCCCCCCCCCCCCCTCAGAAATGTTCAGATTATAGAATGCACGTTGCAAGAACACCGACGAAACCCTGAATGGTATCAGTTATTAAGGAATAACCACAATGCAATCTCAATGGGATTCCAGCGGGGAAATTTGAGCTCAGAAATGTTCCTAACATCGCCTTGCTGGGAAGGTCGCCACGTAGATCCTATATTTTGGCAGTAATCTGAAGTAATAGATATGCGGTATAAGTAGACAGTGGGGCATAGCCACCATACGCTCTTTAAACTAGAAACCCCCAAAAGAGCAATATTTCATAAGTGTATACGTAAGTTATGTTTTAATGTCGTTCTTTATACGCCTACGCACAGGTTTTAAATGATCCGTGCCTTCAAAACATTCGATGATTTGTATTCAGTTACATGCAGCATGGATAAAGAATATCTACATGATCTAGATAAAAGAGTTATGAATGACCCCCCCCCCCCTCCCCCTCCCCGGGAGGGGAGAAAAGAGGAAGGCATAACAATTTGTTATGGATGGCTAGGGGTTGCCAGGGGGATAGGTCTGGATAAGGGGATATAACGTGTAAATGTTACCTTATTTGGTTCCAGGGTTTTAATTAGATATGAACAGAGAATGGGACTAGTGTCGGAAGGGGAGAAGGGGGAGGGCATAGCAATGTTTTATGGATGACAAAGAGAAACCAAGCTGGGGGATATGTCTGGATAAGGGGATATAAAGTGTCAATGTTGCCTCCTTGGTTTTGGGTTTAATGATACCAATGTCAACATATTATTTACGTTTAGAATTGTGGATTAATAAGCTAAAGGGATGCCAGTAAAGTGTCAGATTTCCCCCAAAATGTTACCTCCTTGGTTGTAGGGTTTTATTAGAGGGGATAACAATGTGTTATGGATGGCAAGGGGTAACCAAGGGGGGGGGGGGTAGATTACGGGATATAAAGCAGTATAGTTATGTTACCTCCTTGGTTTTGGTTATTTTTTATTATAATGAACGGGAATGGGACTAGAAGTATCAGGAGGGGAGAAAAGGGAAGGGCACAACAATGTTTTATTGATGGCAAAGGGTAGCCAGGGGGAAGGATATGTCTGGATAAGGGGATATAAAGTGTAAATGTTACCTCCTTGGTTGCAGGGTTTTAATTAGATACGAACAGAGAATGGGACTAGTGTCGGGAGGGGAGAAGGGGGAGGGCATTACAATGTGTCATGTATGGCAAAGCAGTATGTATTACCTCCTTGGTTTAAAAAAAAAAAAAATTAACAGAGAATGGGACTAGGATCGGAAGGGGGGAAAGGGGAGGGCATAACAATGTTTTATGGATGGCAAGGGGTAACCAAGGAGGTGGGGGAAGGTCTAGATAAGGGATTTAAAACATTTTATATTTCCTCCTTGGTTTTTAGGAATTTTAATCAGATATGAACAGAGAATGGTACTTCTGCTGGGAGGTGAGAAAATGGGAAGGCATAACAATGGGGGGGGGGGGGGGGTGATAAAATAGCTGAACTGAAAAGGTCGCCACGTAGATCCTACTAGATATTTCGGCAATAATCTGGAGTAATAACGGATTTGTGTTATGAGTAGCCACCATACGCCATGTAATCTGGAAACCCCCCAAAGATCACTATTTCATATTTGTATAAATATGTTTTAATTTCATGCTTTATACGAATACGCAAAGTTTATCAAAGCAGCATGGATAAAGATCATCTACATGATCTAGAGAAATAGTTTTGAATGACTAACTCCCCCCTCCCCCCCGCCCCCCGTTATATTAAAAACTATAATAACTATATAAGGTTATGATTAAAAGTAATGTTTCGATTTATCTAGCGCCTAATATGGATGATAAGCGCTTTACAATGATATCATTAGCCCGGTCATAGGAAACAATGCAAACCAGCACACATTGTGTGTACCATCACAACTCCCTGGGGAGCAATCCTCCTTAGCGGCTCATGGGCATTGAGAAGATCTTTTACATGAGGGCTTTCACCTCCTACAGGGTCCTCATTTATACACCTGAGTATAGAGCATCAATAATATTATTGTGGAAAAGTTGTTTTGCTGAAGGAAAAAAAAGGCAGTGGGAAGGGTTCGAACTCGGGCTCCTATTATCGGAAAGCATGCGCTCTACCAATCTTGACAAGCCACATGCACATGAATGTGCATGTAGCGCGAATTCCTCAATATACTTGTAAAGGAAGTCGGTCAGATGACCAACATGATCAACGTTCATGATCACAAATAAAATACTAATCATATATATACAAATAATGTCTCCATAGCCCTGTCTAATCGTGGTTACTACAGTGTCCTCTTGTTTCGGAGTTGCAAAGTGCTTAAATAACGTAGGCATTGTAATAATTAATAAAGCCAATATCAGTTAACTATAATAACTATAATAAGTTATGATTAAAAGTTATATTTCGAGTTATATAGCGCCAATTTTGGATGATTAGCGCTTTCAATGATATTATTAGCCCGGTCATAGGAAACAATGCAAGCCAGCGCACATTGTGTGCACCATCTCAACTCCCTGGGAGCAATCCTCCTAAGCGGCTCATGGGCATTGAGAAGATCTTGTACATGAGGGGTCTTACCTCCTACAGGGTATTCATTTATACACCCGAGTATAAAGCATCAATAATTGTGGATAAATTGCTTTGATGAAGGCCAAAAAGGCAGTGGGAAGGGTTCGAACTCGGGATCCTATTATCAGAAAGCATGCGCTCTACCAATCTTGAGAAGCCACATGCACATGAATGTGCATATATCGCGAATTCCTGTATATACTTGTACAGGACGGTCGGACAGATGACCCCCTTGATCGACGTTCATGATCACAAATAAAATACTAATCATATATATACAAATAATGTCCCCATAGCCCTGTCTAATCGTGGTTACTACAGTGTCCTCTTGTTTCGGAGTTGCAAAGTGCTTAAATAACGTAGGCATTGTAATAATTACTAAAGCCAATATCAGTTAACTATAATAACTATAATAAGTTATGATTAAAAGTTATATTTCGAGTTATATAGCGCCAATTTTGGATGATTAGCGCTTTACAATGATATTATTAACCCGGTCATAGGAAACAATGCAAGCCAGCGCACATTGTGTGCACCATCTCAACTCCCTGGGGAGCAATCCTCCTAAGCGGCTCATGGGCATTGAGAAGATCTTGTACATGAGGGGTCTTACCTCCTACAGGGTATTCATTTATACACCCGAGTATAGAGCATCAATAATTGTGGATAAATTGCTTTGATGAAGGCCAAAAAGGCAGTGGGAAGGGTTCGAACTCGGGATCCTATTATCAGAAAGCATGCGCTCTACCAATCTTGACAAGCCACATGCACATGAATGTGCATATATCGCGAATTCCTGTATATACTTGTACAGGACGGTCGGACAGATGACCCCCTTGATCGACGTTCATGATCACAAATAAAATACTAATCATATATATACAAATAATGTCCCCATAGCCCTGTCTAATCGTGGTTACTACAGTGTCCTCTTGTTTCGGAGTTGCAAAGTGCTTAAATAACGTAGGCATTGTAATAATTACTAAAGCCAATATCAGTTAACTATAATAACTATAAAAAGTTATGATTAAAAGTTATATTTCGAGTTATATAGCGCCAATTTTGGATGATTAGCGCTTTACAATGATATTATTAACCCGGTCATAGGAAACAATGCAAGCCAGCGCACATTGTGTGCACCATCTCAACTCCCTGGGGAGCAATCCTCCTAAGCGGCTCATGGGCATTGAGAAGATCTTGTACATGAGGGGTCTTACCTCCTACAGGGTATTCATTTATACACCCGAGTATAGAGCATCAATAATTGTGGATAAATTGCTTTGATGAAGGCCAAAAAGGCAGTGGGAAGGGTTCGAACTCGGGATCCTATTATCAGAAAGCATGCGCTCTACCAATCTTGACAAGCCACATGCACATGAATGTGCATATAGCGCGAATTCCTGTATATACTTGTACAGGACGTCGGACAGATGACCCCCTTGATCGACGTTCATGATCACAAATAAAATACTAATCATATATATACAAATAATGTCCCCATAGCCCTGTCTAATCGTGGTTACTACAGTGTCCTCTTGTTTCGGAGTTGCAAAGTGCTTAAATAACGTAGGCATTGTAATAATTACTAAAGCCAATATCAGTTAACTATAATAACTATAATAAGTTATGATTAAAAGTTATATTTCGAGTTATATAGCGCCAATTTTGGATGATTAGCGCTTTACAATGATATTATTACCCGGTCATAGGAAACAATGCAAGCCAGCGCACATTGTGTGCACCATCTCAACTCCCTGGGGAGCAATCCTCCTAAGCGGCTCATGGGCATTGAGAAGATCTTGTACATGAGGGGTCTTACCTCCTACAGGGTATTCATTTATACACCCGAGTATAAAGCATCAATAATTGTGGATAAATTGCTTTGATGAAGGTCAAAAAGGCAGTGGGAAGGGTTCGAACTCGGGATCCTATTATCGGAAAGCATGCGCTCTACCAATCTTGACAAGCCACATGCACATGAATGTGCATATAGCGCGAATTCCTGTATATACTTGTACAGGAAGTCGGACAGATGACCCCCTTGATCGACGTTCATGATCACAAATAAAATACTAATCATATATATACAAATAATGTCCCCATAGCCCTGTCTAATCGTGGTTACTACAGTGTCCTCTTGTTTCGGAGTTGCAAAGTGCTTAAATAACGTAGGCATTGTAATAATTACTAAAGCCAATATCAGTTAACTATAATAACTATAATAAGTTATGATTAAAAGTTATATTTCGAGTTATATAGCGCCAATTTTGGATGATTAGCGCTTTACAATGATATTATTAGCCCGGTCATAGGAAACAATGCAAGCCAGCGCACATTGTGTGCACCATCTCAACTCCCTGGGGAGCAATCCTCCTAAGCGGCTCATGGGCATTGAGAAGATCTTGTACATGAGGGGTCTTACCTCCTACAGGGTATTCATTTATACACCCGAGTATAAAGCATCAATAATTGTGGATAAATTGCTTTGATGAAGGTCAAAAAGGCAGTGGGAAGGGTTCGAACTCGGGATCCTATTATCAGAAAGCATGCGCTCTACCAATCTTGACAAGCCACATGCACATGAATGTGCATATAGCGCGAATTCCTGTATATACTTGTACAGGACGGTCGGACAGATGACCCCCTTGATCGACGTTCATGATCACAAATAAAATACTAATCATATATATACAAATAATGTCCCCATAGCCCTGTCTAATCGTGGTTACTACAGTGTCCTCTTGTTTCGGAGTTGCAAAGTGCTTAAATAACGTAGGCATTGTAATAATTACTAAAGCCAATATCAGTTAACTATAATAACTATAATAAGTTATGATTAAAAGTTATATTTCGAGTTATATAGCGCCAATTTTGGATGATTAGCGCTTTACAATGATATTATTAGCCCGGTCATAGGAAACAATGCAAGCCAGCGCACATTGTGTGCACCATCTCAACTCCCTGGGGAGCAATCCTCCTAAGCGGCTCATGGGCATTGAGAAGATCTTGTACATGAGGGGTCTTACCTCCTACAGGGTATTCATTTATACACCCGAGTATAAAGCATCAATAATTGTGGATAAATTGCTTTGATGAAGGTCAAAAAGGCAGTGGGAAGGGTTCGAACTCGGGATCCTATTATCAGAAAGCATGCGCTCTACCAATCTTGAAAAGCCACATGCACATGAATGTGCATATAGCGCGAATTCCTGTATATACTTGTACAGGAAGTCGGACAGATGACCCCCTTGATCGACGTTCATGATCACAAATAAAATACTAATCATATATATACAAATAATGTCCCCATAGCCCTGTCTAATCGTGGTTACTACAGTGTCCTCTTGTTTCGGAGTTGCAAAGTGCTTAAATAACGTAGGCATTGTAATAATTACTAAAGCCAATATCAGTTAACTATAATAACTATAATAAGTTATGATTAAAAGTTATATTTCGAGTTATATAGCGCCAATTTTGGATGATTAGCGCTTTACAATGATATTATTAGCCCGGTCATAGGAAACAATGCAAGCCAGCGCACATTGTGTGCACCATCTCAACTCCCTGGGGAGCAATCCTCCTAAGCGGCTCATGGGCATTGAGAAGATCTTGTACATGAGGGGTCTTACCTCCTACAGGGTATTCATTTATACACCCGAGTATAAAGCATCAATAATTGTGGATAAATTGCTTTGATGAAGGTCAAAAAGGCAGTGGGAAGGGTTCGAACTCGGGATCCTATTATCGGAAAGCATGCGCTCTACCAATCTTGAAAAGCCACATGCACATGAATGTGCATATAGCGCGAATTCCTGTATATACTTGTACAGGAAGTCGGACAGATGACCCCCTTGATCGACGTTCATGATCACAAATAAAATACTAATCATATATATACAAATAATGTCCCCATAGCCCTGTCTAATCGTGGTTACTACAGTGTCCTCTTGTTTCGGAGTTGCAAAGTGCTTAAATAACGTAGGCATTGTAATAATTACTAAAGCCAATATCAGTTAACTATAATAACTATAATAAGTTATGATTAAAAGTTATATTTCGAGTTATATAGCGCCAATTTTGGATGATTAGCGCTTTACAATGATATTATTAGCCCGGTCATAGGAAACAATGCAAGCCAGCGCACATTGTGTGCACCATCTCAACTCCCTGGGGAGCAATCCTCCTAAGCGGCTCATGGGCATTGAGAAGATCTTGTACATGAGGGGTCTTACCTCCTACAGGGTATTCATTTATACACCCGAGTATAAAGCATCAATAATTGTGGATAAATTGCTTTGATGAAGGTCAAAAAGGCAGTGGGAAGGGTTCGAACTCGGGATCCTATTATCGGAAAGCATGCGCTCTACCAATCTTGAAAAGCCACATGCACATGAATGTGCATATAGCGCGAATTCCTGTATATACTTGTACAGGAAGTCGGACAGATGACCCCCTTGATCGACGTTCATGATCACAAATAAAATACTAATCATATATATACAAATAATGTCCCCATAGCCCTGTCTAATCGTGGTTACTACAGTGTCCTCTTGTTTCGGAGTTGCAAAGTGCTTAAATAACGTAGGCATTGTAATAATTACTAAAGCCAATATCAGTTAACTATAATAACTATAATAAGTTATGATTAAAAGTTATATTTCGAGTTATATAGCGCCAATTTTGGATGATTAGCGCTTTACAATGATATTATTAGCCCGGTCATAGGAAACAATGCAAGCCAGCGCACATTGTGTGCACCATCTCAACTCCCTGGGGAGCAATCCTCCTAAGCGGCTCATGGGCATTGAGAAGATCTTGTACATGAGGGGTCTTACCTCCTACAGGGTATTCATTTATACACCCGAGTATAAAGCATCAATAATTGTGGATAAATTGCTTTGATGAAGGTCAAAAAGGCAGTGGGAAAGGTTCGAACTCGGGATCCTATTATCGGAAAGCATGCGCTCTACCAATCTTGAAAAGCCACATGCACATGAATGTGCATATAGCGCGAATTCCTGTATATACTTGTACAGGAAGTCGGACAGATGACCCCCTTGATCGACGTTCATGATCACAAATAAAATACTAATCATATATATACAAATAATGTCCCCATAGCCCTGTCTAATCGTGGTTACTACAGTGTCCTCTTGTTTCGGAGTTGCAAAGTGCTTAAATAACGTAGGCATTGTAATAATTACTAAAGCCAATATCAGTTAACTATAATAACTATAATAAGTTATGATTAAAAGTTATATTTCGAGTTATATAGCGCCAATTTTGGATGATTAGCGCTTTACAATGATATTATTAGCCCGGTCATAGGAAACAATGCAAGCCAGCGCACATTGTGTGCACCATCTCAACTCCCTGGGGAGCAATCCTCCTAAGCGGCTCATGGGCATTGAGAAGATCTTGTACATGAGGGGTCTTACCTCCTACAGGGTATTCATTTATACACCCGAGTATAAAGCATCAATAATTGTGGATAAATTGCTTTGATGAAGGTCAAAAAGGCAGTGGGAAAGGTTCGAACTCGGGATCCTATTATCGGAAAGCATGCGCTCTACCAATCTTGAAAAGCCACATGCACATGAATGTGCATATAGCGCGAATTCCTGTATATACTTGTACAGGAAGTCGGACAGATGACCCCCTTGATCGACGTTCATGATCACAAATAAAATACTAATCATATATATACAAATAATGTCCCCATAGCCCTGTCTAATCGTGGTTACTACAGTGTCCTCTTGTTTCGGAGTTGCAAAGTGCTTAAATAACGTAGGCATTGTAATAATTACTAAAGCCAATATCAGTTAACTATAATAACTATAATAAGTTATGATTAAAAGTTATATTTCGAGTTATATAGCGCCAATTTTGGATGATTAGCGCTTTACAATGATATTATTAGCCCGGTCATAGGAAACAATGCAAGCCAGCGCACATTGTGTGCACCATCTCAACTCCCTGGGGAGCAATCCTCCTAAGCGGCTCATGGGCATTGAGAAGATCTTGTACATGAGGGGTCTTACCTCCTACAGGGTATTCATTTATACACCCGAGTATAAAGCATCAATAATTGTGGATAAATTGCTTTGATGAAGGTCAAAAAGGCAGTGGGAAAGGTTCGAACTCGGGATCCTATTATCGGAAAGCATGCGCTCTACCAATCTTGAAAAGCCACATGCACATGAATGTGCATATAGCGCGAATTCCTGTATATACTTGTACAGGAAGTCGGACAGATGACCCCCTTGATCGACGTTCATGATCACAAATAAAATACTAATCATATATATACAAATAATGTCCCCATAGCCCTGTCTAATCGTGGTTACTACAGTGTCCTCTTGTTTCGGAGTTGCAAAGTGCTTAAATAACGTAGGCATTGTAATAATTACTAAAGCCAATATCAGTTAACTATAATAACTATAATAAGTTATGATTAAAAGTTATATTTCGAGTTATATAGCGCCAATTTTGGATGATTAGCGCTTTACAATGATATTATTAACCCGGTCATAGGAAACAATGCAAGCCAGCGCACATTGTGTGCACCATCTCAACTCCCTGGGGAGCAATCCTCCTAAGCGGCTCATGGGCATTGAGAAGATCTTGTACATGAGGGGTCTTACCTCCTACAGGGTATTCATTTATACACCCGAGTATAAAGCATCAATAATTGTGGATAAATTGCTTTGATGAAGGTCAAAAAGGCAGTGGGAAAGGTTCGAACTCGGGATCCTATTATCGGAAAGCATGCGCTCTACCAATCTTGAAAAGCCACATGCACATGAATGTGCATATAGCGCGAATTCCTGTATATACTTGTACAGGAAGTCGGACAGATGACCCCCTTGATCGACGTTCATGATCACAAATAAAATACTAATCATATATATACAAATAATGTCCCCATAGCCCTGTCTAATCGTGGTTACTACAGTGTCCTCTTGTTTCGGAGTTGCAAAGTGCTTAAATAACGTAGGCATTGTAATAATTACTAAAGCCAATATCAGTTAACTATAATAACTATAATAAGTTATGATTAAAAGTTATATTTCGAGTTATATAGCGCCAATTTTGGATGATTAGCGCTTTACAATGATATTATTAACCCGGTCATAGGAAACAATGCAAGCCAGCGCACATTGTGTGCACCATCTCAACTCCCTGGGGAGCAATCCTCCTAAGCGGCTCATGGGCATTGAGAAGATCTTGTACATGAGGGGTCTTACCTCCTACAGGGTATTCATTTATACACCCGAGTATAAAGCATCAATAATTGTGGATAAATTGCTTTGATGAAGGTCAAAAAGGCAGTGGGAAAGGTTCGAACTCGGGATCCTATTATCGGAAAGCATGCGCTCTACCAATCTTGAAAAGCCACATGCACATGAATGTGCATATAGCGCGAATTCCTGTATATACTTGTACAGGAAGTCGGACAGATGACCCCCTTGATCGACGTTCATGATCACAAATAAAATACTAATCATATATATACAAATAATGTCCCCATAGCCCTGTCTAATCGTGGTTACTACAGTGTCCTCTTGTTTCGGAGTTGCAAAGTGCTTAAATAACGTAGGCATTGTAATAATTACTAAAGCCAATATCAGTTAACTATAATAACTATAATAAGTTATGATTAAAAGTTATATTTCGAGTTATATAGCGCCAATTTTGGATGATTAGCGCTTTACAATGATATTATTAGCCCGGTCATAGGAAACAATGCAAGCCAGCGCACATTGTGTGCACCATCTCAACTCCCTGGGGAGCAATCCTCCTAAGCGGCTCATGGGCATTGAGAAGATCTTGTACATGAGGGGTCTTACCTCCTACAGGGTATTCATTTATACACCCGAGTATAAAGCATCAATAATTGTGGATAAATTGCTTTGATGAAGGTCAAAAAGGCAGTGGGAAAGGTTCGAACTCGGGATCCTATTATCGGAAAGCATGCGCTCTACCAATCTTGAAAAGCCACATGCACATGAATGTGCATATAGCGCGAATTCCTGTATATACTTGTACAGGAAGTCGGACAGATGACCCCCTTGATCGACGTTCATGATCACAAATAAAATACTAATCATATATATACAAATAATGTCCCCATAGCCCTGTCTAATCGTGGTTACTACAGTGTCCTCTTGTTTCGGAGTTGCAAAGTGCTTAAATAACGTAGGCATTGTAATAATTACTAAAGCCAATATCAGTTAACTATAATAACTATAATAAGTTATGATTAAAAGTTATATTTCGAGTTATATAGCGCCAATTTTGGATGATTAGCGCTTTACAATGATATTATTAGCCCGGTCATAGGAAACAATGCAAGCCAGCGCACATTGTGTGCACCATCTCAACTCCCTGGGGAGCAATCCTCCTAAGCGGCTCATGGGCATTGAGAAGATCTTGTACATGAGGGGTCTTACCTCCTACAGGGTATTCATTTATACACCCGAGTATAAAGCATCAATAATTGTGGATAAATTGCTTTGATGAAGGTCAAAAAGGCAGTGGGAAAGGTTCGAACTCGGGATCCTATTATCGGAAAGCATGCGCTCTACCAATCTTGAAAAGCCACATGCACATGAATGTGCATATAGCGCGAATTCCTGTATATACTTGTACAGGAAGTCGGACAGATGACCCCCTTGATCGACGTTCATGATCACAAATAAAATACTAATCATATATATACAAATAATGTCCCCATAGCCCTGTCTAATCGTGGTTACTACAGTGTCCTCTTGTTTCGGAGTTGCAAAGTGCTTAAATAACGTAGGCATTGTAATAATTACTAAAGCCAATATCAGTTAACTATAATAACTATAATAAGTTATGATTAAAAGTTATATTTCGAGTTATATAGCGCCAATTTTGGATGATTAGCGCTTTACAATGATATTATTAGCCCGGTCATAGGAAACAATGCAAGCCAGCGCACATTGTGTGCACCATCTCAACTCCCTGGGGAGCAATCCTCCTAAGCGGCTCATGGGCATTGAGAAGATCTTGTACATGAGGGGTCTTACCTCCTACAGGGTATTCATTTATACACCCGAGTATAAAGCATCAATAATTGTGGATAAATTGCTTTGATGAAGGTCAAAAAGGCAGTGGGAAAGGTTCGAACTCGGGATCCTATTATCGGAAAGCATGCGCTCTACCAATCTTGAAAAGCCACATGCACATGAATGTGCATATAGCGCGAATTCCTGTATATACTTGTACAGGAAGTCGGACAGATGACCCCCTTGATCGACGTTCATGATCACAAATAAAATACTAATCATATATATACAAATAATGTCCCCATAGCCCTGTCTAATCGTGGTTACTACAGTGTCCTCTTGTTTCGGAGTTGCAAAGTGCTTAAATAACGTAGGCATTGTAATAATTACTAAAGCCAATATCAGTTAACTATAATAACTATAATAAGTTATGATTAAAAGTTATATTTCGAGTTATATAGCGCCAATTTTGGATGATTAGCGCTTTACAATGATATTATTAGCCCGGTCATAGGAAACAATGCAAGCCAGCGCACATTGTGTGCACCATCTCAACTCCCTGGGGAGCAATCCTCCTAAGCGGCTCATGGGCATTGAGAAGATCTTGTACATGAGGGGTCTTACCTCCTACAGGGTATTCATTTATACACCCGAGTATAAAGCATCAATAATTGTGGATAAATTGCTTTGATGAAGGTCAAAAAGGCAGTGGGAAAGGTTCGAACTCGGGATCCTATTATCGGAAAGCATGCGCTCTACCAATCTTGAAAAGCCACATGCACATGAATGTGCATATAGCGCGAATTCCTGTATATACTTGTACAGGAAGTCGGACAGATGACCCCCTTGATCGACGTTCATGATCACAAATAAAATACTAATCATATATATACAAATAATGTCCCCATAGCCCTGTCTAATCGTGGTTACTACAGTGTCCTCTTGTTTCGGAGTTGCAAAGTGCTTAAATAACGTAGGCATTGTAATAATTACTAAAGCCAATATCAGTTAACTATAATAACTATAATAAGTTATGATTAAAAGTTATATTTCGAGTTATATAGCGCCAATTTTGGATGATTAGCGCTTTACAATGATATTATTAGCCCGGTCATAGGAAACAATGCAAGCCAGCGCACATTGTGTGCACCATCTCAACTCCCTGGGGAGCAATCCTCCTAAGCGGCTCATGGGCATTGAGAAGATCTTGTACATGAGGGGTCTTACCTCCTACAGGGTATTCATTTATACACCCGAGTATAAAGCATCAATAATTGTGGATAAATTGCTTTGATGAAGGTCAAAAAGGCAGTGGGAAAGGTTCGAACTCGGGATCCTATTATCGGAAAGCATGCGCTCTACCAATCTTGAAAAGCCACATGCACATGAATGTGCATATAGCGCGAATTCCTGTATATACTTGTACAGGACGTCGGACAGATGACCCCCTTGATCGACGTTCATGATCACAAATAAAATACTAATCATATATATACAAATAATGTCCCCATAGCCCTGTCTAATCGTGGTTACTACAGTGTCCTCTTGTTTCGGAGTTGCAAAGTGCTTAAATAACGTAGGCATTGTAATAATTACTAAAGCCAATATCAGTTAACTATAATAACTATAATAAGTTATGATTAAAAGTTATATTTCGAGTTATATAGCGCCAATTTTGGATGATTAGCGCTTTACAATGATATTATTAACCCGGTCATAGGAAACAATGCAAGCCAGCGCACATTGTGTGCACCATCTCAACTCCCTGGGGAGCAATCCTCCTAAGCGGCTCATGGGCATTGAGAAGATCTTGTACATGAGGGGTCTTACCTCCTACAGGGTATTCATTTATACACCCGAGTATAAAGCATCAATAATTGTGGATAAATTGCTTTGATGAAGGTCAAAAAGGCAGTGGGAAAGGTTCGAACTCGGGATCCTATTATCGGAAAGCATGCGCTCTACCAATCTTGAAAAGCCACATGCACATGAATGTGCATATAGCGCGAATTCCTGTATATACTTGTACAGGAAGTCGGACAGATGACCCCCTTGATCGACGTTCATGATCACAAATAAAATACTAATCATATATATACAAATAATGTCCCCATAGCCCTGTCTAATCGTGGTTACTACAGTGTCCTCTTGTTTCGGAGTTGCAAAGTGCTTAAATAACGTAGGCATTGTAATAATTACTAAAGCCAATATCAGTTAACTATAATAACTATAATAAGTTATGATTAAAAGTTATATTTCGAGTTATATAGCGCCAATTTTGGATGATTAGCGCTTTACAATGATATTATTAGCCCGGTCATAGGAAACAATGCAAGCCAGCGCACATTGTGTGCACCATCTCAACTCCCTGGGGAGCAATCCTCCTAAGCGGCTCATGGGCATTGAGAAGATCTTGTACATGAGGGGTCTTACCTCCTACAGGGTATTCATTTATACACCCGAGTATAAAGCATCAATAATTGTGGATAAATTGCTTTGATGAAGGTCAAAAAGGCAGTGGGAAAGGTTCGAACTCGGGATCCTATTATCGGAAAGCATGCGCTCTACCAATCTTGAAAAGCCACATGCACATGAATGTGCATATAGCGCGAATTCCTGTATATACTTGTACAGGAAGTCGGACAGATGACCCCCTTGATCGACGTTCATGATCACAAATAAAATACTAATCATATATATACAAATAATGTCCCCATAGCCCTGTCTAATCGTGGTTACTACAGTGTCCTCTTGTTTCGGAGTTGCAAAGTGCTTAAATAACGTAGGCATTGTAATAATTACTAAAGCCAATATCAGTTAACTATAATAACTATAATAAGTTATGATTAAAAGTTATATTTCGAGTTATATAGCGCCAATTTTGGATGATTAGCGCTTTACAATGATATTATTAGCCCGGTCATAGGAAACAATGCAAGCCAGCGCACATTGTGTGCACCATCTCAACTCCCTGGGGAGCAATCCTCCTAAGCGGCTCATGGGCATTGAGAAGATCTTGTACATGAGGGGTCTTACCTCCTACAGGGTATTCATTTATACACCCGAGTATAAAGCATCAATAATTGTGGATAAATTGCTTTGATGAAGGTCAAAAAGGCAGTGGGAAAGGTTCGAACTCGGGATCCTATTATCGGAAAGCATGCGCTCTACCAATCTTGAAAAGCCACATGCACATGAATGTGCATATAGCGCGAATTCCTGTATATACTTGTACAGGAAGTCGGACAGATGACCCCCTTGATCGACGTTCATGATCACAAATAAAATACTAATCATATATATACAAATAATGTCCCCATAGCCCTGTCTAATCGTGGTTACTACAGTGTCCTCTTGTTTCGGAGTTGCAAAGTGCTTAAATAACGTAGGCATTGTAATAATTACTAAAGCCAATATCAGTTAACTATAATAACTATAATAAGTTATGATTAAAAGTTATATTTCGAGTTATATAGCGCCAATTTTGGATGATTAGCGCTTTACAATGATATTATTAACCCGGTCATAGGAAACAATGCAAGCCAGCGCACATTGTGTGCACCATCTCAACTCCCTGGGGAGCAATCCTCCTAAGCGGCTCATGGGCATTGAGAAGATCTTGTACATGAGGGGTCTTACCTCCTACAGGGTATTCATTTATACACCCGAGTATAAAGCATCAATAATTGTGGATAAATTGCTTTGATGAAGGTCAAAAAGGCAGTGGGAAAGGTTCGAACTCGGGATCCTATTATCGGAAAGCATGCGCTCTACCAATCTTGAAAAGCCACATGCACATGAATGTGCATATAGCGCGAATTCCTGTATATACTTGTACAGGAAGTCGGACAGATGACCCCCTTGATCGACGTTCATGATCACAAATAAAATACTAATCATATATATACAAATAATGTCCCCATAGCCCTGTCTAATCGTGGTTACTACAGTGTCCTCTTGTTTCGGAGTTGCAAAGTGCTTAAATAACGTAGGCATTGTAATAATTACTAAAGCCAATATCAGTTAACTATAATAACTATAATAAGTTATGATTAAAAGTTATATTTCGAGTTATATAGCGCCAATTTTGGATGATTAGCGCTTTACAATGATATTATTAGCCCGGTCATAGGAAACAATGCAAGCCAGCGCACATTGTGTGCACCATCTCAACTCCCTGGGGAGCAATCCTCCTAAGCGGCTCATGGGCATTGAGAAGATCTTGTACATGAGGGGTCTTACCTCCTACAGGGTATTCATTTATACACCCGAGTATAAAGCATCAATAATTGTGGATAAATTGCTTTGATGAAGGTCAAAAAGGCAGTGGGAAAGGTTCGAACTCGGGATCCTATTATCGGAAAGCATGCGCTCTACCAATCTTGAAAAGCCACATGCACATGAATGTGCATATAGCGCGAATTCCTGTATATACTTGTACAGGAAGTCGGACAGATGACCCCCTTGATCGACGTTCATGATCACAAATAAAATACTAATCATATATATACAAATAATGTCCCCATAGCCCTGTCTAATCGTGGTTACTACAGTGTCCTCTTGTTTCGGAGTTGCAAAGTGCTTAAATAACGTAGGCATTGTAATAATTACTAAAGCCAATATCAGTTAACTATAATAACTATAATAAGTTATGATTAAAAGTTATATTTCGAGTTATATAGCGCCAATTTTGGATGATTAGCGCTTTACAATGATATTATTAGCCCGGTCATAGGAAACAATGCAAGCCAGCGCACATTGTGTGCACCATCTCAACTCCCTGGGGAGCAATCCTCCTAAGCGGCTCATGGGCATTGAGAAGATCTTGTACATGAGGGGTCTTACCTCCTACAGGGTATTCATTTATACACCCGAGTATAAAGCATCAATAATTGTGGATAAATTGCTTTGATGAAGGTCAAAAAGGCAGTGGGAAAGGTTCGAACTCGGGATCCTATTATCGGAAAGCATGCGCTCTACCAATCTTGAAAAGCCACATGCACATGAATGTGCATATAGCGCGAATTCCTGTATATACTTGTACAGGAAGTCGGACAGATGACCCCCTTGATCGACGTTCATGATCACAAATAAAATACTAATCATATATATACAAATAATGTCCCCATAGCCCTGTCTAATCGTGGTTACTACAGTGTCCTCTTGTTTCGGAGTTGCAAAGTGCTTAAATAACGTAGGCATTGTAATAATTACTAAAGCCAATATCAGTTAACTATAATAACTATAATAAGTTATGATTAAAAGTTATATTTCGAGTTATATAGCGCCAATTTTGGATGATTAGCGCTTTACAATGATATTATTAGCCCGGTCATAGGAAACAATGCAAGCCAGCGCACATTGTGTGCACCATCTCAACTCCCTGGGGAGCAATCCTCCTAAGCGGCTCATGGGCATTGAGAAGATCTTGTACATGAGGGGTCTTACCTCCTACAGGGTATTCATTTATACACCCGAGTATAAAGCATCAATAATTGTGGATAAATTGCTTTGATGAAGGTCAAAAAGGCAGTGGGAAAGGTTCGAACTCGGGATCCTATTATCGGAAAGCATGCGCTCTACCAATCTTGAAAAGCCACATGCACATGAATGTGCATATAGCGCGAATTCCTGTATATACTTGTACAGGAAGTCGGACAGATGACCCCCTTGATCGACGTTCATGATCACAAATAAAATACTAATCATATATATACAAATAATGTCCCCATAGCCCTGTCTAATCGTGGTTACTACAGTGTCCTCTTGTTTCGGAGTTGCAAAGTGCTTAAATAACGTAGGCATTGTAATAATTACTAAAGCCAATATCAGTTAACTATAATAACTATAATAAGTTATGATTAAAAGTTATATTTCGAGTTATATAGCGCCAATTTTGGATGATTAGCGCTTTACAATGATATTATTAGCCCGGTCATAGGAAACAATGCAAGCCAGCGCACATTGTGTGCACCATCTCAACTCCCTGGGGAGCAATCCTCCTAAGCGGCTCATGGGCATTGAGAAGATCTTGTACATGAGGGGTCTTACCTCCTACAGGGTATTCATTTATACACCCGAGTATAAAGCATCAATAATTGTGGATAAATTGCTTTGATGAAGGTCAAAAAGGCAGTGGGAAAGGTTCGAACTCGGGATCCTATTATCGGAAAGCATGCGCTCTACCAATCTTGAAAAGCCACATGCACATGAATGTGCATATAGCGCGAATTCCTGTATATACTTGTACAGGAAGTCGGACAGATGACCCCCTTGATCGACGTTCATGATCACAAATAAAATACTAATCATATATATACAAATAATGTCCCCATAGCCCTGTCTAATCGTGGTTACTACAGTGTCCTCTTGTTTCGGAGTTGCAAAGTGCTTAAATAACGTAGGCATTGTAATAATTACTAAAGCCAATATCAGTTAACTATAATAACTATAATAAGTTATGATTAAAAGTTATATTTCGAGTTATATAGCGCCAATTTTGGATGATTAGCGCTTTACAATGATATTATTAGCCCGGTCATAGGAAACAATGCAAGCCAGCGCACATTGTGTGCACCATCTCAACTCCCTGGGGAGCAATCCTCCTAAGCGGCTCATGGGCATTGAGAAGATCTTGTACATGAGGGGTCTTACCTCCTACAGGGTATTCATTTATACACCCGAGTATAAAGCATCAATAATTGTGGATAAATTGCTTTGATGAAGGTCAAAAAGGCAGTGGGAAAGGTTCGAACTCGGGATCCTATTATCGGAAAGCATGCGCTCTACCAATCTTGAAAAGCCACATGCACATGAATGTGCATATAGCGCGAATTCCTGTATATACTTGTACAGGAAGTCGGACAGATGACCCCCTTGATCGACGTTCATGATCACAAATAAAATACTAATCATATATATACAAATAATGTCCCCATAGCCCTGTCTAATCGTGGTTACTACAGTGTCCTCTTGTTTCGGAGTTGCAAAGTGCTTAAATAACGTAGGCATTGTAATAATTACTAAAGCCAATATCAGTTAACTATAATAACTATAATAAGTTATGATTAAAAGTTATATTTCGAGTTATATAGCGCCAATTTTGGATGATTAGCGCTTTACAATGATATTATTAGCCCGGTCATAGGAAACAATGCAAGCCAGCGCACATTGTGTGCACCATCTCAACTCCCTGGGGAGCAATCCTCCTAAGCGGCTCATGGGCATTGAGAAGATCTTGTACATGAGGGGTCTTACCTCCTACAGGGTATTCATTTATACACCCGAGTATAAAGCATCAATAATTGTGGATAAATTGCTTTGATGAAGGTCAAAAAGGCAGTGGGAAAGGTTCGAACTCGGGATCCTATTATCGGAAAGCATGCGCTCTACCAATCTTGAAAAGCCACATGCACATGAATGTGCATATAGCGCGAATTCCTGTATATACTTGTACAGGAAGTCGGACAGATGACCCCCTTGATCGACGTTCATGATCACAAATAAAATACTAATCATATATATACAAATAATGTCCCCATAGCCCTGTCTAATCGTGGTTACTACAGTGTCCTCTTGTTTCGGAGTTGCAAAGTGCTTAAATAACGTAGGCATTGTAATAATTACTAAAGCCAATATCAGTTAACTATAATAACTATAATAAGTTATGATTAAAAGTTATATTTCGAGTTATATAGCGCCAATTTTGGATGATTAGCGCTTTACAATGATATTATTAACCCGGTCATAGGAAACAATGCAAGCCAGCGCACATTGTGTGCACCATCTCAACTCCCTGGGGAGCAATCCTCCTAAGCGGCTCATGGGCATTGAGAAGATCTTGTACATGAGGGGTCTTACCTCCTACAGGGTATTCATTTATACACCCGAGTATAAAGCATCAATAATTGTGGATAAATTGCTTTGATGAAGGTCAAAAAGGCAGTGGGAAAGGTTCGAACTCGGGATCCTATTATCGGAAAGCATGCGCTCTACCAATCTTGAAAAGCCACATGCACATGAATGTGCATATAGCGCGAATTCCTGTATATACTTGTACAGGAAGTCGGACAGATGACCCCCTTGATCGACGTTCATGATCACAAATAAAATACTAATCATATATATACAAATAATGTCCCCATAGCCCTGTCTAATCGTGGTTACTACAGTGTCCTCTTGTTTCGGAGTTGCAAAGTGCTTAAATAACGTAGGCATTGTAATAATTACTAAAGCCAATATCAGTTAACTATAATAACTATAATAAGTTATGATTAAAAGTTATATTTCGAGTTATATAGCGCCAATTTTGATGATTAGCGCTTTACAATGATATTATTAGCCCGGTCATAGGAAACAATGCAAGCCAGCGCACATTGTGTGCACCATCTCAACTCCCTGGGGAGCAATCCTCCTAAGCGGCTCATGGGCATTGAGAAGATCTTGTACATGAGGGGTCTTACCTCCTACAGGGTATTCATTTATACACCCGAGTATAAAGCATCAATAATTGTGGATAAATTGCTTTGATGAAGGTCAAAAAGGCAGTGGGAAAGGTTCGAACTCGGGATCCTATTATCGGAAAGCATGCGCTCTACCAATCTTGAAAAGCCACATGCACATGAATGTGCATATAGCGCGAATTCCTGTATATACTTGTACAGGAAGTCGGACAGATGACCCCCTTGATCGACGTTCATGATCACAAATAAAATACTAATCATATATATACAAATAATGTCCCCATAGCCCTGTCTAATCGTGGTTACTACAGTGTCCTCTTGTTTCGGAGTTGCAAAGTGCTTAAATAACGTAGGCATTGTAATAATTACTAAAGCCAATATCAGTTAACTATAATAACTATAATAAGTTATGATTAAAAGTTATATTTCGAGTTATATAGCGCCAATTTTGGATGATTAGCGCTTTACAATGATATTATTAACCCGGTCATAGGAAACAATGCAAGCCAGCGCACATTGTGTGCACCATCTCAACTCCCTGGGGAGCAATCCTCCTAAGCGGCTCATGGGCATTGAGAAGATCTTGTACATGAGGGGTCTTACCTCCTACAGGGTATTCATTTATACACCCGAGTATAAAGCATCAATAATTGTGGATAAATTGCTTTGATGAAGGTCAAAAAGGCAGTGGGAAAGGTTCGAACTCGGGATCCTATTATCGGAAAGCATGCGCTCTACCAATCTTGAAAAGCCACATGCACATGAATGTGCATATAGCGCGAATTCCTGTATATACTTGTACAGGAAGTCGGACAGATGACCCCCTTGATCGACGTTCATGATCACAAATAAAATACTAATCATATATATACAAATAATGTCCCCATAGCCCTGTCTAATCGTGGTTACTACAGTGTCCTCTTGTTTCGGAGTTGCAAAGTGCTTAAATAACGTAGGCATTGTAATAATTACTAAAGCCAATATCAGTTAACTATAATAACTATAATAAGTTATGATTAAAAGTTATATTTCGAGTTATATAGCGCCAATTTTGGATGATTAGCGCTTTACAATGATATTATTAGCCCGGTCATAGGAAACAATGCAAGCCAGCGCACATTGTGTGCACCATCTCAACTCCCTGGGGAGCAATCCTCCTAAGCGGCTCATGGGCATTGAGAAGATCTTGTACATGAGGGGTCTTACCTCCTACAGGGTATTCATTTATACACCCGAGTATAAAGCATCAATAATTGTGGATAAATTGCTTTGATGAAGGTCAAAAAGGCAGTGGGAAAGGTTCGAACTCGGGATCCTATTATCGGAAAGCATGCGCTCTACCAATCTTGAAAAGCCACATGCACATGAATGTGCATATAGCGCGAATTCCTGTATATACTTGTACAGGAAGTCGGACAGATGACCCCCTTGATCGACGTTCATGATCACAAATAAAATACTAATCATATATATACAAATAATGTCCCCATAGCCCTGTCTAATCGTGGTTACTACAGTGTCCTCTTGTTTCGGAGTTGCAAAGTGCTTAAATAACGTAGGCATTGTAATAATTACTAAAGCCAATATCAGTTAACTATAATAACTATAATAAGTTATGATTAAAAGTTATATTTCGAGTTATATAGCGCCAATTTTGGATGATTAGCGCTTTACAATGATATTATTAGCCCGGTCATAGGAAACAATGCAAGCCAGCGCACATTGTGTGCACCATCTCAACTCCCTGGGGAGCAATCCTCCTAAGCGGCTCATGGGCATTGAGAAGATCTTGTACATGAGGGGTCTTACCTCCTACAGGGTATTCATTTATACACCCGAGTATAAAGCATCAATAATTGTGGATAAATTGCTTTGATGAAGGTCAAAAAGGCAGTGGGAAAGGTTCGAACTCGGGATCCTATTATCGGAAAGCATGCGCTCTACCAATCTTGAAAAGCCACATGCACATGAATGTGCATATAGCGCGAATTCCTGTATATACTTGTACAGGAAGTCGGACAGATGACCCCCTTGATCGACGTTCATGATCACAAATAAAATACTAATCATATATATACAAATAATGTCCCCATAGCCCTGTCTAATCGTGGTTACTACAGTGTCCTCTTGTTTCGGAGTTGCAAAGTGCTTAAATAACGTAGGCATTGTAATAATTACTAAAGCCAATATCAGTTAACTATAATAACTATAATAAGTTATGATTAAAAGTTATATTTCGAGTTATATAGCGCCAATTTTGGATGATTAGCGCTTTACAATGATATTATTAGCCCGGTCATAGGAAACAATGCAAGCCAGCGCACATTGTGTGCACCATCTCAACTCCCTGGGGAGCAATCCTCCTAAGCGGCTCATGGGCATTGAGAAGATCTTGTACATGAGGGGTCTTACCTCCTACAGGGTATTCATTTATACACCCGAGTATAAAGCATCAATAATTGTGGATAAATTGCTTTGATGAAGGTCAAAAAGGCAGTGGGAAAGGTTCGAACTCGGGATCCTATTATCGGAAAGCATGCGCTCTACCAATCTTGAAAAGCCACATGCACATGAATGTGCATATAGCGCGAATTCCTGTATATACTTGTACAGGAAGTCGGACAGATGACCCCCTTGATCGACGTTCATGATCACAAATAAAATACTAATCATATATATACAAATAATGTCCCCATAGCCCTGTCTAATCGTGGTTACTACAGTGTCCTCTTGTTTCGGAGTTGCAAAGTGCTTAAATAACGTAGGCATTGTAATAATTACTAAAGCCAATATCAGTTAACTATAATAACTATAATAAGTTATGATTAAAAGTTATATTTCGAGTTATATAGCGCCAATTTTGGATGATTAGCGCTTTACAATGATATTATTAGCCCGGTCATAGGAAACAATGCAAGCCAGCGCACATTGTGTGCACCATCTCAACTCCCTGGGGAGCAATCCTCCTAAGCGGCTCATGGGCATTGAGAAGATCTTGTACATGAGGGGTCTTACCTCCTACAGGGTATTCATTTATACACCCGAGTATAAAGCATCAATAATTGTGGATAAATTGCTTTGATGAAGGTCAAAAAGGCAGTGGGAAAGGTTCGAACTCGGGATCCTATTATCGGAAAGCATGCGCTCTACCAATCTTGAAAAGCCACATGCACATGAATGTGCATATAGCGCGAATTCCTGTATATACTTGTACAGGAAGTCGGACAGATGACCCCCTTGATCGACGTTCATGATCACAAATAAAATACTAATCATATATATACAAATAATGTCCCCATAGCCCTGTCTAATCGTGGTTACTACAGTGTCCTCTTGTTTCGGAGTTGCAAAGTGCTTAAATAACGTAGGCATTGTAATAATTACTAAAGCCAATATCAGTTAACTATAATAACTATAATAAGTTATGATTAAAAGTTATATTTCGAGTTATATAGCGCCAATTTTGGATGATTAGCGCTTTACAATGATATTATTAGCCCGGTCATAGGAAACAATGCAAGCCAGCGCACATTGTGTGCACCATCTCAACTCCCTGGGGAGCAATCCTCCTAAGCGGCTCATGGGCATTGAGAAGATCTTGTACATGAGGGGTCTTACCTCCTACAGGGTATTCATTTATACACCCGAGTATAAAGCATCAATAATTGTGGATAAATTGCTTTGATGAAGGTCAAAAAGGCAGTGGGAAAGGTTCGAACTCGGGATCCTATTATCGGAAAGCATGCGCTCTACCAATCTTGAAAAGCCACATGCACATGAATGTGCATATAGCGCGAATTCCTGTATATACTTGTACAGGAAGTCGGACAGATGACCCCCTTGATCGACGTTCATGATCACAAATAAAATACTAATCATATATATACAAATAATGTCCCCATAGCCCTGTCTAATCGTGGTTACTACAGTGTCCTCTTGTTTCGGAGTTGCAAAGTGCTTAAATAACGTAGGCATTGTAATAATTACTAAAGCCAATATCAGTTAACTATAATAACTATAATAAGTTATGATTAAAAGTTATATTTCGAGTTATATAGCGCCAATTTTGGATGATTAGCGCTTTACAATGATATTATTAGCCCGGTCATAGGAAACAATGCAAGCCAGCGCACATTGTGTGCACCATCTCAACTCCCTGGGGAGCAATCCTCCTAAGCGGCTCATGGGCATTGAGAAGATCTTGTACATGAGGGGTCTTACCTCCTACAGGGTATTCATTTATACACCCGAGTATAAAGCATCAATAATTGTGGATAAATTGCTTTGATGAAGGTCAAAAAGGCAGTGGGAAAGGTTCGAACTCGGGATCCTATTATCGGAAAGCATGCGCTCTACCAATCTTGAAAAGCCACATGCACATGAATGTGCATATAGCGCGAATTCCTGTATATACTTGTACAGGAAGTCGGACAGATGACCCCCTTGATCGACGTTCATGATCACAAATAAAATACTAATCATATATATACAAATAATGTCCCCATAGCCCTGTCTAATCGTGGTTACTACAGTGTCCTCTTGTTTCGGAGTTGCAAAGTGCTTAAATAACGTAGGCATTGTAATAATTACTAAAGCCAATATCAGTTAACTATAATAACTATAATAAGTTATGATTAAAAGTTATATTTCGAGTTATATAGCGCCAATTTTGGATGATTAGCGCTTTACAATGATATTATTAGCCCGGTCATAGGAAACAATGCAAGCCAGCGCACATTGTGTGCACCATCTCAACTCCCTGGGGAGCAATCCTCCTAAGCGGCTCATGGGCATTGAGAAGATCTTGTACATGAGGGGTCTTACCTCCTACAGGGTATTCATTTATACACCCGAGTATAAAGCATCAATAATTGTGGATAAATTGCTTTGATGAAGGTCAAAAAGGCAGTGGGAAAGGTTCGAACTCGGGATCCTATTATCGGAAAGCATGCGCTCTACCAATCTTGAAAAGCCACATGCACATGAATGTGCATATAGCGCGAATTCCTGTATATACTTGTACAGGAAGTCGGACAGATGACCCCCTTGATCGACGTTCATGATCACAAATAAAATACTAATCATATATATACAAATAATGTCCCCATAGCCCTGTCTAATCGTGGTTACTACAGTGTCCTCTTGTTTCGGAGTTGCAAAGTGCTTAAATAACGTAGGCATTGTAATAATTACTAAAGCCAATATCAGTTAACTATAATAACTATAATAAGTTATGATTAAAAGTTATATTTCGAGTTATATAGCGCCAATTTTGGATGATTAGCGCTTTACAATGATATTATTAGCCCGGTCATAGGAAACAATGCAAGCCAGCGCACATTGTGTGCACCATCTCAACTCCCTGGGGAGCAATCCTCCTAAGCGGCTCATGGGCATTGAGAAGATCTTGTACATGAGGGGTCTTACCTCCTACAGGGTATTCATTTATACACCCGAGTATAAAGCATCAATAATTGTGGATAAATTGCTTTGATGAAGGTCAAAAAGGCAGTGGGAAAGGTTCGAACTCGGGATCCTATTATCGGAAAGCATGCGCTCTACCAATCTTGAAAAGCCACATGCACATGAATGTGCATATAGCGCGAATTCCTGTATATACTTGTACAGGAAGTCGGACAGATGACCCCCTTGATCGACGTTCATGATCACAAATAAAATACTAATCATATATATACAAATAATGTCCCCATAGCCCTGTCTAATCGTGGTTACTACAGTGTCCTCTTGTTTCGGAGTTGCAAAGTGCTTAAATAACGTAGGCATTGTAATAATTACTAAAGCCAATATCAGTTAACTATAATAACTATAATAAGTTATGATTAAAAGTTATATTTCGAGTTATATAGCGCCAATTTTGGATGATTAGCGCTTTACAATGATATTATTAGCCCGGTCATAGGAAACAATGCAAGCCAGCGCACATTGTGTGCACCATCTCAACTCCCTGGGGAGCAATCCTCCTAAGCGGCTCATGGGCATTGAGAAGATCTTGTACATGAGGGGTCTTACCTCCTACAGGGTATTCATTTATACACCCGAGTATAAAGCATCAATAATTGTGGATAAATTGCTTTGATGAAGGTCAAAAAGGCAGTGGGAAAGGTTCGAACTCGGGATCCTATTATCGGAAAGCATGCGCTCTACCAATCTTGAAAAGCCACATGCACATGAATGTGCATATAGCGCGAATTCCTGTATATACTTGTACAGGAAGTCGGACAGATGACCCCCTTGATCGACGTTCATGATCACAAATAAAATACTAATCATATATATACAAATAATGTCCCCATAGCCCTGTCTAATCGTGGTTACTACAGTGTCCTCTTGTTTCGGAGTTGCAAAGTGCTTAAATAACGTAGGCATTGTAATAATTACTAAAGCCAATATCAGTTAACTATAATAACTATAATAAGTTATGATTAAAAGTTATATTTCGAGTTATATAGCGCCAATTTTGGATGATTAGCGCTTTACAATGATATTATTAGCCCGGTCATAGGAAACAATGCAAGCCAGCGCACATTGTGTGCACCATCTCAACTCCCTGGGGAGCAATCCTCCTAAGCGGCTCATGGGCATTGAGAAGATCTTGTACATGAGGGGTCTTACCTCCTACAGGGTATTCATTTATACACCCGAGTATAAAGCATCAATAATTGTGGATAAATTGCTTTGATGAAGGTCAAAAAGGCAGTGGGAAAGGTTCGAACTCGGGATCCTATTATCGGAAAGCATGCGCTCTACCAATCTTGAAAAGCCACATGCACATGAATGTGCATATAGCGCGAATTCCTGTATATACTTGTACAGGAAGTCGGACAGATGACCCCCTTGATCGACGTTCATGATCACAAATAAAATACTAATCATATATATACAAATAATGTCCCCATAGCCCTGTCTAATCGTGGTTACTACAGTGTCCTCTTGTTTCGGAGTTGCAAAGTGCTTAAATAACGTAGGCATTGTAATAATTACTAAAGCCAATATCAGTTAACTATAATAACTATAATAAGTTATGATTAAAAGTTATATTTCGAGTTATATAGCGCCAATTTTGATGATTAGCGCTTTACAATGATATTATTAGCCCGGTCATAGGAAACAATGCAAGCCAGCGCACATTGTGTGCACCATCTCAACTCCCTGGGGAGCAATCCTCCTAAGCGGCTCATGGGCATTGAGAAGATCTTGTACATGAGGGGTCTTACCTCCTACAGGGTATTCATTTATACACCCGAGTATAAAGCATCAATAATTGTGGATAAATTGCTTTGATGAAGGTCAAAAAGGCAGTGGGAAAGGTTCGAACTCGGGATCCTATTATCGGAAAGCATGCGCTCTACCAATCTTGAAAAGCCACATGCACATGAATGTGCATATAGCGCGAATTCCTGTATATACTTGTACAGGAAGTCGGACAGATGACCCCCTTGATCGACGTTCATGATCACAAATAAAATACTAATCATATATATACAAATAATGTCCCCATAGCCCTGTCTAATCGTGGTTACTACAGTGTCCTCTTGTTTCGGAGTTGCAAAGTGCTTAAATAACGTAGGCATTGTAATAATTACTAAAGCCAATATCAGTTAACTATAATAACTATAATAAGTTATGATTAAAAGTTATATTTCGAGTTATATAGCGCCAATTTTGGATGATTAGCGCTTTACAATGATATTATTAACCCGGTCATAGGAAACAATGCAAGCCAGCGCACATTGTGTGCACCATCTCAACTCCCTGGGGAGCAATCCTCCTAAGCGGCTCATGGGCATTGAGAAGATCTTGTACATGAGGGGTCTTACCTCCTACAGGGTATTCATTTATACACCCGAGTATAAAGCATCAATAATTGTGGATAAATTGCTTTGATGAAGGTCAAAAAGGCAGTGGGAAAGGTTCGAACTCGGGATCCTATTATCGGAAAGCATGCGCTCTACCAATCTTGAAAAGCCACATGCACATGAATGTGCATATAGCGCGAATTCCTGTATATACTTGTACAGGAAGTCGGACAGATGACCCCCTTGATCGACGTTCATGATCACAAATAAAATACTAATCATATATATACAAATAATGTCCCCATAGCCCTGTCTAATCGTGGTTACTACAGTGTCCTCTTGTTTCGGAGTTGCAAAGTGCTTAAATAACGTAGGCATTGTAATAATTACTAAAGCCAATATCAGTTAACTATAATAACTATAATAAGTTATGATTAAAAGTTATATTTCGAGTTATATAGCGCCAATTTTGGATGATTAGCGCTTTACAATGATATTATTAGCCCGGTCATAGGAAACAATGCAAGCCAGCGCACATTGTGTGCACCATCTCAACTCCCTGGGGAGCAATCCTCCTAAGCGGCTCATGGGCATTGAGAAGATCTTGTACATGAGGGGTCTTACCTCCTACAGGGTATTCATTTATACACCCGAGTATAAAGCATCAATAATTGTGGATAAATTGCTTTGATGAAGGTCAAAAAGGCAGTGGGAAAGGTTCGAACTCGGGATCCTATTATCGGAAAGCATGCGCTCTACCAATCTTGAAAAGCCACATGCACATGAATGTGCATATAGCGCGAATTCCTGTATATACTTGTACAGGAAGTCGGACAGATGACCCCCTTGATCGACGTTCATGATCACAAATAAAATACTAATCATATATATACAAATAATGTCCCCATAGCCCTGTCTAATCGTGGTTACTACAGTGTCCTCTTGTTTCGGAGTTGCAAAGTGCTTAAATAACGTAGGCATTGTAATAATTACTAAAGCCAATATCAGTTAACTATAATAACTATAATAAGTTATGATTAAAAGTTATATTTCGAGTTATATAGCGCCAATTTTGGATGATTAGCGCTTTACAATGATATTATTAGCCCGGTCATAGGAAACAATGCAAGCCAGCGCACATTGTGTGCACCATCTCAACTCCCTGGGGAGCAATCCTCCTAAGCGGCTCATGGGCATTGAGAAGATCTTGTACATGAGGGGTCTTACCTCCTACAGGGTATTCATTTATACACCCGAGTATAAAGCATCAATAATTGTGGATAAATTGCTTTGATGAAGGTCAAAAAGGCAGTGGGAAAGGTTCGAACTCGGGATCCTATTATCGGAAAGCATGCGCTCTACCAATCTTGAAAAGCCACATGCACATGAATGTGCATATAGCGCGAATTCCTGTATATACTTGTACAGGAAGTCGGACAGATGACCCCCTTGATCGACGTTCATGATCACAAATAAAATACTAATCATATATATACAAATAATGTCCCCATAGCCCTGTCTAATCGTGGTTACTACAGTGTCCTCTTGTTTCGGAGTTGCAAAGTGCTTAAATAACGTAGGCATTGTAATAATTACTAAAGCCAATATCAGTTAACTATAATAACTATAATAAGTTATGATTAAAAGTTATATTTCGAGTTATATAGCGCCAATTTTGGATGATTAGCGCTTTACAATGATATTATTAGCCCGGTCATAGGAAACAATGCAAGCCAGCGCACATTGTGTGCACCATCTCAACTCCCTGGGGAGCAATCCTCCTAAGCGGCTCATGGGCATTGAGAAGATCTTGTACATGAGGGGTCTTACCTCCTACAGGGTATTCATTTATACACCCGAGTATAAAGCATCAATAATTGTGGATAAATTGCTTTGATGAAGGTCAAAAAGGCAGTGGGAAAGGTTCGAACTCGGGATCCTATTATCGGAAAGCATGCGCTCTACCAATCTTGAAAAGCCACATGCACATGAATGTGCATATAGCGCGAATTCCTGTATATACTTGTACAGGAAGTCGGACAGATGACCCCCTTGATCGACGTTCATGATCACAAATAAAATACTAATCATATATATACAAATAATGTCCCCATAGCCCTGTCTAATCGTGGTTACTACAGTGTCCTCTTGTTTCGGAGTTGCAAAGTGCTTAAATAACGTAGGCATTGTAATAATTACTAAAGCCAATATCAGTTAACTATAATAACTATAATAAGTTATGATTAAAAGTTATATTTCGAGTTATATAGCGCCAATTTTGGATGATTAGCGCTTTACAATGATATTATTAGCCCGGTCATAGGAAACAATGCAAGCCAGCGCACATTGTGTGCACCATCTCAACTCCCTGGGGAGCAATCCTCCTAAGCGGCTCATGGGCATTGAGAAGATCTTGTACATGAGGGGTCTTACCTCCTACAGGGTATTCATTTATACACCCGAGTATAAAGCATCAATAATTGTGGATAAATTGCTTTGATGAAGGTCAAAAAGGCAGTGGGAAAGGTTCGAACTCGGGATCCTATTATCGGAAAGCATGCGCTCTACCAATCTTGAAAAGCCACATGCACATGAATGTGCATATAGCGCGAATTCCTGTATATACTTGTACAGGAAGTCGGACAGATGACCCCCTTGATCGACGTTCATGATCACAAATAAAATACTAATCATATATATACAAATAATGTCCCCATAGCCCTGTCTAATCGTGGTTACTACAGTGTCCTCTTGTTTCGGAGTTGCAAAGTGCTTAAATAACGTAGGCATTGTAATAATTACTAAAGCCAATATCAGTTAACTATAATAACTATAATAAGTTATGATTAAAAGTTATATTTCGAGTTATATAGCGCCAATTTTGGATGATTAGCGCTTTACAATGATATTATTAGCCCGGTCATAGGAAACAATGCAAGCCAGCGCACATTGTGTGCACCATCTCAACTCCCTGGGGAGCAATCCTCCTAAGCGGCTCATGGGCATTGAGAAGATCTTGTACATGAGGGGTCTTACCTCCTACAGGGTATTCATTTATACACCCGAGTATAAAGCATCAATAATTGTGGATAAATTGCTTTGATGAAGGTCAAAAAGGCAGTGGGAAAGGTTCGAACTCGGGATCCTATTATCGGAAAGCATGCGCTCTACCAATCTTGAAAAGCCACATGCACATGAATGTGCATATAGCGCGAATTCCTGTATATACTTGTACAGGAAGTCGGACAGATGACCCCCTTGATCGACGTTCATGATCACAAATAAAATACTAATCATATATATACAAATAATGTCCCCATAGCCCTGTCTAATCGTGGTTACTACAGTGTCCTCTTGTTTCGGAGTTGCAAAGTGCTTAAATAACGTAGGCATTGTAATAATTACTAAAGCCAATATCAGTTAACTATAATAACTATAATAAGTTATGATTAAAAGTTATATTTCGAGTTATATAGCGCCAATTTTGGATGATTAGCGCTTTACAATGATATTATTAGCCCGGTCATAGGAAACAATGCAAGCCAGCGCACATTGTGTGCACCATCTCAACTCCCTGGGGAGCAATCCTCCTAAGCGGCTCATGGGCATTGAGAAGATCTTGTACATGAGGGGTCTTACCTCCTACAGGGTATTCATTTATACACCCGAGTATAAAGCATCAATAATTGTGGATAAATTGCTTTGATGAAGGTCAAAAAGGCAGTGGGAAAGGTTCGAACTCGGGATCCTATTATCGGAAAGCATGCGCTCTACCAATCTTGAAAAGCCACATGCACATGAATGTGCATATAGCGCGAATTCCTGTATATACTTGTACAGGAAGTCGGACAGATGACCCCCTTGATCGACGTTCATGATCACAAATAAAATACTAATCATATATATACAAATAATGTCCCCATAGCCCTGTCTAATCGTGGTTACTACAGTGTCCTCTTGTTTCGGAGTTGCAAAGTGCTTAAATAACGTAGGCATTGTAATAATTACTAAAGCCAATATCAGTTAACTATAATAACTATAATAAGTTATGATTAAAAGTTATATTTCGAGTTATATAGCGCCAATTTTGGATGATTAGCGCTTTACAATGATATTATTAGCCCGGTCATAGGAAACAATGCAAGCCAGCGCACATTGTGTGCACCATCTCAACTCCCTGGGGAGCAATCCTCCTAAGCGGCTCATGGGCATTGAGAAGATCTTGTACATGAGGGGTCTTACCTCCTACAGGGTATTCATTTATACACCCGAGTATAAAGCATCAATAATTGTGGATAAATTGCTTTGATGAAGGTCAAAAAGGCAGTGGGAAAGGTTCGAACTCGGGATCCTATTATCGGAAAGCATGCGCTCTACCAATCTTGAAAAGCCACATGCACATGAATGTGCATATAGCGCGAATTCCTGTATATACTTGTACAGGAAGTCGGACAGATGACCCCCTTGATCGACGTTCATGATCACAAATAAAATACTAATCATATATATACAAATAATGTCCCCATAGCCCTGTCTAATCGTGGTTACTACAGTGTCCTCTTGTTTCGGAGTTGCAAAGTGCTTAAATAACGTAGGCATTGTAATAATTACTAAAGCCAATATCAGTTAACTATAATAACTATAATAAGTTATGATTAAAAGTTATATTTCGAGTTATATAGCGCCAATTTTGGATGATTAGCGCTTTACAATGATATTATTAGCCCGGTCATAGGAAACAATGCAAGCCAGCGCACATTGTGTGCACCATCTCAACTCCCTGGGGAGCAATCCTCCTAAGCGGCTCATGGGCATTGAGAAGATCTTGTACATGAGGGGTCTTACCTCCTACAGGGTATTCATTTATACACCCGAGTATAAAGCATCAATAATTGTGGATAAATTGCTTTGATGAAGGTCAAAAAGGCAGTGGGAAAGGTTCGAACTCGGGATCCTATTATCGGAAAGCATGCGCTCTACCAATCTTGAAAAGCCACATGCACATGAATGTGCATATAGCGCGAATTCCTGTATATACTTGTACAGGAAGTCGGACAGATGACCCCCTTGATCGACGTTCATGATCACAAATAAAATACTAATCATATATATACAAATAATGTCCCCATAGCCCTGTCTAATCGTGGTTACTACAGTGTCCTCTTGTTTCGGAGTTGCAAAGTGCTTAAATAACGTAGGCATTGTAATAATTACTAAAGCCAATATCAGTTAACTATAATAACTATAATAAGTTATGATTAAAAGTTATATTTCGAGTTATATAGCGCCAATTTTGGATGATTAGCGCTTTACAATGATATTATTAGCCCGGTCATAGGAAACAATGCAAGCCAGCGCACATTGTGTGCACCATCTCAACTCCCTGGGGAGCAATCCTCCTAAGCGGCTCATGGGCATTGAGAAGATCTTGTACATGAGGGGTCTTACCTCCTACAGGGTATTCATTTATACACCCGAGTATAAAGCATCAATAATTGTGGATAAATTGCTTTGATGAAGGTCAAAAAGGCAGTGGGAAAGGTTCGAACTCGGGATCCTATTATCGGAAAGCATGCGCTCTACCAATCTTGAAAAGCCACATGCACATGAATGTGCATATAGCGCGAATTCCTGTATATACTTGTACAGGAAGTCGGACAGATGACCCCCTTGATCGACGTTCATGATCACAAATAAAATACTAATCATATATATACAAATAATGTCCCCATAGCCCTGTCTAATCGTGGTTACTACAGTGTCCTCTTGTTTCGGAGTTGCAAAGTGCTTAAATAACGTAGGCATTGTAATAATTACTAAAGCCAATATCAGTTAACTATAATAACTATAATAAGTTATGATTAAAAGTTATATTTCGAGTTATATAGCGCCAATTTTGGATGATTAGCGCTTTACAATGATATTATTAGCCCGGTCATAGGAAACAATGCAAGCCAGCGCACATTGTGTGCACCATCTCAACTCCCTGGGGAGCAATCCTCCTAAGCGGCTCATGGGCATTGAGAAGATCTTGTACATGAGGGGTCTTACCTCCTACAGGGTATTCATTTATACACCCGAGTATAAAGCATCAATAATTGTGGATAAATTGCTTTGATGAAGGTCAAAAAGGCAGTGGGAAAGGTTCGAACTCGGGATCCTATTATCGGAAAGCATGCGCTCTACCAATCTTGAAAAGCCACATGCACATGAATGTGCATATAGCGCGAATTCCTGTATATACTTGTACAGGAAGTCGGACAGATGACCCCCTTGATCGACGTTCATGATCACAAATAAAATACTAATCATATATATACAAATAATGTCCCCATAGCCCTGTCTAATCGTGGTTACTACAGTGTCCTCTTGTTTCGGAGTTGCAAAGTGCTTAAATAACGTAGGCATTGTAATAATTACTAAAGCCAATATCAGTTAACTATAATAACTATAATAAGTTATGATTAAAAGTTATATTTCGAGTTATATAGCGCCAATTTTGGATGATTAGCGCTTTACAATGATATTATTAGCCCGGTCATAGGAAACAATGCAAGCCAGCGCACATTGTGTGCACCATCTCAACTCCCTGGGGAGCAATCCTCCTAAGCGGCTCATGGGCATTGAGAAGATCTTGTACATGAGGGGTCTTACCTCCTACAGGGTATTCATTTATACACCCGAGTATAAAGCATCAATAATTGTGGATAAATTGCTTTGATGAAGGTCAAAAAGGCAGTGGGAAAGGTTCGAACTCGGGATCCTATTATCGGAAAGCATGCGCTCTACCAATCTTGAAAAGCCACATGCACATGAATGTGCATATAGCGCGAATTCCTGTATATACTTGTACAGGAAGTCGGACAGATGACCCCCTTGATCGACGTTCATGATCACAAATAAAATACTAATCATATATATACAAATAATGTCCCCATAGCCCTGTCTAATCGTGGTTACTACAGTGTCCTCTTGTTTCGGAGTTGCAAAGTGCTTAAATAACGTAGGCATTGTAATAATTACTAAAGCCAATATCAGTTAACTATAATAACTATAATAAGTTATGATTAAAAGTTATATTTCGAGTTATATAGCGCCAATTTTGGATGATTAGCGCTTTACAATGATATTATTAGCCCGGTCATAGGAAACAATGCAAGCCAGCGCACATTGTGTGCACCATCTCAACTCCCTGGGGAGCAATCCTCCTAAGCGGCTCATGGGCATTGAGAAGATCTTGTACATGAGGGGTCTTACCTCCTACAGGGTATTCATTTATACACCCGAGTATAAAGCATCAATAATTGTGGATAAATTGCTTTGATGAAGGTCAAAAAGGCAGTGGGAAAGGTTCGAACTCGGGATCCTATTATCGGAAAGCATGCGCTCTACCAATCTTGAAAAGCCACATGCACATGAATGTGCATATAGCGCGAATTCCTGTATATACTTGTACAGGAAGTCGGACAGATGACCCCCTTGATCGACGTTCATGATCACAAATAAAATACTAATCATATATATACAAATAATGTCCCCATAGCCCTGTCTAATCGTGGTTACTACAGTGTCCTCTTGTTTCGGAGTTGCAAAGTGCTTAAATAACGTAGGCATTGTAATAATTACTAAAGCCAATATCAGTTAACTATAATAACTATAATAAGTTATGATTAAAAGTTATATTTCGAGTTATATAGCGCCAATTTTGGATGATTAGCGCTTTACAATGATATTATTAGCCCGGTCATAGGAAACAATGCAAGCCAGCGCACATTGTGTGCACCATCTCAACTCCCTGGGGAGCAATCCTCCTAAGCGGCTCATGGGCATTGAGAAGATCTTGTACATGAGGGGTCTTACCTCCTACAGGGTATTCATTTATACACCCGAGTATAAAGCATCAATAATTGTGGATAAATTGCTTTGATGAAGGTCAAAAAGGCAGTGGGAAAGGTTCGAACTCGGGATCCTATTATCGGAAAGCATGCGCTCTACCAATCTTGAAAAGCCACATGCACATGAATGTGCATATAGCGCGAATTCCTGTATATACTTGTACAGGAAGTCGGACAGATGACCCCCTTGATCGACGTTCATGATCACAAATAAAATACTAATCATATATATACAAATAATGTCCCCATAGCCCTGTCTAATCGTGGTTACTACAGTGTCCTCTTGTTTCGGAGTTGCAAAGTGCTTAAATAACGTAGGCATTGTAATAATTACTAAAGCCAATATCAGTTAACTATAATAACTATAATAAGTTATGATTAAAAGTTATATTTCGAGTTATATAGCGCCAATTTTGGATGATTAGCGCTTTACAATGATATTATTAGCCCGGTCATAGGAAACAATGCAAGCCAGCGCACATTGTGTGCACCATCTCAACTCCCTGGGGAGCAATCCTCCTAAGCGGCTCATGGGCATTGAGAAGATCTTGTACATGAGGGGTCTTACCTCCTACAGGGTATTCATTTATACACCCGAGTATAAAGCATCAATAATTGTGGATAAATTGCTTTGATGAAGGTCAAAAAGGCAGTGGGAAAGGTTCGAACTCGGGATCCTATTATCGGAAAGCATGCGCTCTACCAATCTTGAAAAGCCACATGCACATGAATGTGCATATAGCGCGAATTCCTGTATATACTTGTACAGGAAGTCGGACAGATGACCCCCTTGATCGACGTTCATGATCACAAATAAAATACTAATCATATATATACAAATAATGTCCCCATAGCCCTGTCTAATCGTGGTTACTACAGTGTCCTCTTGTTTCGGAGTTGCAAAGTGCTTAAATAACGTAGGCATTGTAATAATTACTAAAGCCAATATCAGTTAACTATAATAACTATAATAAGTTATGATTAAAAGTTATATTTCGAGTTATATAGCGCCAATTTTGGATGATTAGCGCTTTACAATGATATTATTACCCGGTCATAGGAAACAATGCAAGCCAGCGCACATTGTGTGCACCATCTCAACTCCCTGGGGAGCAATCCTCCTAAGCGGCTCATGGGCATTGAGAAGATCTTGTACATGAGGGGTCTTACCTCCTACAGGGTATTCATTTATACACCCGAGTATAAAGCATCAATAATTGTGGATAAATTGCTTTGATGAAGGTCAAAAAGGCAGTGGGAAAGGTTCGAACTCGGGATCCTATTATCGGAAAGCATGCGCTCTACCAATCTTGAAAAGCCACATGCACATGAATGTGCATATAGCGCGAATTCCTGTATATACTTGTACAGGAAGTCGGACAGATGACCCCCTTGATCGACGTTCATGATCACAAATAAAATACTAATCATATATATACAAATAATGTCCCCATAGCCCTGTCTAATCGTGGTTACTACAGTGTCCTCTTGTTTCGGAGTTGCAAAGTGCTTAAATAACGTAGGCATTGTAATAATTACTAAAGCCAATATCAGTTAACTATAATAACTATAATAAGTTATGATTAAAAGTTATATTTCGAGTTATATAGCGCCAATTTTGGATGATTAGCGCTTTACAATGATATTATTAGCCCGGTCATAGGAAACAATGCAAGCCAGCGCACATTGTGTGCACCATCTCAACTCCCTGGGGAGCAATCCTCCTAAGCGGCTCATGGGCATTGAGAAGATCTTGTACATGAGGGGTCTTACCTCCTACAGGGTATTCATTTATACACCCGAGTATAAAGCATCAATAATTGTGGATAAATTGCTTTGATGAAGGTCAAAAAGGCAGTGGGAAAGGTTCGAACTCGGGATCCTATTATCGGAAAGCATGCGCTCTACCAATCTTGAAAAGCCACATGCACATGAATGTGCATATAGCGCGAATTCCTGTATATACTTGTACAGGAAGTCGGACAGATGACCCCCTTGATCGACGTTCATGATCACAAATAAAATACTAATCATATATATACAAATAATGTCCCCATAGCCCTGTCTAATCGTGGTTACTACAGTGTCCTCTTGTTTCGGAGTTGCAAAGTGCTTAAATAACGTAGGCATTGTAATAATTACTAAAGCCAATATCAGTTAACTATAATAACTATAATAAGTTATGATTAAAAGTTATATTTCGAGTTATATAGCGCCAATTTTGGATGATTAGCGCTTTACAATGATATTATTAGCCCGGTCATAGGAAACAATGCAAGCCAGCGCACATTGTGTGCACCATCTCAACTCCCTGGGGAGCAATCCTCCTAAGCGGCTCATGGGCATTGAGAAGATCTTGTACATGAGGGGTCTTACCTCCTACAGGGTATTCATTTATACACCCGAGTATAAAGCATCAATAATTGTGGATAAATTGCTTTGATGAAGGTCAAAAAGGCAGTGGGAAAGGTTCGAACTCGGGATCCTATTATCGGAAAGCATGCGCTCTACCAATCTTGAAAAGCCACATGCACATGAATGTGCATATAGCGCGAATTCCTGTATATACTTGTACAGGAAGTCGGACAGATGACCCCCTTGATCGACGTTCATGATCACAAATAAAATACTAATCATATATATACAAATAATGTCCCCATAGCCCTGTCTAATCGTGGTTACTACAGTGTCCTCTTGTTTCGGAGTTGCAAAGTGCTTAAATAACGTAGGCATTGTAATAATTACTAAAGCCAATATCAGTTAACTATAATAACTATAATAAGTTATGATTAAAAGTTATATTTCGAGTTATATAGCGCCAATTTTGGATGATTAGCGCTTTACAATGATATTATTAGCCCGGTCATAGGAAACAATGCAAGCCAGCGCACATTGTGTGCACCATCTCAACTCCCTGGGGAGCAATCCTCCTAAGCGGCTCATGGGCATTGAGAAGATCTTGTACATGAGGGGTCTTACCTCCTACAGGGTATTCATTTATACACCCGAGTATAAAGCATCAATAATTGTGGATAAATTGCTTTGATGAAGGTCAAAAAGGCAGTGGGAAAGGTTCGAACTCGGGATCCTATTATCGGAAAGCATGCGCTCTACCAATCTTGAAAAGCCACATGCACATGAATGTGCATATAGCGCGAATTCCTGTATATACTTGTACAGGAAGTCGGACAGATGACCCCCTTGATCGACGTTCATGATCACAAATAAAATACTAATCATATATATACAAATAATGTCCCCATAGCCCTGTCTAATCGTGGTTACTACAGTGTCCTCTTGTTTCGGAGTTGCAAAGTGCTTAAATAACGTAGGCATTGTAATAATTACTAAAGCCAATATCAGTTAACTATAATAACTATAATAAGTTATGATTAAAAGTTATATTTCGAGTTATATAGCGCCAATTTTGGATGATTAGCGCTTTACAATGATATTATTAGCCCGGTCATAGGAAACAATGCAAGCCAGCGCACATTGTGTGCACCATCTCAACTCCCTGGGGAGCAATCCTCCTAAGCGGCTCATGGGCATTGAGAAGATCTTGTACATGAGGGGTCTTACCTCCTACAGGGTATTCATTTATACACCCGAGTATAAAGCATCAATAATTGTGGATAAATTGCTTTGATGAAGGTCAAAAAGGCAGTGGGAAAGGTTCGAACTCGGGATCCTATTATCGGAAAGCATGCGCTCTACCAATCTTGAAAAGCCACATGCACATGAATGTGCATATAGCGCGAATTCCTGTATATACTTGTACAGGAAGTCGGACAGATGACCCCCTTGATCGACGTTCATGATCACAAATAAAATACTAATCATATATATACAAATAATGTCCCCATAGCCCTGTCTAATCGTGGTTACTACAGTGTCCTCTTGTTTCGGAGTTGCAAAGTGCTTAAATAACGTAGGCATTGTAATAATTACTAAAGCCAATATCAGTTAACTATAATAACTATAATAAGTTATGATTAAAAGTTATATTTCGAGTTATATAGCGCCAATTTTGGATGATTAGCGCTTTACAATGATATTATTAGCCCGGTCATAGGAAACAATGCAAGCCAGCGCACATTGTGTGCACCATCTCAACTCCCTGGGGAGCAATCCTCCTAAGCGGCTCATGGGCATTGAGAAGATCTTGTACATGAGGGGTCTTACCTCCTACAGGGTATTCATTTATACACCCGAGTATAAAGCATCAATAATTGTGGATAAATTGCTTTGATGAAGGTCAAAAAGGCAGTGGGAAAGGTTCGAACTCGGGATCCTATTATCGGAAAGCATGCGCTCTACCAATCTTGAAAAGCCACATGCACATGAATGTGCATATAGCGCGAATTCCTGTATATACTTGTACAGGAAGTCGGACAGATGACCCCCTTGATCGACGTTCATGATCACAAATAAAATACTAATCATATATATACAAATAATGTCCCCATAGCCCTGTCTAATCGTGGTTACTACAGTGTCCTCTTGTTTCGGAGTTGCAAAGTGCTTAAATAACGTAGGCATTGTAATAATTACTAAAGCCAATATCAGTTAACTATAATAACTATAATAAGTTATGATTAAAAGTTATATTTCGAGTTATATAGCGCCAATTTTGGATGATTAGCGCTTTACAATGATATTATTAGCCCGGTCATAGGAAACAATGCAAGCCAGCGCACATTGTGTGCACCATCTCAACTCCCTGGGGAGCAATCCTCCTAAGCGGCTCATGGGCATTGAGAAGATCTTGTACATGAGGGGTCTTACCTCCTACAGGGTATTCATTTATACACCCGAGTATAAAGCATCAATAATTGTGGATAAATTGCTTTGATGAAGGTCAAAAAGGCAGTGGGAAAGGTTCGAACTCGGGATCCTATTATCGGAAAGCATGCGCTCTACCAATCTTGAAAAGCCACATGCACATGAATGTGCATATAGCGCGAATTCCTGTATATACTTGTACAGGAAGTCGGACAGATGACCCCCTTGATCGACGTTCATGATCACAAATAAAATACTAATCATATATATACAAATAATGTCCCCATAGCCCTGTCTAATCGTGGTTACTACAGTGTCCTCTTGTTTCGGAGTTGCAAAGTGCTTAAATAACGTAGGCATTGTAATAATTACTAAAGCCAATATCAGTTAACTATAATAACTATAATAAGTTATGATTAAAAGTTATATTTCGAGTTATATAGCGCCAATTTTGGATGATTAGCGCTTTACAATGATATTATTAGCCCGGTCATAGGAAACAATGCAAGCCAGCGCACATTGTGTGCACCATCTCAACTCCCTGGGGAGCAATCCTCCTAAGCGGCTCATGGGCATTGAGAAGATCTTGTACATGAGGGGTCTTACCTCCTACAGGGTATTCATTTATACACCCGAGTATAAAGCATCAATAATTGTGGATAAATTGCTTTGATGAAGGTCAAAAAGGCAGTGGGAAAGGTTCGAACTCGGGATCCTATTATCGGAAAGCATGCGCTCTACCAATCTTGAAAAGCCACATGCACATGAATGTGCATATAGCGCGAATTCCTGTATATACTTGTACAGGAAGTCGGACAGATGACCCCCTTGATCGACGTTCATGATCACAAATAAAATACTAATCATATATATACAAATAATGTCCCCATAGCCCTGTCTAATCGTGGTTACTACAGTGTCCTCTTGTTTCGGAGTTGCAAAGTGCTTAAATAACGTAGGCATTGTAATAATTACTAAAGCCAATATCAGTTAACTATAATAACTATAATAAGTTATGATTAAAAGTTATATTTCGAGTTATATAGCGCCAATTTTGGATGATTAGCGCTTTACAATGATATTATTAGCCCGGTCATAGGAAACAATGCAAGCCAGCGCACATTGTGTGCACCATCTCAACTCCCTGGGGAGCAATCCTCCTAAGCGGCTCATGGGCATTGAGAAGATCTTGTACATGAGGGGTCTTACCTCCTACAGGGTATTCATTTATACACCCGAGTATAAAGCATCAATAATTGTGGATAAATTGCTTTGATGAAGGTCAAAAAGGCAGTGGGAAAGGTTCGAACTCGGGATCCTATTATCGGAAAGCATGCGCTCTACCAATCTTGAAAAGCCACATGCACATGAATGTGCATATAGCGCGAATTCCTGTATATACTTGTACAGGAAGTCGGACAGATGACCCCCTTGATCGACGTTCATGATCACAAATAAAATACTAATCATATATATACAAATAATGTCCCCATAGCCCTGTCTAATCGTGGTTACTACAGTGTCCTCTTGTTTCGGAGTTGCAAAGTGCTTAAATAACGTAGGCATTGTAATAATTACTAAAGCCAATATCAGTTAACTATAATAACTATAATAAGTTATGATTAAAAGTTATATTTCGAGTTATATAGCGCCAATTTTGGATGATTAGCGCTTTACAATGATATTATTAGCCCGGTCATAGGAAACAATGCAAGCCAGCGCACATTGTGTGCACCATCTCAACTCCCTGGGGAGCAATCCTCCTAAGCGGCTCATGGGCATTGAGAAGATCTTGTACATGAGGGGTCTTACCTCCTACAGGGTATTCATTTATACACCCGAGTATAAAGCATCAATAATTGTGGATAAATTGCTTTGATGAAGGTCAAAAAGGCAGTGGGAAAGGTTCGAACTCGGGATCCTATTATCGGAAAGCATGCGCTCTACCAATCTTGAAAAGCCACATGCACATGAATGTGCATATAGCGCGAATTCCTGTATATACTTGTACAGGAAGTCGGACAGATGACCCCCTTGATCGACGTTCATGATCACAAATAAAATACTAATCATATATATACAAATAATGTCCCCATAGCCCTGTCTAATCGTGGTTACTACAGTGTCCTCTTGTTTCGGAGTTGCAAAGTGCTTAAATAACGTAGGCATTGTAATAATTACTAAAGCCAATATCAGTTAACTATAATAACTATAATAAGTTATGATTAAAAGTTATATTTCGAGTTATATAGCGCCAATTTTGGATGATTAGCGCTTTACAATGATATTATTAGCCCGGTCATAGGAAACAATGCAAGCCAGCGCACATTGTGTGCACCATCTCAACTCCCTGGGGAGCAATCCTCCTAAGCGGCTCATGGGCATTGAGAAGATCTTGTACATGAGGGGTCTTACCTCCTACAGGGTATTCATTTATACACCCGAGTATAAAGCATCAATAATTGTGGATAAATTGCTTTGATGAAGGTCAAAAAGGCAGTGGGAAAGGTTCGAACTCGGGATCCTATTATCGGAAAGCATGCGCTCTACCAATCTTGAAAAGCCACATGCACATGAATGTGCATATAGCGCGAATTCCTGTATATACTTGTACAGGAAGTCGGACAGATGACCCCCTTGATCGACGTTCATGATCACAAATAAAATACTAATCATATATATACAAATAATGTCCCCATAGCCCTGTCTAATCGTGGTTACTACAGTGTCCTCTTGTTTCGGAGTTGCAAAGTGCTTAAATAACGTAGGCATTGTAATAATTACTAAAGCCAATATCAGTTAACTATAATAACTATAATAAGTTATGATTAAAAGTTATATTTCGAGTTATATAGCGCCAATTTTGGATGATTAGCGCTTTACAATGATATTATTAGCCCGGTCATAGGAAACAATGCAAGCCAGCGCACATTGTGTGCACCATCTCAACTCCCTGGGGAGCAATCCTCCTAAGCGGCTCATGGGCATTGAGAAGATCTTGTACATGAGGGGTCTTACCTCCTACAGGGTATTCATTTATACACCCGAGTATAAAGCATCAATAATTGTGGATAAATTGCTTTGATGAAGGTCAAAAAGGCAGTGGGAAAGGTTCGAACTCGGGATCCTATTATCGGAAAGCATGCGCTCTACCAATCTTGAAAAGCCACATGCACATGAATGTGCATATAGCGCGAATTCCTGTATATACTTGTACAGGAAGTCGGACAGATGACCCCCTTGATCGACGTTCATGATCACAAATAAAATACTAATCATATATATACAAATAATGTCCCCATAGCCCTGTCTAATCGTGGTTACTACAGTGTCCTCTTGTTTCGGAGTTGCAAAGTGCTTAAATAACGTAGGCATTGTAATAATTACTAAAGCCAATATCAGTTAACTATAATAACTATAATAAGTTATGATTAAAAGTTATATTTCGAGTTATATAGCGCCAATTTTGGATGATTAGCGCTTTACAATGATATTATTAGCCCGGTCATAGGAAACAATGCAAGCCAGCGCACATTGTGTGCACCATCTCAACTCCCTGGGGAGCAATCCTCCTAAGCGGCTCATGGGCATTGAGAAGATCTTGTACATGAGGGGTCTTACCTCCTACAGGGTATTCATTTATACACCCGAGTATAAAGCATCAATAATTGTGGATAAATTGCTTTGATGAAGGTCAAAAAGGCAGTGGGAAAGGTTCGAACTCGGGATCCTATTATCGGAAAGCATGCGCTCTACCAATCTTGAAAAGCCACATGCACATGAATGTGCATATAGCGCGAATTCCTGTATATACTTGTACAGGAAGTCGGACAGATGACCCCCTTGATCGACGTTCATGATCACAAATAAAATACTAATCATATATATACAAATAATGTCCCCATAGCCCTGTCTAATCGTGGTTACTACAGTGTCCTCTTGTTTCGGAGTTGCAAAGTGCTTAAATAACGTAGGCATTGTAATAATTACTAAAGCCAATATCAGTTAACTATAATAACTATAATAAGTTATGATTAAAAGTTATATTTCGAGTTATATAGCGCCAATTTTGATGATTAGCGCTTTACAATGATATTATTAGCCCGGTCATAGGAAACAATGCAAGCCAGCGCACATTGTGTGCACCATCTCAACTCCCTGGGGAGCAATCCTCCTAAGCGGCTCATGGGCATTGAGAAGATCTTGTACATGAGGGGTCTTACCTCCTACAGGGTATTCATTTATACACCCGAGTATAAAGCATCAATAATTGTGGATAAATTGCTTTGATGAAGGTCAAAAAGGCAGTGGGAAAGGTTCGAACTCGGGATCCTATTATCGGAAAGCATGCGCTCTACCAATCTTGAAAAGCCACATGCACATGAATGTGCATATAGCGCGAATTCCTGTATATACTTGTACAGGAAGTCGGACAGATGACCCCCTTGATCGACGTTCATGATCACAAATAAAATACTAATCATATATATACAAATAATGTCCCCATAGCCCTGTCTAATCGTGGTTACTACAGTGTCCTCTTGTTTCGGAGTTGCAAAGTGCTTAAATAACGTAGGCATTGTAATAATTACTAAAGCCAATATCAGTTAACTATAATAACTATAATAAGTTATGATTAAAAGTTATATTTCGAGTTATATAGCGCCAATTTTGGATGATTAGCGCTTTACAATGATATTATTAGCCCGGTCATAGGAAACAATGCAAGCCAGCGCACATTGTGTGCACCATCTCAACTCCCTGGGGAGCAATCCTCCTAAGCGGCTCATGGGCATTGAGAAGATCTTGTACATGAGGGGTCTTACCTCCTACAGGGTATTCATTTATACACCCGAGTATAAAGCATCAATAATTGTGGATAAATTGCTTTGATGAAGGTCAAAAAGGCAGTGGGAAAGGTTCGAACTCGGGATCCTATTATCGGAAAGCATGCGCTCTACCAATCTTGAAAAGCCACATGCACATGAATGTGCATATAGCGCGAATTCCTGTATATACTTGTACAGGAAGTCGGACAGATGACCCCCTTGATCGACGTTCATGATCACAAATAAAATACTAATCATATATATACAAATAATGTCCCCATAGCCCTGTCTAATCGTGGTTACTACAGTGTCCTCTTGTTTCGGAGTTGCAAAGTGCTTAAATAACGTAGGCATTGTAATAATTACTAAAGCCAATATCAGTTAACTATAATAACTATAATAAGTTATGATTAAAAGTTATATTTCGAGTTATATAGCGCCAATTTTGGATGATTAGCGCTTTACAATGATATTATTAGCCCGGTCATAGGAAACAATGCAAGCCAGCGCACATTGTGTGCACCATCTCAACTCCCTGGGGAGCAATCCTCCTAAGCGGCTCATGGGCATTGAGAAGATCTTGTACATGAGGGGTCTTACCTCCTACAGGGTATTCATTTATACACCCGAGTATAAAGCATCAATAATTGTGGATAAATTGCTTTGATGAAGGTCAAAAAGGCAGTGGGAAAGGTTCGAACTCGGGATCCTATTATCGGAAAGCATGCGCTCTACCAATCTTGAAAAGCCACATGCACATGAATGTGCATATAGCGCGAATTCCTGTATATACTTGTACAGGAAGTCGGACAGATGACCCCCTTGATCGACGTTCATGATCACAAATAAAATACTAATCATATATATACAAATAATGTCCCCATAGCCCTGTCTAATCGTGGTTACTACAGTGTCCTCTTGTTTCGGAGTTGCAAAGTGCTTAAATAACGTAGGCATTGTAATAATTACTAAAGCCAATATCAGTTAACTATAATAACTATAATAAGTTATGATTAAAAGTTATATTTCGAGTTATATAGCGCCAATTTTGGATGATTAGCGCTTTACAATGATATTATTAGCCCGGTCATAGGAAACAATGCAAGCCAGCGCACATTGTGTGCACCATCTCAACTCCCTGGGGAGCAATCCTCCTAAGCGGCTCATGGGCATTGAGAAGATCTTGTACATGAGGGGTCTTACCTCCTACAGGGTATTCATTTATACACCCGAGTATAAAGCATCAATAATTGTGGATAAATTGCTTTGATGAAGGTCAAAAAGGCAGTGGGAAAGGTTCGAACTCGGGATCCTATTATCGGAAAGCATGCGCTCTACCAATCTTGAAAAGCCACATGCACATGAATGTGCATATAGCGCGAATTCCTGTATATACTTGTACAGGAAGTCGGACAGATGACCCCCTTGATCGACGTTCATGATCACAAATAAAATACTAATCATATATATACAAATAATGTCCCCATAGCCCTGTCTAATCGTGGTTACTACAGTGTCCTCTTGTTTCGGAGTTGCAAAGTGCTTAAATAACGTAGGCATTGTAATAATTACTAAAGCCAATATCAGTTAACTATAATAACTATAATAAGTTATGATTAAAAGTTATATTTCGAGTTATATAGCGCCAATTTTGGATGATTAGCGCTTTACAATGATATTATTAGCCCGGTCATAGGAAACAATGCAAGCCAGCGCACATTGTGTGCACCATCTCAACTCCCTGGGGAGCAATCCTCCTAAGCGGCTCATGGGCATTGAGAAGATCTTGTACATGAGGGGTCTTACCTCCTACAGGGTATTCATTTATACACCCGAGTATAAAGCATCAATAATTGTGGATAAATTGCTTTGATGAAGGTCAAAAAGGCAGTGGGAAAGGTTCGAACTCGGGATCCTATTATCGGAAAGCATGCGCTCTACCAATCTTGAAAAGCCACATGCACATGAATGTGCATATAGCGCGAATTCCTGTATATACTTGTACAGGAAGTCGGACAGATGACCCCCTTGATCGACGTTCATGATCACAAATAAAATACTAATCATATATATACAAATAATGTCCCCATAGCCCTGTCTAATCGTGGTTACTACAGTGTCCTCTTGTTTCGGAGTTGCAAAGTGCTTAAATAACGTAGGCATTGTAATAATTACTAAAGCCAATATCAGTTAACTATAATAACTTATGATTAAAAGTTATATTTCGAGTTATATAGCGCCAATTTTGGATGATTAGCGCTTTACAATGATATTATTAGCCCGGTCATAGGAAACAATGCAAGCCAGCGCACATTGTGTGCACCATCTCAACTCCCTGGGGAGCAATCCTCCTAAGCGGCTCATGGGCATTGAGAAGATCTTGTACATGAGGGGTCTTACCTCCTACAGGGTATTCATTTATACACCCGAGTATAAAGCATCAATAATTGTGGATAAATTGCTTTGATGAAGGTCAAAAAGGCAGTGGGAAAGGTTCGAACTCGGGATCCTATTATCGGAAAGCATGCGCTCTACCAATCTTGAAAAGCCACATGCACATGAATGTGCATATAGCGCGAATTCCTGTATATACTTGTACAGGAAGTCGGACAGATGACCCCCTTGATCGACGTTCATGATCACAAATAAAATACTAATCATATATATACAAATAATGTCCCCATAGCCCTGTCTAATCGTGGTTACTACAGTGTCCTCTTGTTTCGGAGTTGCAAAGTGCTTAAATAACGTAGGCATTGTAATAATTACTAAAGCCAATATCAGTTAACTATAATAACTATAATAAGTTATGATTAAAAGTTATATTTCGAGTTATATAGCGCCAATTTTGGATGATTAGCGCTTTACAATGATATTATTAGCCCGGTCATAGGAAACAATGCAAGCCAGCGCACATTGTGTGCACCATCTCAACTCCCTGGGGAGCAATCCTCCTAAGCGGCTCATGGGCATTGAGAAGATCTTGTACATGAGGGGTCTTACCTCCTACAGGGTATTCATTTATACACCCGAGTATAAAGCATCAATAATTGTGGATAAATTGCTTTGATGAAGGTCAAAAAGGCAGTGGGAAAGGTTCGAACTCGGGATCCTATTATCGGAAAGCATGCGCTCTACCAATCTTGAAAAGCCACATGCACATGAATGTGCATATAGCGCGAATTCCTGTATATACTTGTACAGGAAGTCGGACAGATGACCCCCTTGATCGACGTTCATGATCACAAATAAAATACTAATCATATATATACAAATAATGTCCCCATAGCCCTGTCTAATCGTGGTTACTACAGTGTCCTCTTGTTTCGGAGTTGCAAAGTGCTTAAATAACGTAGGCATTGTAATAATTACTAAAGCCAATATCAGTTAACTATAATAACTATAATAAGTTATGATTAAAAGTTATATTTCGAGTTATATAGCGCCAATTTTGGATGATTAGCGCTTTACAATGATATTATTAGCCCGGTCATAGGAAACAATGCAAGCCAGCGCACATTGTGTGCACCATCTCAACTCCCTGGGGAGCAATCCTCCTAAGCGGCTCATGGGCATTGAGAAGATCTTGTACATGAGGGGTCTTACCTCCTACAGGGTATTCATTTATACACCCGAGTATAAAGCATCAATAATTGTGGATAAATTGCTTTGATGAAGGTCAAAAAGGCAGTGGGAAAGGTTCGAACTCGGGATCCTATTATCGGAAAGCATGCGCTCTACCAATCTTGAAAAGCCACATGCACATGAATGTGCATATAGCGCGAATTCCTGTATATACTTGTACAGGAAGTCGGACAGATGACCCCCTTGATCGACGTTCATGATCACAAATAAAATACTAATCATATATATACAAATAATGTCCCCATAGCCCTGTCTAATCGTGGTTACTACAGTGTCCTCTTGTTTCGGAGTTGCAAAGTGCTTAAATAACGTAGGCATTGTAATAATTACTAAAGCCAATATCAGTTAACTATAATAACTATAATAAGTTATGATTAAAAGTTATATTTCGAGTTATATAGCGCCAATTTTGGATGATTAGCGCTTTACAATGATATTATTAGCCCGGTCATAGGAAACAATGCAAGCCAGCGCACATTGTGTGCACCATCTCAACTCCCTGGGGAGCAATCCTCCTAAGCGGCTCATGGGCATTGAGAAGATCTTGTACATGAGGGGTCTTACCTCCTACAGGGTATTCATTTATACACCCGAGTATAAAGCATCAATAATTGTGGATAAATTGCTTTGATGAAGGTCAAAAAGGCAGTGGGAAAGGTTCGAACTCGGGATCCTATTATCGGAAAGCATGCGCTCTACCAATCTTGAAAAGCCACATGCACATGAATGTGCATATAGCGCGAATTCCTGTATATACTTGTACAGGAAGTCGGACAGATGACCCCCTTGATCGACGTTCATGATCACAAATAAAATACTAATCATATATATACAAATAATGTCCCCATAGCCCTGTCTAATCGTGGTTACTACAGTGTCCTCTTGTTTCGGAGTTGCAAAGTGCTTAAATAACGTAGGCATTGTAATAATTACTAAAGCCAATATCAGTTAACTATAATAACTATAATAAGTTATGATTAAAAGTTATATTTCGAGTTATATAGCGCCAATTTTGGATGATTAGCGCTTTACAATGATATTATTAGCCCGGTCATAGGAAACAATGCAAGCCAGCGCACATTGTGTGCACCATCTCAACTCCCTGGGGAGCAATCCTCCTAAGCGGCTCATGGGCATTGAGAAGATCTTGTACATGAGGGGTCTTACCTCCTACAGGGTATTCATTTATACACCCGAGTATAAAGCATCAATAATTGTGGATAAATTGCTTTGATGAAGGTCAAAAAGGCAGTGGGAAAGGTTCGAACTCGGGATCCTATTATCGGAAAGCATGCGCTCTACCAATCTTGAAAAGCCACATGCACATGAATGTGCATATAGCGCGAATTCCTGTATATACTTGTACAGGAAGTCGGACAGATGACCCCCTTGATCGACGTTCATGATCACAAATAAAATACTAATCATATATATACAAATAATGTCCCCATAGCCCTGTCTAATCGTGGTTACTACAGTGTCCTCTTGTTTCGGAGTTGCAAAGTGCTTAAATAACGTAGGCATTGTAATAATTACTAAAGCCAATATCAGTTAACTATAATAACTATAATAAGTTATGATTAAAAGTTATATTTCGAGTTATATAGCGCCAATTTTGGATGATTAGCGCTTTACAATGATATTATTAGCCCGGTCATAGGAAACAATGCAAGCCAGCGCACATTGTGTGCACCATCTCAACTCCCTGGGGAGCAATCCTCCTAAGCGGCTCATGGGCATTGAGAAGATCTTGTACATGAGGGGTCTTACCTCCTACAGGGTATTCATTTATACACCCGAGTATAAAGCATCAATAATTGTGGATAAATTGCTTTGATGAAGGTCAAAAAGGCAGTGGGAAAGGTTCGAACTCGGGATCCTATTATCGGAAAGCATGCGCTCTACCAATCTTGAAAAGCCACATGCACATGAATGTGCATATAGCGCGAATTCCTGTATATACTTGTACAGGAAGTCGGACAGATGACCCCCTTGATCGACGTTCATGATCACAAATAAAATACTAATCATATATATACAAATAATGTCCCCATAGCCCTGTCTAATCGTGGTTACTACAGTGTCCTCTTGTTTCGGAGTTGCAAAGTGCTTAAATAACGTAGGCATTGTAATAATTACTAAAGCCAATATCAGTTAACTATAATAACTATAATAAGTTATGATTAAAAGTTATATTTCGAGTTATATAGCGCCAATTTTGGATGATTAGCGCTTTACAATGATATTATTAGCCCGGTCATAGGAAACAATGCAAGCCAGCGCACATTGTGTGCACCATCTCAACTCCCTGGGGAGCAATCCTCCTAAGCGGCTCATGGGCATTGAGAAGATCTTGTACATGAGGGGTCTTACCTCCTACAGGGTATTCATTTATACACCCGAGTATAAAGCATCAATAATTGTGGATAAATTGCTTTGATGAAGGTCAAAAAGGCAGTGGGAAAGGTTCGAACTCGGGATCCTATTATCGGAAAGCATGCGCTCTACCAATCTTGAAAAGCCACATGCACATGAATGTGCATATAGCGCGAATTCCTGTATATACTTGTACAGGAAGTCGGACAGATGACCCCCTTGATCGACGTTCATGATCACAAATAAAATACTAATCATATATATACAAATAATGTCCCCATAGCCCTGTCTAATCGTGGTTACTACAGTGTCCTCTTGTTTCGGAGTTGCAAAGTGCTTAAATAACGTAGGCATTGTAATAATTACTAAAGCCAATATCAGTTAACTATAATAACTATAATAAGTTATGATTAAAAGTTATATTTCGAGTTATATAGCGCCAATTTTGGATGATTAGCGCTTTACAATGATATTATTAGCCCGGTCATAGGAAACAATGCAAGCCAGCGCACATTGTGTGCACCATCTCAACTCCCTGGGGAGCAATCCTCCTAAGCGGCTCATGGGCATTGAGAAGATCTTGTACATGAGGGGTCTTACCTCCTACAGGGTATTCATTTATACACCCGAGTATAAAGCATCAATAATTGTGGATAAATTGCTTTGATGAAGGTCAAAAAGGCAGTGGGAAAGGTTCGAACTCGGGATCCTATTATCGGAAAGCATGCGCTCTACCAATCTTGAAAAGCCACATGCACATGAATGTGCATATAGCGCGAATTCCTGTATATACTTGTACAGGAAGTCGGACAGATGACCCCCTTGATCGACGTTCATGATCACAAATAAAATACTAATCATATATATACAAATAATGTCCCCATAGCCCTGTCTAATCGTGGTTACTACAGTGTCCTCTTGTTTCGGAGTTGCAAAGTGCTTAAATAACGTAGGCATTGTAATAATTACTAAAGCCAATATCAGTTAACTATAATAACTATAATAAGTTATGATTAAAAGTTATATTTCGAGTTATATAGCGCCAATTTTGGATGATTAGCGCTTTACAATGATATTATTAGCCCGGTCATAGGAAACAATGCAAGCCAGCGCACATTGTGTGCACCATCTCAACTCCCTGGGGAGCAATCCTCCTAAGCGGCTCATGGGCATTGAGAAGATCTTGTACATGAGGGGTCTTACCTCCTACAGGGTATTCATTTATACACCCGAGTATAAAGCATCAATAATTGTGGATAAATTGCTTTGATGAAGGTCAAAAAGGCAGTGGGAAAGGTTCGAACTCGGGATCCTATTATCGGAAAGCATGCGCTCTACCAATCTTGAAAAGCCACATGCACATGAATGTGCATATAGCGCGAATTCCTGTATATACTTGTACAGGAAGTCGGACAGATGACCCCCTTGATCGACGTTCATGATCACAAATAAAATACTAATCATATATATACAAATAATGTCCCCATAGCCCTGTCTAATCGTGGTTACTACAGTGTCCTCTTGTTTCGGAGTTGCAAAGTGCTTAAATAACGTAGGCATTGTAATAATTACTAAAGCCAATATCAGTTAACTATAATAACTATAATAAGTTATGATTAAAAGTTATATTTCGAGTTATATAGCGCCAATTTTGGATGATTAGCGCTTTACAATGATATTATTAGCCCGGTCATAGGAAACAATGCAAGCCAGCGCACATTGTGTGCACCATCTCAACTCCCTGGGGAGCAATCCTCCTAAGCGGCTCATGGGCATTGAGAAGATCTTGTACATGAGGGGTCTTACCTCCTACAGGGTATTCATTTATACACCCGAGTATAAAGCATCAATAATTGTGGATAAATTGCTTTGATGAAGGTCAAAAAGGCAGTGGGAAAGGTTCGAACTCGGGATCCTATTATCGGAAAGCATGCGCTCTACCAATCTTGAAAAGCCACATGCACATGAATGTGCATATAGCGCGAATTCCTGTATATACTTGTACAGGAAGTCGGACAGATGACCCCCTTGATCGACGTTCATGATCACAAATAAAATACTAATCATATATATACAAATAATGTCCCCATAGCCCTGTCTAATCGTGGTTACTACAGTGTCCTCTTGTTTCGGAGTTGCAAAGTGCTTAAATAACGTAGGCATTGTAATAATTACTAAAGCCAATATCAGTTAACTATAATAACTATAATAAGTTATGATTAAAAGTTATATTTCGAGTTATATAGCGCCAATTTTGGATGATTAGCGCTTTACAATGATATTATTAGCCCGGTCATAGGAAACAATGCAAGCCAGCGCACATTGTGTGCACCATCTCAACTCCCTGGGGAGCAATCCTCCTAAGCGGCTCATGGGCATTGAGAAGATCTTGTACATGAGGGGTCTTACCTCCTACAGGGTATTCATTTATACACCCGAGTATAAAGCATCAATAATTGTGGATAAATTGCTTTGATGAAGGTCAAAAAGGCAGTGGGAAAGGTTCGAACTCGGGATCCTATTATCGGAAAGCATGCGCTCTACCAATCTTGAAAAGCCACATGCACATGAATGTGCATATAGCGCGAATTCCTGTATATACTTGTACAGGAAGTCGGACAGATGACCCCCTTGATCGACGTTCATGATCACAAATAAAATACTAATCATATATATACAAATAATGTCCCCATAGCCCTGTCTAATCGTGGTTACTACAGTGTCCTCTTGTTTCGGAGTTGCAAAGTGCTTAAATAACGTAGGCATTGTAATAATTACTAAAGCCAATATCAGTTAACTATAATAACTATAATAAGTTATGATTAAAAGTTATATTTCGAGTTATATAGCGCCAATTTTGGATGATTAGCGCTTTACAATGATATTATTAGCCCGGTCATAGGAAACAATGCAAGCCAGCGCACATTGTGTGCACCATCTCAACTCCCTGGGGAGCAATCCTCCTAAGCGGCTCATGGGCATTGAGAAGATCTTGTACATGAGGGGTCTTACCTCCTACAGGGTATTCATTTATACACCCGAGTATAAAGCATCAATAATTGTGGATAAATTGCTTTGATGAAGGTCAAAAAGGCAGTGGGAAAGGTTCGAACTCGGGATCCTATTATCGGAAAGCATGCGCTCTACCAATCTTGAAAAGCCACATGCACATGAATGTGCATATAGCGCGAATTCCTGTATATACTTGTACAGGAAGTCGGACAGATGACCCCCTTGATCGACGTTCATGATCACAAATAAAATACTAATCATATATATACAAATAATGTCCCCATAGCCCTGTCTAATCGTGGTTACTACAGTGTCCTCTTGTTTCGGAGTTGCAAAGTGCTTAAATAACGTAGGCATTGTAATAATTACTAAAGCCAATATCAGTTAACTATAATAACTATAATAAGTTATGATTAAAAGTTATATTTCGAGTTATATAGCGCCAATTTTGGATGATTAGCGCTTTACAATGATATTATTAGCCCGGTCATAGGAAACAATGCAAGCCAGCGCACATTGTGTGCACCATCTCAACTCCCTGGGGAGCAATCCTCCTAAGCGGCTCATGGGCATTGAGAAGATCTTGTACATGAGGGGTCTTACCTCCTACAGGGTATTCATTTATACACCCGAGTATAAAGCATCAATAATTGTGGATAAATTGCTTTGATGAAGGTCAAAAAGGCAGTGGGAAAGGTTCGAACTCGGGATCCTATTATCGGAAAGCATGCGCTCTACCAATCTTGAAAAGCCACATGCACATGAATGTGCATATAGCGCGAATTCCTGTATATACTTGTACAGGAAGTCGGACAGATGACCCCCTTGATCGACGTTCATGATCACAAATAAAATACTAATCATATATATACAAATAATGTCCCCATAGCCCTGTCTAATCGTGGTTACTACAGTGTCCTCTTGTTTCGGAGTTGCAAAGTGCTTAAATAACGTAGGCATTGTAATAATTACTAAAGCCAATATCAGTTAACTATAATAACTATAATAAGTTATGATTAAAAGTTATATTTCGAGTTATATAGCGCCAATTTTGGATGATTAGCGCTTTACAATGATATTATTAGCCCGGTCATAGGAAACAATGCAAGCCAGCGCACATTGTGTGCACCATCTCAACTCCCTGGGGAGCAATCCTCCTAAGCGGCTCATGGGCATTGAGAAGATCTTGTACATGAGGGGTCTTACCTCCTACAGGGTATTCATTTATACACCCGAGTATAAAGCATCAATAATTGTGGATAAATTGCTTTGATGAAGGTCAAAAAGGCAGTGGGAAAGGTTCGAACTCGGGATCCTATTATCGGAAAGCATGCGCTCTACCAATCTTGAAAAGCCACATGCACATGAATGTGCATATAGCGCGAATTCCTGTATATACTTGTACAGGAAGTCGGACAGATGACCCCCTTGATCGACGTTCATGATCACAAATAAAATACTAATCATATATATACAAATAATGTCCCCATAGCCCTGTCTAATCGTGGTTACTACAGTGTCCTCTTGTTTCGGAGTTGCAAAGTGCTTAAATAACGTAGGCATTGTAATAATTACTAAAGCCAATATCAGTTAACTATAATAACTATAATAAGTTATGATTAAAAGTTATATTTCGAGTTATATAGCGCCAATTTTGGATGATTAGCGCTTTACAATGATATTATTAGCCCGGTCATAGGAAACAATGCAAGCCAGCGCACATTGTGTGCACCATCTCAACTCCCTGGGGAGCAATCCTCCTAAGCGGCTCATGGGCATTGAGAAGATCTTGTACATGAGGGGTCTTACCTCCTACAGGGTATTCATTTATACACCCGAGTATAAAGCATCAATAATTGTGGATAAATTGCTTTGATGAAGGTCAAAAAGGCAGTGGGAAAGGTTCGAACTCGGGATCCTATTATCGGAAAGCATGCGCTCTACCAATCTTGAAAAGCCACATGCACATGAATGTGCATATAGCGCGAATTCCTGTATATACTTGTACAGGAAGTCGGACAGATGACCCCCTTGATCGACGTTCATGATCACAAATAAAATACTAATCATATATATACAAATAATGTCCCCATAGCCCTGTCTAATCGTGGTTACTACAGTGTCCTCTTGTTTCGGAGTTGCAAAGTGCTTAAATAACGTAGGCATTGTAATAATTACTAAAGCCAATATCAGTTAACTATAATAACTATAATAAGTTATGATTAAAAGTTATATTTCGAGTTATATAGCGCCAATTTTGGATGATTAGCGCTTTACAATGATATTATTAGCCCGGTCATAGGAAACAATGCAAGCCAGCGCACATTGTGTGCACCATCTCAACTCCCTGGGGAGCAATCCTCCTAAGCGGCTCATGGGCATTGAGAAGATCTTGTACATGAGGGGTCTTACCTCCTACAGGGTATTCATTTATACACCCGAGTATAAAGCATCAATAATTGTGGATAAATTGCTTTGATGAAGGTCAAAAAGGCAGTGGGAAAGGTTCGAACTCGGGATCCTATTATCGGAAAGCATGCGCTCTACCAATCTTGAAAAGCCACATGCACATGAATGTGCATATAGCGCGAATTCCTGTATATACTTGTACAGGAAGTCGGACAGATGACCCCCTTGATCGACGTTCATGATCACAAATAAAATACTAATCATATATATACAAATAATGTCCCCATAGCCCTGTCTAATCGTGGTTACTACAGTGTCCTCTTGTTTCGGAGTTGCAAAGTGCTTAAATAACGTAGGCATTGTAATAATTACTAAAGCCAATATCAGTTAACTATAATAACTATAATAAGTTATGATTAAAAGTTATATTTCGAGTTATATAGCGCCAATTTTGAATGATTAGCGCTTTACAATGATATTATTAGCCCGGTCATAGGAAACAATGCAAGCCAGCGCACATTGTGTGCACCATCTCAACTCCCTGGGGAGCAATCCTCCTAAGCGGCTCATGGGCATTGAGAAGATCTTGTACATGAGGGGTCTTACCTCCTACAGGGTATTCATTTATACACCCGAGTATAAAGCATCAATAATTGTGGATAAATTGCTTTGATGAAGGTCAAAAAGGCAGTGGGAAAGGTTCGAACTCGGGATCCTATTATCGGAAAGCATGCGCTCTACCAATCTTGAAAAGCCACATGCACATGAATGTGCATATAGCGCGAATTCCTGTATATACTTGTACAGGAAGTCGGACAGATGACCCCCTTGATCGACGTTCATGATCACAAATAAAATACTAATCATATATATACAAATAATGTCCCCATAGCCCTGTCTAATCGTGGTTACTACAGTGTCCTCTTGTTTCGGAGTTGCAAAGTGCTTAAATAACGTAGGCATTGTAATAATTACTAAAGCCAATATCAGTTAACTATAATAACTATAATAAGTTATGATTAAAAGTTATATTTCGAGTTATATAGCGCCAATTTTGGATGATTAGCGCTTTACAATGATATTATTAGCCCGGTCATAGGAAACAATGCAAGCCAGCGCACATTGTGTGCACCATCTCAACTCCCTGGGGAGCAATCCTCCTAAGCGGCTCATGGGCATTGAGAAGATCTTGTACATGAGGGGTCTTACCTCCTACAGGGTATTCATTTATACACCCGAGTATAAAGCATCAATAATTGTGGATAAATTGCTTTGATGAAGGTCAAAAAGGCAGTGGGAAAGGTTCGAACTCGGGATCCTATTATCGGAAAGCATGCGCTCTACCAATCTTGAAAAGCCACATGCACATGAATGTGCATATAGCGCGAATTCCTGTATATACTTGTACAGGAAGTCGGACAGATGACCCCCTTGATCGACGTTCATGATCACAAATAAAATACTAATCATATATATACAAATAATGTCCCCATAGCCCTGTCTAATCGTGGTTACTACAGTGTCCTCTTGTTTCGGAGTTGCAAAGTGCTTAAATAACGTAGGCATTGTAATAATTACTAAAGCCAATATCAGTTAACTATAATAACTATAATAAGTTATGATTAAAAGTTATATTTCGAGTTATATAGCGCCAATTTTGAATGATTAGCGCTTTACAATGATATTATTAGCCCGGTCATAGGAAACAATGCAAGCCAGCGCACATTGTGTGCACCATCTCAACTCCCTGGGGAGCAATCCTCCTAAGCGGCTCATGGGCATTGAGAAGATCTTGTACATGAGGGGTCTTACCTCCTACAGGGTATTCATTTATACACCCGAGTATAAAGCATCAATAATTGTGGATAAATTGCTTTGATGAAGGTCAAAAAGGCAGTGGGAAAGGTTCGAACTCGGGATCCTATTATCGGAAAGCATGCGCTCTACCAATCTTGAAAAGCCACATGCACATGAATGTGCATATAGCGCGAATTCCTGTATATACTTGTACAGGAAGTCGGACAGATGACCCCCTTGATCGACGTTCATGATCACAAATAAAATACTAATCATATATATACAAATAATGTCCCCATAGCCCTGTCTAATCGTGGTTACTACAGTGTCCTCTTGTTTCGGAGTTGCAAAGTGCTTAAATAACGTAGGCATTGTAATAATTACTAAAGCCAATATCAGTTAACTATAATAACTATAATAAGTTATAATTAAAAGTTATATTTCGAGTTATATAGCGCCAATTTTGAATGATTAGCGCTTTACAATGATATTATTAGCCCGGTCATAGGAAACAATGCAAGCCAGCGCACATTGTGTGCACCATCTCAACTCCCTGGGGAGCAATCCTCCTAAGCGGCTCATGGGCATTGAGAAGATCTTGTACATGAGGGGTCTTACCTCCTACAGGGTATTCATTTATACACCCGAGTATAAAGCATCAATAATTGTGGATAAATTGCTTTGATGAAGGTCAAAAAGGCAGTGGGAAAGGTTCGAACTCGGGATCCTATTATCGGAAAGCATGCGCTCTACCAATCTTGAAAAGCCACATGCACATGAATGTGCATATAGCGCGAATTCCTGTATATACTTGTACAGGAAGTCGGACAGATGACCCCCTTGATCGACGTTCATGATCACAAATAAAATACTAATCATATATATACAAATAATGTCCCCATAGCCCTGTCTAATCGTGGTTACTACAGTGTCCTCTTGTTTCGGAGTTGCAAAGTGCTTAAATAACGTAGGCATTGTAATAATTACTAAAGCCAATATCAGTTAACTATAATAACTATAATAAGTTATGATTAAAAGTTATATTTCGAGTTATATAGCGCCAATTTTGGATGATTAGCGCTTTACAATGATATTATTAGCCCGGTCATAGGAAACAATGCAAGCCAGCGCACATTGTGTGCACCATCTCAACTCCCTGGGGAGCAATCCTCCTAAGCGGCTCATGGGCATTGAGAAGATCTTGTACATGAGGGGTCTTACCTCCTACAGGGTATTCATTTATACACCCGAGTATAAAGCATCAATAATTGTGGATAAATTGCTTTGATGAAGGTCAAAAAGGCAGTGGGAAAGGTTCGAACTCGGGATCCTATTATCGGAAAGCATGCGCTCTACCAATCTTGAAAAGCCACATGCACATGAATGTGCATATAGCGCGAATTCCTGTATATACTTGTACAGGAAGTCGGACAGATGACCCCCTTGATCGACGTTCATGATCACAAATAAAATACTAATCATATATATACAAATAATGTCCCCATAGCCCTGTCTAATCGTGGTTACTACAGTGTCCTCTTGTTTCGGAGTTGCAAAGTGCTTAAATAACGTAGGCATTGTAATAATTACTAAAGCCAATATCAGTTAACTATAATAACTATAATAAGTTATAATTAAAAGTTATATTTCGAGTTATATAGCGCCAATTTTGAATGATTAGCGCTTTACAATGATATTATTAGCCCGGTCATAGGAAACAATGCAAGCCAGCGCACATTGTGTGCACCATCTCAACTCCCTGGGGAGCAATCCTCCTAAGCGGCTCATGGGCATTGAGAAGATCTTGTACATGAGGGGTCTTACCTCCTACAGGGTATTCATTTATACACCCGAGTATAAAGCATCAATAATTGTGGATAAATTGCTTTGATGAAGGTCAAAAAGGCAGTGGGAAAGGTTCGAACTCGGGATCCTATTATCGGAAAGCATGCGCTCTACCAATCTTGAAAAGCCACATGCACATGAATGTGCATATAGCGCGAATTCCTGTATATACTTGTACAGGAAGTCGGACAGATGACCCCCTTGATCGACGTTCATGATCACAAATAAAATACTAATCATATATATACAAATAATGTCCCCATAGCCCTGTCTAATCGTGGTTACTACAGTGTCCTCTTGTTTCGGAGTTGCAAAGTGCTTAAATAACGTAGGCATTGTAATAATTACTAAAGCCAATATCAGTTAACTATAATAACTATAATAAGTTATGATTAAAAGTTATATTTCGAGTTATATAGCGCCAATTTTGGATGATTAGCGCTTTACAATGATATTATTAGCCCGGTCATAGGAAACAATGCAAGCCAGCGCACATTGTGTGCACCATCTCAACTCCCTGGGGAGCAATCCTCCTAAGCGGCTCATGGGCATTGAGAAGATCTTGTACATGAGGGGTCTTACCTCCTACAGGGTATTCATTTATACACCCGAGTATAAAGCATCAATAATTGTGGATAAATTGCTTTGATGAAGGTCAAAAAGGCAGTGGGAAAGGTTCGAACTCGGGATCCTATTATCGGAAAGCATGCGCTCTACCAATCTTGAAAAGCCACATGCACATGAATGTGCATATAGCGCGAATTCCTGTATATACTTGTACAGGAAGTCGGACAGATGACCCCCTTGATCGACGTTCATGATCACAAATAAAATACTAATCATATATATACAAATAATGTCCCCATAGCCCTGTCTAATCGTGGTTACTACAGTGTCCTCTTGTTTCGGAGTTGCAAAGTGCTTAAATAACGTAGGCATTGTAATAATTACTAAAGCCAATATCAGTTAACTATAATAACTATAATAAGTTATAATTAAAAGTTATATTTCGAGTTATATAGCGCCAATTTTGAATGATGAGCGCTTTACAATGATATTATTAGCCCGGTCATAGGAAACAATGCAAGCCAGCGCACATTGTGTGCACCATCTCAACTCCCTGGGGAGCAATCCTCCTAAGCGGCTCATGGGCATTGAGAAGATCTTGTACATGAGGGGTCTTACCTCCTACAGGGTATTCATTTATACACCCGAGTATAAAGCATCAATAATTGTGGATAAATTGCTTTGATGAAGGTCAAAAAGGCAGTGGGAAAGGTTCGAACTCGGGATCCTATTATCGGAAAGCATGCGCTCTACCAATCTTGAAAAGCCACATGCACATGAATGTGCATATAGCGCGAATTCCTGTATATACTTGTACAGGAAGTCGGACAGATGACCCCCTTGATCGACGTTCATGATCACAAATAAAATACTAATCATATATATACAAATAATGTCCCCATAGCCCTGTCTAATCGTGGTTACTACAGTGTCCTCTTGTTTCGGAGTTGCAAAGTGCTTAAATAACGTAGGCATTGTAATAATTACTAAAGCCAATATCAGTTAACTATAATAACTATAATAAGTTATGATTAAAAGTTATATTTCGAGTTATATAGCGCCAATTTTGGATGATTAGCGCTTTACAATGATATTATTAGCCCGGTCATAGGAAACAATGCAAGCCAGCGCACATTGTGTGCACCATCTCAACTCCCTGGGGAGCAATCCTCCTAAGCGGCTCATGGGCATTGAGAAGATCTTGTACATGAGGGGTCTTACCTCCTACAGGGTATTCATTTATACACCCGAGTATAAAGCATCAATAATTGTGGATAAATTGCTTTGATGAAGGTCAAAAAGGCAGTGGGAAAGGTTCGAACTCGGGATCCTATTATCGGAAAGCATGCGCTCTACCAATCTTGAAAAGCCACATGCACATGAATGTGCATATAGCGCGAATTCCTGTATATACTTGTACAGGAAGTCGGACAGATGACCCCCTTGATCGACGTTCATGATCACAAATAAAATACTAATCATATATGATTTATTCAAATAATGTCCCCATACCAGCCCTACTAAATCGTGGTTACGTACAGTGTATCCTACTTGTGATTCGGAGCTTGCAAAGTGCTACAGTAGTTGCAATGCTTAACGTAGGCATTGTAATAATTACTAAAGCCAATATCAGTTAACTATAATAACTATAATAAGTTATGATTAAAAGTTATATTTCGAGTTATATAGCGCCAATTTTGGATGATTAGCGCTTTACAATGATATTATTAGCCCGGTCATAGGAAACAATGCAAGCCAGCGCACATTGTGTGCACCATCTCAACTCCCTGGGGAGCAATCCTCCTAAGCGGCTCATGGGCATTGAGAAGATCTTGTACATGAGGGGTCTTACCTCCTACAGGGTATTCATTTATACACCCGAGTATAAAGCATCAATAATTGTGGATAAATTGCTTTGATGAAGGTCAAAAAGGCAGTGGGAAAGGTTCGAACTCGGGATCCTATTATCGGAAAGCATGCGCTCTACCAATCTTGAAAAGCCACATGCACATGAATGTGCATATAGCGCGAATTCCTGGTACAGGAAGTCGGACAGATGACCCCCTTGATCGACGTTCATGATCACAAATAAAATACTAATCATATATATACAAATAATGTCCCCATAGCCCTGTCTAATCGTGGTTACTACAGTGTCCTCTTGTTTCGGAGTTGCAAAGTGCTTAAATAACGTAGGCATTGTAATAATTACTAAAGCCAATATCAGTTAACTATAATAACTATAATAAGTTATGATTAAAAGTTATATTTCGAGTTATATAGCGCCAATTTTGAATGATTAGCGCTTTACAATGATATTATTAGCCCGGTCATAGGAAACAATGCAAGCCAGCGCACATTGTGTGCACCATCTCAACTCCCTGGGGAGCAATCCTCCTAAGCGGCTCATGGGCATTGAGAAGATCTTGTACATGAGGGGTCTTACCTCCTACAGGGTATTCATTTATACACCCGAGTATAAAGCATCAATAATTGTGGATAAATTGCTTTGATGAAGGTCAAAAAGGCAGTGGGAAAGGTTCGAACTCGGGATCCTATTATCGGAAAGCATGCGCTCTACCAATCTTGAAAAGCCACATGCACATGAATGTGCATATAGCGCGAATTCCTGTATATACTTGTACAGGAAGTCGGACAGATGACCCCCTTGATCGACGTTCATGATCACAAATAAAATACTAATCATATATATACAAATAATGTCCCCATAGCCCTGTCTAATCGTGGTTACTACAGTGTCCTCTTGTTTCGGAGTTGCAAAGTGCTTAAATAACGTAGGCATTGTAATAATTACTAAAGCCAATATCAGTTAACTATAATAACTATAATAAGTTATGATTAAAAGTTATATTTCGAGTTATATAGCGCCAATTTTGGAATGATTAGCGCTTTACAATGATATTATTAGCCCGGTCATAGGAAACAATGCAAGCCAGCGCACATTGTGTGCACCATCTCAACTCCCTGGGGAGCAATCCTCCTAAGCGGCTCATGGGCATTGAGAAGATCTTGTACATGAGGGGTCTTACCTCCTACAGGGTATTCATTTATACACCCGAGTATAAAGCATCAATAATTGTGGATAAATTGCTTTGATGAAGGTCAAAAAGGCAGTGGGAAAGGTTCGAACTCGGGATCCTATTATCGGAAAGCATGCGCTCTACCAATCTTGAAAAGCCACATGCACATGAATGTGCATATAGCGCGAATTCCTGTATATACTTGTACAGGAAGTCGGACAGATGACCCCCTTGATCGACGTTCATGATCACAAATAAAATACTAATCATATATATACAAATAATGTCCCCATAGCCCTGTCTAATCGTGGTTACTACAGTGTCCTCTTGTTTCGGAGTTGCAAAGTGCTTAAATAACGTAGGCATTGTAATAATTACTAAAGCCAATATTAGTTAACTATAATAACTATAATAAGTTATAATTAAAAGTTATATTTCGAGTTATATAGCGCCAATTTTGAATGATTAGCGCTTTACAATGATATTATTAGCCCGGTCATAGGAAACAATGCAAGCCAGCGCACATTGTGTGCACCATCTCAACTCCCTGGGGAGCAATCCTCCTAAGCGGCTCATGGGCATTGAGAAGATCTTGTACATGAGGGGTCTTACCTCCTACAGGGTATTCATTTATACACCCGAGTATAAAGCATCAATAATTGTGGATAAATTGCTTTGATGAAGGTCAAAAAGGCAGTGGGAAAGGTTCGAACTCGGGATCCTATTATCGGAAAGCATGCGCTCTACCAATCTTGAAAAGCCACATGCACATGAATGTGCATATAGCGCGAATTCCTGTATATACTTGTACAGGAAGTCGGACAGATGACCCCCTTGATCGACGTTCATGATCACAAATAAAATACTAATCATATATATACAAATAATGTCCCCATAGCCCTGTCTAATCGTGGTTACTACAGTGTCCTCTTGTTTCGGAGTTGCAAAGTGCTTAAATAACGTAGGCATTGTAATAATTACTAAAGCCAATATCAGTTAACTATAATAACTATAATAAGTTATATTAAAAGTTATATTTCGAGTTATATAGCGCCAATTTTGAATGATTAGCGCTTTACAATGATATTATTAGCCCGGTCATAGGAAACAATGCAAGCCAGCGCACATTGTGTGCACCATCTCAACTCCCTGGGGAGCAATCCTCCTAAGCGGCTCATGGGCATTGAGAAGATCTTGTACATGAGGGGTCTTACCTCCTACAGGGTATTCATTTATACACCCGAGTATAAAGCATCAATAATTGTGGATAAATTGCTTTGATGAAGGTCAAAAAGGCAGTGGGAAAGGTTCGAACTCGGGATCCTATTATCGGAAAGCATGCGCTCTACCAATCTTGAAAAGCCACATGCACATGAATGTGCATATAGCGCGAATTCCTGTATATACTTGTACAGGAAGTCGGACAGATGACCCCCTTGATCGACGTTCATGATCACAAATAAAATACTAATCATATATATACAAATAATGTCCCCATAGCCCTGTCTAATCGTGGTTACTACAGTGTCCTCTTGTTTCGGAGTTGCAAAGTGCTTAAATAACGTAGGCATTGTAATAATTACTAAAGCCAATATCAGTTAACTATAATAACTATAATAAGTTATAATTAAAAGTTATATTTCGAGTTATATAGCGCCAATTTTGAATGATGAGCGCTTTACAATGATATTATTAGCCCGGTCATAGGAAACAATGCAAGCCAGCGCACATTGTGTGCACCATCTCAACTCCCTGGGGAGCAATCCTCCTAAGCGGCTCATGGGCATTGAGAAGATCTTGTACATGAGGGGTCTTACCTCCTACAGGGTATTCATTTATACACCCGAGTATAAAGCATCAATAATTGTGGATAAATTGCTTTGATGAAGGTCAAAAAGGCAGTGGGAAAGGTTCGAACTCGGGATCCTATTATCGGAAAGCATGCGCTCTACCAATCTTGAAAAGCCACATGCACATGAATGTGCATATAGCGCGAATTCCTGTATATACTTGTACAGGAAGTCGGACAGATGACCCCCTTGATCGACGTTCATGATCACAAATAAAATACTAATCATATATATACAAATAATGTCCCCATAGCCCTGTCTAATCGTGGTTACTACAGTGTCCTCTTGTTTCGGAGTTGCAAAGTGCTTAAATAACGTAGGCATTGTAATAATTACTAAAGCCAATATCAGTTAACTATAATAACTATAATAAGTTATGATTAAAAGTTATATTTCGAGTTATATAGCGCCAATTTTGATGATTAGCGCTTTACAATGATATTATTAGCCCGGTCATAGGAAACAATGCAAGCCAGCGCACATTGTGTGCACCATCTCAACTCCCTGGGGAGCAATCCTCCTAAGCGGCTCATGGGCATTGAGAAGATCTTGTACATGAGGGGTCTTACCTCCTACAGGGTATTCATTTATACACCCGAGTATAAAGCATCAATAATTGTGGATAAATTGCTTTGATGAAGGTCAAAAAGGCAGTGGGAAAGGTTCGAACTCGGGATCCTATTATCGGAAAGCATGCGCTCTACCAATCTTGAAAAGCCACATGCACATGAATGTGCATATAGCGCGAATTCCTGTATATACTTGTACAGGAAGTCGGACAGATGACCCCCTTGATCGACGTTCATGATCACAAATAAAATACTAATCATATATATACAAATAATGTCCCCATAGCCCTGTCTAATCGTGGTTACTACAGTGTCCTCTTGTTTCGGAGTTGCAAAGTGCTTAAATAACGTAGGCATTGTAATAATTACTAAAGCCAATATCAGTTAACTATAATAACTAAATAAGTTATGATTAAAAGTTATATTTCGAGTTATATAGCGCCAATTTTGAATGATTAGCGCTTTACAATGATATTATTAGCCCGGTCATAGGAAACAATGCAAGCCAGCGCACATTGTGTGCACCATCTCAACTCCCTGGGGAGCAATCCTCCTAAGCGGCTCATGGGCATTGAGAAGATCTTGTACATGAGGGGTCTTACCTCCTACAGGGTATTCATTTATACACCCGAGTATAAAGCATCAATAATTGTGGATAAATTGCTTTGATGAAGGTCAAAAAGGCAGTGGGAAAGGTTCGAACTCGGGATCCTATTATCGGAAAGCATGCGCTCTACCAATCTTGAAAAGCCACATGCACATGAATGTGCATATAGCGCGAATTCCTGTATATACTTGTACAGGAAGTCGGACAGATGACCCCCTTGATCGACGTTCATGATCACAAATAAAATACTAATCATATATATACAAATAATGTCCCCATAGCCCTGTCTAATCGTGGTTACTACAGTGTCCTCTTGTTTCGGAGTTGCAAAGTGCTTAAATAACGTAGGCATTGTAATAATTACTAAAGCCAATATCAGTTAACTATAATAACTATAATAAGTTATGATTAAAAGTTATATTTCGAGTTATATAGCGCCAATTTTGGATGATTAGCGCTTTACAATGATATTATTAGCCCGGTCATAGGAAACAATGCAAGCCAGCGCACATTGTGTGCACCATCTCAACTCCCTGGGGAGCAATCCTCCTAAGCGGCTCATGGGCATTGAGAAGATCTTGTACATGAGGGGTCTTACCTCCTACAGGGTATTCATTTATACACCCGAGTATAAAGCATCAATAATTGTGGATAAATTGCTTTGATGAAGGTCAAAAAGGCAGTGGGAAAGGTTCGAACTCGGGATCCTATTATCGGAAAGCATGCGCTCTACCAATCTTGAAAAGCCACATGCACATGAATGTGCATATAGCGCGAATTCCTGTATATACTTGTACAGGAAGTCGGACAGATGACCCCCTTGATCGACGTTCATGATCACAAATAAAATACTAATCATATATATACAAATAATGTCCCCATAGCCCTGTCTAATCGTGGTTACTACAGTGTCCTCTTGTTTCGGAGTTGCAAAGTGCTTAAATAACGTAGGCATTGTAATAATTACTAAAGCCAATATCAGTTAACTATAATAACTATAATAAGTTATGATTAAAAGTTATATTTCGAGTTATATAGCGCCAATTTTGATGATTAGCGCTTTACAATGATATTATTAGCCCGGTCATAGGAAACAATGCAAGCCAGCGCACATTGTGTGCACCATCTCAACTCCCTGGGGAGCAATCCTCCTAAGCGGCTCATGGGCATTGAGAAGATCTTGTACATGAGGGGTCTTACCTCCTACAGGGTATTCATTTATACACCCGAGTATAAAGCATCAATAATTGTGGATAAATTGCTTTGATGAAGGTCAAAAAGGCAGTGGGAAAGGTTCGAACTCGGGATCCTATTATCGGAAAGCATGCGCTCTACCAATCTTGAAAAGCCACATGCACATGAATGTGCATATAGCGCGAATTCCTGTATATACTTGTACAGGAAGTCGGACAGATGACCCCCTTGATCGACGTTCATGATCACAAATAAAATACTAATCATATATATACAAATAATGTCCCCATAGCCCTGTCTAATCGTGGTTACTACAGTGTCCTCTTGTTTCGGAGTTGCAAAGTGCTTAAATAACGTAGGCATTGTAATAATTACTAAAGCCAATATCAGTTAACTATAATAACTATAATAAGTTATGATTAAAAGTTATATTTCGAGTTATATAGCGCCAATTTTGAATGATTAGCGCTTTACAATGATATTATTAGCCCGGTCATAGGAAACAATGCAAGCCAGCGCACATTGTGTGCACCATCTCAACTCCCTGGGGAGCAATCCTCCTAAGCGGCTCATGGGCATTGAGAAGATCTTGTACATGAGGGGTCTTACCTCCTACAGGGTATTCATTTATACACCCGAGTATAAAGCATCAATAATTGTGGATAAATTGCTTTGATGAAGGTCAAAAAGGCAGTGGGAAAGGTTCGAACTCGGGATCCTATTATCGGAAAGCATGCGCTCTACCAATCTTGAAAAGCCACATGCACATGAATGTGCATATAGCGCGAATTCCTGTATATACTTGTACAGGAAGTCGGACAGATGACCCCCTTGATCGACGTTCATGATCACAAATAAAATACTAATCATATATATACAAATAATGTCCCCATAGCCCTGTCTAATCGTGGTTACTACAGTGTCCTCTTGTTTCGGAGTTGCAAAGTGCTTAAATAACGTAGGCATTGTAATAATTACTAAAGCCAATATCAGTTAACTATAATAACTATAATAAGTTATGATTAAAAGTTATATTTCGAGTTATATAGCGCCAATTTTGGATGATTAGCGCTTTACAATGATATTATTAGCCCGGTCATAGGAAACAATGCAAGCCAGCGCACATTGTGTGCACCATCTCAACTCCCTGGGGAGCAATCCTCCTAAGCGGCTCATGGGCATTGAGAAGATCTTGTACATGAGGGGTCTTACCTCCTACAGGGTATTCATTTATACACCCGAGTATAAAGCATCAATAATTGTGGATAAATTGCTTTGATGAAGGTCAAAAAGGCAGTGGGAAAGGTTCGAACTCGGGATCCTATTATCGGAAAGCATGCGCTCTACCAATCTTGAAAAGCCACATGCACATGAATGTGCATATAGCGCGAATTCCTGTATATACTTGTACAGGAAGTCGGACAGATGACCCCCTTGATCGACGTTCATGATCACAAATAAAATACTAATCATATATATACAAATAATGTCCCCATAGCCCTGTCTAATCGTGGTTACTACAGTGTCCTCTTGTTTCGGAGTTGCAAAGTGCTTAAATAACGTAGGCATTGTAATAATTACTAAAGCCAATATCAGTTAACTATAATAACTATAATAAGTTATGATTAAAAGTTATATTTCGAGTTATATAGCGCCAATTTTGGATGATTAGCGCTTTACAATGATATTATTAGCCCGGTCATAGGAAACAATGCAAGCCAGCGCACATTGTGTGCACCATCTCAACTCCCTGGGGAGCAATCCTCCTAAGCGGCTCATGGGCATTGAGAAGATCTTGTACATGAGGGGTCTTACCTCCTACAGGGTATTCATTTATACACCCGAGTATAAAGCATCAATAATTGTGGATAAATTGCTTTGATGAAGGTCAAAAAGGCAGTGGGAAAGGTTCGAACTCGGGATCCTATTATCGGAAAGCATGCGCTCTACCAATCTTGAAAAGCCACATGCACATGAATGTGCATATAGCGCGAATTCCTGTATATACTTGTACAGGAAGTCGGACAGATGACCCCCTTGATCGACGTTCATGATCACAAATAAAATACTAATCATATATATACAAATAATGTCCCCATAGCCCTGTCTAATCGTGGTTACTACAGTGTCCTCTTGTTTCGGAGTTGCAAAGTGCTTAAATAACGTAGGCATTGTAATAATTACTAAAGCCAATATCAGTTAACTATAAGTTATGATTAAAAGTTATATTTCGAGTTATATAGCGCCAATTTTGGATGATTAGCGCTTTACAATGATATTATTAGCCCGGTCATAGGAAACAATGCAAGCCAGCGCACATTGTGTGCACCATCTCAACTCCCTGGGGAGCAATCCTCCTAAGCGGCTCATGGGCATTGAGAAGATCTTGTACATGAGGGGTCTTACCTCCTACAGGGTATTCATTTATACACCCGAGTATAAAGCATCAATAATTGTGGATAAATTGCTTTGATGAAGGTCAAAAAGGCAGTGGGAAAGGTTCGAACTCGGGATCCTATTATCGGAAAGCATGCGCTCTACCAATCTTGAAAAGCCACATGCACATGAATGTGCATATAGCGCGAATTCCTGTATATACTTGTACAGGAAGTCGGACAGATGACCCCCTTGATCGACGTTCATGATCACAAATAAAATACTAATCATATATATACAAATAATGTCCCCATAGCCCTGTCTAATCGTGGTTACTACAGTGTCCTCTTGTTTCGGAGTTGCAAAGTGCTTAAATAACGTAGGCATTGTAATAATTACTAAAGCCAATATCAGTTAACTATAATAACTATAATAAGTTATGATTAAAAGTTATATTTCGAGTTATATAGCGCCAATTTTGAATGATTAGCGCTTTACAATGATATTATTAGCCCGGTCATAGGAAACAATGCAAGCCAGCGCACATTGTGTGCACCATCTCAACTCCCTGGGGAGCAATCCTCCTAAGCGGCTCATGGGCATTGAGAAGATCTTGTACATGAGGGGTCTTACCTCCTACAGGGTATTCATTTATACACCCGAGTATAAAGCATCAATAATTGTGGATAAATTGCTTTGATGAAGGTCAAAAAGGCAGTGGGAAAGGTTCGAACTCGGGATCCTATTATCGGAAAGCATGCGCTCTACCAATCTTGAAAAGCCACATGCACATGAATGTGCATATAGCGCGAATTCCTGTATATACTTGTACAGGAAGTCGGACAGATGACCCCCTTGATCGACGTTCATGATCACAAATAAAATACTAATCATATATATACAAATAATGTCCCCATAGCCCTGTCTAATCGTGGTTACTACAGTGTCCTCTTGTTTCGGAGTTGCAAAGTGCTTAAATAACGTAGGCATTGTAATAATTACTAAAGCCAATATTAGTTAACTATAATAACTATAATAAGTTATAATTAAAAGTTATATTTCGAGTTATATAGCGCCAATTTTGGATGATTAGCGCTTTACAATGATATTATTAGCCCGGTCATAGGAAACAATGCAAGCCAGCGCACATTGTGTGCACCATCTCAACTCCCTGGGGAGCAATCCTCCTAAGCGGCTCATGGGCATTGAGAAGATCTTGTACATGAGGGGTCTTACCTCCTACAGGGTATTCATTTATACACCCGAGTATAAAGCATCAATAATTGTGGATAAATTGCTTTGATGAAGGTCAAAAAGGCAGTGGGAAAGGTTCGAACTCGGGATCCTATTATCGGAAAGCATGCGCTCTACCAATCTTGAAAAGCCACATGCACATGAATGTGCATATAGCGCGAATTCCTGTATATACTTGTACAGGAAGTCGGACAGATGACCCCCTTGATCGACGTTCATGATCACAAATAAAATACTAATCATATATATACAAATAATGTCCCCATAGCCCTGTCTAATCGTGGTTACTACAGTGTCCTCTTGTTTCGGAGTTGCAAAGTGCTTAAATAACGTAGGCATTGTAATAATTACTAAAGCCAATATCAGTTAACTATAATAACTATAATAAGTTATGATTAAAAGTTATATTTCGAGTTATATAGCGCCAATTTTGGATGATTAGCGCTTTACAATGATATTATTAGCCCGGTCATAGGAAACAATGCAAGCCAGCGCACATTGTGTGCACCATCTCAACTCCCTGGGGAGCAATCCTCCTAAGCGGCTCATGGGCATTGAGAAGATCTTGTACATGAGGGGTCTTACCTCCTACAGGGTATTCATTTATACACCCGAGTATAAAGCATCAATAATTGTGGATAAATTGCTTGATGAAGGTCAAAAAGGCAGTGGGAAAGGTTCGAACTCGGGATCCTATTATCGGAAAGCATGCGCTCTACCAATCTTGAAAAGCCACATGCACATGAATGTGCATATAGCGCGAATTCCTGTATATACTTGTACAGGAAGTCGGACAGATGACCCCCTTGATCGACGTTCATGATCACAAATAAAATACTAATCATATATATACAAATAATGTCCCCATAGCCCTGTCTAATCGTGGTTACTACAGTGTCCTCTTGTTTCGGAGTTGCAAAGTGCTTAAATAACGTAGGCATTGTAATAATTACTAAAGCCAATATCAGTTAAGTATAATAAGTTATGATTAAAAGTTATATTTCGAGTTATATAGCGCCAATTTTGAATGATTAGCGCTTTACAATGATATTATTAGCCCGGTCATAGGAAACAATGCAAGCCAGCGCACATTGTGTGCACCATCTCAACTCCCTGGGGAGCAATCCTCCTAAGCGGCTCATGGGCATTGAGAAGATCTTGTACATGAGGGGTCTTACCTCCTACAGGGTATTCATTTATACACCCGAGTATAAAGCATCAATAATTGTGGATAAATTGCTTTGATGAAGGTCAAAAAGGCAGTGGGAAAGGTTCGAACTCGGGATCCTATTATCGGAAAGCATGCGCTCTACCAATCTTGAAAAGCCACATGCACATGAATGTGCATATAGCGCGAATTCCTGTATATACTTGTACAGGAAGTCGGACAGATGACCCCCTTGATCGACGTTCATGATCACAAATAAAATACTAATCATATATATACAAATAATGTCCCCATAGCCCTGTCTAATCGTGGTTACTACAGTGTCCTCTTGTTTCGGAGTTGCAAAGTGCTTAAATAACGTAGGCATTGTAATAATTACTAAAGCCAATATTAGTTAACTATAATAACTATAATAAGTTATAATTAAAAGTTATATTTCGAGTTATATAGCGCCAATTTTGAATGATTAGCGCTTTACAATGATATTATTAGCCCGGTCATAGGAAACAATGCAAGCCAGCGCACATTGTGTGCACCATCTCAACTCCCTGGGGAGCAATCCTCCTAAGCGGCTCATGGGCATTGAGAAGATCTTGTACATGAGGGGTCTTACCTCCTACAGGGTATTCATTTATACACCCGAGTATAAAGCATCAATAATTGTGGATAAATTGCTTTGATGAAGGTCAAAAAGGCAGTGGGAAAGGTTCGAACTCGGGATCCTATTATCGGAAAGCATGCGCTCTACCAATCTTGAAAAGCCACATGCACATGAATGTGCATATAGCGCGAATTCCTGTATATACTTGTACAGGAAGTCGGACAGATGACCCCCTTGATCGACGTTCATGATCACAAATAAAATACTAATCATATATATACAAATAATGTCCCCATAGCCCTGTCTAATAGTGGTTACTACAGTGTCCTCTTGTTTCGGAGTTGCAAAGTGCTTAAATAACGTAGGCATTGTAATAATTACTAAAGCCAATATTAGTTAACTATAATAACTATAATAAGTTATAATTAAAAGTTATATTTCGAGTTATATAGCGCCAATTTTGGAATGATTAGCGCTTTACAATGATATTATTAGCCCGGTCATAGGAAACAATGCAAGCCAGCGCACATTGTGTGCACCATCTCAACTCCCTGGGGAGCAATCCTCCTAAGCGGCTCATGGGCATTGAGAAGATCTTGTACATGAGGGGTCTTACCTCCTACAGGGTATTCATTTATACACCCGAGTATAAAGCATCAATAATTGTGGATAAATTGCTTTGATGAAGGTCAAAAAGGCAGTGGGAAAGGTTCGAACTCGGGATCCTATTATCGGAAAGCATGCGCTCTACCAATCTTGAAAAGCCACATGCACATGAATGTGCATATAGCGCGAATTCCTGTATATACTTGTACAGGAAGTCGGACAGATGACCCCCTTGATCGACGTTCATGATCACAAATAAAATACTAATCATATATATACAAATAATGTCCCCATAGCCCTGTCTAATCGTGGTTACTACAGTGTCCTCTTGTTTCGGAGTTGCAAAGTGCTTAAATAACGTAGGCATTGTAATAATTACTAAAGCCAATATCAGTTAACTATAATAACTATAATAAGTTATGATTAAAAGTTATATTTCGAGTTATATAGCGCCAATTTTGGATGATTAGCGCTTTACAATGATATTATTAGCCCGGTCATAGGAAACAATGCAAGCCAGCGCACATTGTGTGCACCATCTCAACTCCCTGGGGAGCAATCCTCCTAAGCGGCTCATGGGCATTGAGAAGATCTTGTACATGAGGGTCTTACCTCCTACAGGGTATTCATTTATACACCCGAGTATAAAGCATCAATAATTGTGGATAAATTGCTTTGATGAAGGTCAAAAAGGCAGTGGGAAAGGTTCGAACTCGGGATCCTATTATCGGAAAGCATGCGCTCTACCAATCTTGAAAAGCCACATGCACATGAATGTGCATATAGCGCGAATTCCTGTATATACTTGTACAGGAAGTCGGACAGATGACCCCCTTGATCGACGTTCATGATCACAAATAAAATACTATCATATATATACAAATAATGTCCCCATAGCCCTGTCTAATCGTGGTTACTACAGTGTCCTCTTGTTTCGGAGTTGCAAAGTGCTTAAATAACGTAGGCATTGTAATAATTACTAAAGCCATATCAGTTAACTATAATAACTATAATAAGTTATATTAAAAGTTATATTTCGAGTTATATAGCGCCAATTTTGAATGATGAGCGCTTTACAATGATATTATTAGCCCGGTCATAGGAAACAATGCAAGCCAGCGCACATTGTGTGCACCATCTCAACTCCCTGGGAGCAATCCTCCTAAGCGGCTCATGGGCATTGAGAAGATCTTGTACATGAGGGGTCTTACCTCCTACAGGGTATTCATTTATACACCCGAGTATAAAGCATCAATAATTGTGGATAAATTGCTTTGATGAAGGTCAAAAAGGCAGTGGGAAAGGTTCGAACTCGGGATCCTATTATCGGAAAGCATGCGCTCTACCAATCTTGAAAAGCCACATGCACATGAATGTGCATATAGCGCGAATTCCTGTATATACTTGTACAGGAAGTCGGACAGATGACCCCCTTGATCGACGTTCATGATCACAAATAAAATACTAATATATATATATGTCCCCATAGCCCTGTCTAATCGTGGTTACTACAGTGTCCTCTTGTTTCGGAGTTGCAAAGTGCTTAAATAACGTAGGCATTGTAATAATTACTAAAGCCAATATCAGTTAACTATAATAACTATAATAAGTTATGATTAAAAGTTATATTTCGAGTTATATAGCGCCAATTTTGGATGATGAGCGCTTTACAATGATATTATTAGCCCGGTCATAGGAAACAATGCAAGCCAGCGCACATTGTGTGCACCATCTCAACTCCCTGGGGAGCAATCCTCCTAAGCGGCTCATGGGCATTGAGAAGATCTTGTACATGAGGGGTCTTACCTCCTACAGGGTATTCATTTATACACCCGAGTATAAAGCATCAATAATTGTGGATAAATTGCTTTGATGAAGGTCAAAAAGGCAGTGGGAAAGGTTCGAACTCGGGATCCTATTATCGGAAAGCATGCGCTCTACCAATCTTGAAAAGCCACATGCACATGAATGTGCATATAGCGCGAATTCCTGTATATACTTGTACAGGAAGTCGGACAGATGACCCCCTTGATCGACGTTCATGATCACAAATAAAATACTAATCATATATATACAAATAATGTCCCCATAGCCCTGTCTAATCGTGGTTACTACAGTGTCCTCTTGTTTCGGAGTTGCAAAGTGCTTAAATAACGTAGGCATTGTAATAATTACTAAAGCCATATCAGTTAACTATAATAACTATAATAAGTTATGATTAAAAGTTATATTTCGAGTTATATAGCGCCAATTTTGGATGATTAGCGCTTTACAATGATATTATTAGCCGGTCATAGGAAACAATGCAAGCCAGCGCACATTGTGTGCACCATCTCAACTCCCTGGGGAGCAATCCTCCTAAGCGGCTCATGGGCATTGAGAAGATCTTGTACATGAGGGGTCTTACCTCCTACAGGGTATTCATTTATACACCCGAGTATAAAGCATCAATAATTGTGGATAAATTGCTTTGATGAAGGTCAAAAAGGCAGTGGGAAAGGTTCGAACTCGGGATCCTATTATCGGAAAGCATGCGCTCTACCAATCTTGAAAAGCCACATGCACATGAATGTGCATATAGCGCGAATTCCTGTATATACTTGTACAGGAAGTCGGACAGATGACCCCTTGATCGACGTTCATGATCACAAATAAAATACTAATCATATATACAAATAATGTCCCCATAGCCCTGTCTAATCGTGGTTACTACAGTGTCCTCTTGTTTCGGAGTTGCAAAGTGCTTAAATAACGTAGGCATTGTAATAATTACTAAAGCCAATATCAGTTAACTATAATAACTATAATAAGTTATGATTAAAAGTTATATTTCGAGTTATATAGCGCCAATTTTGATGATTAGCGCTTTACAATGATATTATTAACCCGGTCATAGGAAACAATGCAAGCCAGCGCACATTGTGTGCACCATCTCAACTCCCTGGGGAGCAATCCTCCTAAGCGGCTCATGGGCATTGAGAAGATCTTGTACATGAGGGGTCTTACCTCCTACAGGGTATTCATTTATACACCCGAGTATAAAGCATCAATAATTGTGGATAAATTGCTTTGATGAAGGTCAAAAGGCAGTGGGAAAGGTTCGAACTCGGGATCCTATTATCGGAAAGCATGCGCTCTACCAATCTTGAAAAGCCACATGCACATGAATGTGCATATAGCGCGAATTCCTGTATATACTTGTACAGGACGTCGGACAGATGACCCCCTTGATCGACGTTCATGATCACAAATAAAATACTAATCATATATATACAAATAATGTCCCCATAGCCCTGTCTAATCGTGGTTACTACAGTGTCCTCTTGTTTCGGAGTTGCAAAGTACTTAAATAACGTAGGCATTGTAATAATTACTAAAGCCAATATTAGTTAACTATAATAACTATAATAAGTTATAATTAAAAGTTATATTTCGAGTTATATAGCGCCAATTTTGAATGATTAGCGCTTTACAATGATATTATTAGCCCGGTCATAGGAAACAATGCAAGCCAGCGCACATTGTGTGCACCATCTCAACTCCCTGGGGAGCAATCCTCCTAAGCGGCTCATGGGCATTGAGAAGATCTTGTACATGAGGGGTCTTACCTCCTACAGGGTATTCATTATACACCCGAGTATAAAGCATCAATACTTGTGGATAAATTGCTTTGATGAAGGTCAAAAAGGCAGTGGGAAAGGTTCGAACTCGGGATCCTATTATCGGAAAGCATGCGCTCTACCAATCTTGAAAAGCCACATGCACATGAATGTGCATATAGCGCGAATTCCTGTATATACTTGTACAGGAAGTCGGACAGATGACCCCCTTGATCGACGTTCATGATCACAAATAAAATACTAATCATATATACAAATAATGTCCCCATAGCCCTGTCTAATCGTGGTTACTACAGTGTCCTCTTGTTTCGGAGTTGCAAAGTGCTTAAATAACGTAGGCATTGTAATAATTACTAAAGCCAGTATTAGTTAACTATAATAACTATAATAAGTTATAATTAAAAGTTATATTTCGAGTTATATAGCGCCAATTTTGAGATGATGAGCGCTTTACAATGATATTATTAGCCCGGTCATAGGAACAATGCAAGCCAGCGCACATTGTGTGCACCATCTCAACTCCCTGGGGAGCAATCCTCCTAAGCGGCTCATGGGCATTGAGAAGATCTTGTACATGAGGGGTCTTACCTCCTACAGGGTATTCATTTATACACCCGAGTATAAAGCATCAATAATTGTGGATAATTGCTTTGATGAAGGTCAAAAAGGCAGTGGGAAAAGGTTCGAACTCGGGATCCTATTATCGGAAAGCATGCGCTCTACCAATCTTGAAAAGCCACATGCACATGAATGTGCATATAGCGCGAATTCCTGTATATACTTGTACAGGACGTCGGACAGATGACCCCCTTGATCGACGTTCATGATCACAAATAAAATACTAATATATGTCCCCATAGCCCTGTCTAATCGTGGTTACTACAGTGTCCTCTTGTTTCGGAGTTGCAAAGTGCTTAAATAACGTAGGCATTGTAATAATTACTAAAGCCAATCAGTTAACTATATAACTATAATAAGTTATGATTAAAAGTTATATTTCGAGTTATATAGCGCCAATTTTGGATGATTAGCGCTTTACAATGATATTATTAGCCCGTCATAGGAAACAATGCAAGCCAGCGCACATGTGTGCACCATCTCAACTCCCTGGGGAGCAATCCTCCTAAGCGGCTCATGGGCATTGAGAAGATCTTGTACATGAGGGGTCTTACCTCCTACAGGGTATTCATTTATACACCCGAGTATAAAGCATCAATAATTGTGGATAAATTGCTTTGATGAAGGTCAAAAAGGCAGTGGGAAAGGTTCGAACTCGGATCCTATTATCGGAAAGCATGCGCTCTACCAATCTTGAAAAGCCACATGCACATGAATGTGCATATAGCGCGAATTCCTGTATATACTTGTACAGGAAGTCGGACAGATGACCCCCTTGATCGACGTTCATGATCACAAATAAAATACTAATCATATACAAATAATGTCCCCATAGCCCTGTCTAATCGTGGTTACTACAGTGTCCTCTTGTTTCGGAGTTGCAAAGTGCTTAAATAACGTAGGCATTGTAATAATTACTAAAGCCAATATCAGTTAACTATAATAACTATAATAAGTTATGATTAAAAGTTATATTTCGAGTTATATAGCGCCAATTTTGATGATAGCGCTTTACAATGATATTATTACCCGGTCATAGGAAACAATGCAAGCCAGCGCACATTGTGTGCACCATCTCAACTCCCTGGGAGCAATCCTCCTAAGCGGCTCATGGGCATGAGAAGATCTTGTACATGAGGGGTCTTACCTCCTACAGGGTATTCATTTACACCCGAGTATAAAGCATCAATAATTGTGGATAAATTGCTTTGATGAAGGTCAAAAAGGCAGTGGGAAAGGTTCGAACTCGGGATCCTATTATCGGAAAGCATGCGCTCTACCAATCTTGAAAAGCCACATGCACATGAATGTGCATATAGCGCGAATTCCTGTATATACTTGTACAGGAAGTCGGACAGATGACCCCCTTGATCGACGTTCATGATCACAAATAAAATACTAATCATATATATACAAATAATGTCCCCATAGCCCTGTCTAATCGTGGTTACTACAGTGTCCCCTCTTGTTTCGGAGTTGCAAAGTGCTTAAATAACGTAGGCATTGTAATAATTACTAAAGCCAATATTAGTTAACTATAATAACTATAATAATTATAATTAAAAGTTATATTTCGAGTTATATAGCGCCAATTTTGATGAGAGCGCTTTACAATGATATTATTAGCCCGGTCATAGGAAACAATGCAAGCCAGCGCACATTGTGTGCACCATCTCAACTCCCCTGGGGAGCAATCCTCCTAAGCGGCTCATGGGCATTGAGAAGATCTTGTACATGAGGGGTCTTACCTCCTACAGGGTATTCATTTATACACCCGAGTATAAAGCATCAATAATTGTGGATAAATTGCTTTGATGAAGGTCAAAAAGCAGTGGGAAAGGTTCGAACTCGGGATCCTATTATCGGAAAGCATGCGCTCTACCAATCTTGAAAAGCCACATGCACATGAATGTGCATATAGCGCGAATTCCTGTATATACTTGTACAGGAAGTCGGACAGATGACCCCCTTGATCGACGTTCATGATCACAAATAAAATACTAATCATATATATACAAATAATGTCCCCATAGCCCTGTCTAATCGTGGTTACTACAGTGTCCTCTTGTTTCGGAGTTGCAAAGTGCTTAAATAACGTAGGCATTGTAATAATTACTAAAGCCAATATCAGTTAACTATAATAACTATAATAAGTTATGAATTAAAAGTTATATTTCGAGTTATATAGCGCCAATTTGGATGATTAGCGCTTTACAATGATATTTGCCCGGTCATAGAAACAATGCAAGCCAGCGCACATTGTGTGCACCATCTCAACTCCCTGGGGAGCAATCCTCCTAAGCGGCTCATGGGCATTGAGAAGATCTTGTACATGAGGGGTCTTACCTCCTACAGGGTATTCATTTATACACCCGAGTATAAAGCATCTATAATTGTGGATAAATTGCTTTGATGAAGGTCAAAAAGGCAGTGGGAAAGGTTCGAACCGGGATCCTATTATCGGAAAGCATGCGCTCTACCAATCTTGAAAAGCCACATGCACATGAATGTGCATATAGCGCGAATTCCTGTATATACTTGTACAGGAAGTCGGACAGATGACCCCCTTGATCGACGTTCATGATCACAAATAAAAATACTAATATACAAATGTCCCCATAGCCCTGTCTAATCGTGGTTACTACAGTGTCCTCTTGTTTCGGAGTTGCAAAGTGCTTAAATAACGTAGGCATTGTAATAATTACTAAAGCCAATATCAGTTAACTATAATAACTATAATAAGTTATGATTAAAAGTTATATTTCGAGTTATATAGCGCCAATTTTGGATGATTAGCGCTTTACAATGATATTATTACCCGGTCATAGGAAACAATGCAAGCCAGCGCACATTGTGTGCACCATCTCAACTCCCTGGGGAGCAATCCTCCTAAGCGGCTCATGGGCATTGAGAAGATCTTGTACATGAGGGGTCTTACCTCCTACAGGGTATTCATTTATACACCCGAGTATAAAGCATCAATAATTGTGGATAAATTGCTTTGATGAAGGTCAAAAAGGCAGTGGGAAAGGTTCGAACTCGGGATCCTATTATCGGAAAGCATGCGCTCTACCAATCTTGAAAAGCCACATGCACATGAATGTGCATATAGCGCGAATTCCTGTATATACTTGTACAGGAAGTCGACAGATGACCCCCTTGATCGACGTTCATGATCACAAATAAAATACTAATCATATATATACAAATAATGTCCCCATAGCCCTGTCTAATCGTGGTTACTACAGTGTCCTCTTGTTTCGGAGTTGCAAAGTGCTTAAATAACGTAGGCATTGTAATAATTACTAAAGCCAATATAGTTAACTATAATAACTATAATAAGTTTATGATTAAAAGTTATATTTCGAGTTATATAGCGCCAATTTTGAATGATTAGCGCTTTACAATGATATTATTAGCCCGGTCATAGGAAACAATGCAAGCCAGCGCACATTGTGTGCACCATCTCAACTCCCTGGGGAGCAATCCTCCTAAGCGGCTCATGGGCATTGAGAAGATCTTGTACATGAGGGGTCTTACCTCCTACAGGGTATTCATTTATACACCGAGTATAAGCGCAATAATTGTGGATAAATTGCTTTGATGAAGGTCAAAAAGGCAGTGGGAAAGGTTCGAACTCGGGATCCTATTATCGGAAAGCATGCGCTCTACCAATCTTGAAAAGCCCATGCACATGAATGTGCATATAGCGCGAATTCCTGTATATACTTGTACAGGCGGTCGAAGATGACCCCCTTGATCGACGTTCATGATCACAAATAAAATACTAATCATATATATACAAATAATGTCCCCATAGCCCTGTCTAATCGTGGTTACTACAGTGTCCTCTTGTTTCGGAGTTGCAAAGTGCTTAAATAACGTAGCATTGTAATAATTACTAAAGCCAATATCAGTTAACTATAATAACTATAATAAGTTATGATTAAAAGTTATATTTCGAGTTATATAGCGCCAATTTTGGATGATTAGCGCTTTACAATGATATTATTAGCCCGGTCATAGGAACAATGCAAGCCAGCGCACATTGTGTGCACCATCTCAACTCCCTGGGGAGCAATCCTCCTAAGCGGCTCATGGGCATTGAGAAGATCTTGTACATGAGGGGTCTTACCTCCTACAGGGTATTCATTTATACACCCGAGTATAAAGCATCAATAATTGTGGATAAATTGCTTTGATGAAGGTCAAAAAGGCAGTGGGAAAGGTTCGAACTCGGGATCCTATTATCGGAAGCATGCGCTCTACAATCTTGAAAGCCACATGCACATGAATGTGCATATAGCGCGAATTCCTGTATAACTTGTACAGGAAGTCGGACAGACCCCCTTGATCGACGTTCATGATCACAAATAAAATACTAATCATATACAAATAATGTCCCCATAGCCCTGTCTAATCGTGGTTACTACAGTGTCCTCTTGTTTCGGAGTTGCAAAGTGCTTAAATAACGTGGCATTGTAATAATTACTAAAGCCAATATCATTAACTATAGTTATGATTAAAAGTTATATTTCGAGTTATATAGCGCCAATTTTGGATGATTAGCGCTTTACAATGATATTATTAGCCCGGTCATAGGAAACAATGCAAGCCAGCGCACATTGTGTGCACCATCTCAACTCCCTGGGGAGCAATCCTCCTAAGCGGCTCATGGGCATTGAGAAGATCTTGTACATGAGGGGTCTACCTCCTACAGGGTATTCATTTATACACCCGAGTATAAGCATCAATAATTGTGGATAAATTGCTTTGATGAGGTCAAAAAGGCAGTGGGAAAGGTTCGAACTCGGGATCCTATTATCGGAAAGCATGCGCTCTACCATCTTGAAAAGCCACATGCACATGAATGTGCATATATAGCGCGAATTCCTGTATATACTTGTACAGGACGTCG
>NW_022145610.1:16857144-16895043 GCF_000002235.5 Strongylocentrotus purpuratus
GCATATAGCGCGAATTCCTGTATATACTTGTACAGGACGGTCGGACAGATGACCCCCTTGATCGACGTTCATGATCACAAATAAAATACTAATCATATATATACAAATAATGTCCCCATAGCCCTGTCTAATCGTGGTTACTACAGTGTCCTCTTGTTTCGGAGTTGCAAAGTGCTTAAATAACGTAGGCATTGTAATAATTACTAAAGCCAATATCAGTTAACTATAATAACTATAATAAGTTATGATTAAAAGTTATATTTCGAGTTATATAGCGCCAATTTGGATGATTAGCGCTTTACAATGATATTATAACCCCGGTCATAGGAAACAATGCAAGCCAGCGCACATTGTGTGCACCATCTCAACTCCCTGGGGAGCAATCCTCCTAAGCGGCTCATGGGCATTGAGAAGATCTTGTACATGAGGGGTCTTACCTCCTACAGGGTATTCATTTATACACCCGAGTATAAAGCATCAATAATTGTGGATAAATTGCTTTGATGAAGGTCAAAAAGGCAGTGGGAAAGGTTCGAACTCGGGATCCTATTATCGGAAAGCATGCGCTCTACAATCTTGAAAAGCCACATGCACATGAATGTGCATATAGCGCGAATTCCTGTATATACTTGTACAGGAAGTCGGACAGATGACCCCCTTGATCGACGTTCATGATCACAAATAAAATACTAATCATATATATACAAATAATGTCCCCATAGCCCTGTCTAATCGTGGTTACTACAGTGTCCTCTTGTTTCGGAGTTGCAAAGTGCTTAAATAACGTAGGCATTGTAATAATTACTAAAGCCAATATCAGTTAACTATAATAACTATAATAAGTTATGATTAAAAGTTATATTCGAGTTATATAGCGCCAATTTTGGATGATTAGCGCTTTACAATGATATTATTAACCCGGTCATAGGAAACAATGCAAGCCAGCGCACATTGTGTGCACCATCTCAACTCCCTGGGGAGCAATCCTCCTAAGCGGCTCATGGGCATTGAGAAGATCTTGTACATGAGGGGTCTTACCTCCTACAGGGTATTCATTTATACACCCGAGTATAAAGCATCAATAATTGTGGATAAATTGCTTTGATGAAGGTCAAAAAGGCAGTGGGAAAGGTTCGAACTCGGGATCCTATTATCGGAAAGCATGCGCTCTACCAATCTTGAAAAGCCACATGCACATGAATGTGCATATAGCGCGAATTCCTGTACAGGAAGTCGGACAGATGACCCCCTTGATCGACGTTCATGATCACAAATAAAATACTAATCATATATATACAAATAATGTCCCCATAGCCCTGTCTAATAGTGGTTACTACAGTGTCCTCTTGTTTCGGAGTTGCAAAGTACTTAAATAACGTAGGCATTGTAATAATTACTAAAGCCAATATGTTAACTATAATAACTATAATAAGTTAATTAAAAGTTATATTTCGAGTTATATAGCGCCAATTTTGAATGATTAGCGCTTTACAATGATATTATTAAGCCCGGTCATAGGAAACAATGCAAGCCAGCGCACATTGTGTGCACCATCATCTCAACTCCCTGGGGAGCAATCCTCCTAAGCGGCTCATGGGCATTGAGAAGATCTTGTACATGAGGGGTCTTACCTCCTACAGGGTATTCATTTATACACCCGAGTATAAAGCATCAATAATTGTGGATAAATTGCTTTGATGAAGGTCAAAAAGGCAGTGGGAAAGGTTCGAACTCGGGATCCTATTATCGGAAAGCATGCGCTCTACCAATCTTGAAAAGCCACATGCACATGAATGTGCATATAGCGCGAATTCCTGTATATACTTGTACAGGACGGTCGGACAGATGACCCCCTTGATCGACGTTCATGATCACAAATAAAATACTAATCATATATATACAAATAATGTCCCCATAGCCCTGTCTAATCGTGGTTACTACAGTGTCCTCTTGTTTCGGAGTTGCAAAGTACTTAAATAACGTAGGCATTGTAATAATTACTAAAGCCAGTATTAGTTAACTATAATAACTATAATAAGTTATAATTAAAAGTTATATTTCGAGTTATATAGCGCCAATTTTGAATGATGAGCGCTTTACAATGATATTATTAGCCCGGTCATAGGAAACAATGCAAGCCAGCGCACATTGTGTGCACCATCTCAACTCCCTGGGGAGCAATCCTCCTAAGCGGCTCATGGGCATTGAGAAGATCTTGTACATGAGGGGTCTTACCTCCTACAGGGTATTCATTTATACACCCGAGTATAAAGCATCTATAATTGTGGATAAATTGCTTTGATGAAGGTCAAAAAGGCAGTGGGAAAGGTTCGAACTCGGGATCCTATTATCGGAAAGCATGCGCTCTACCAATCTTGAAAAGCCACATGCACATGAATGTGCATATATAGCGCGAATTCCTGTATATCTTGTACAGGAAGTCGGACAGATGACCCCCTTGATCGACGTTCATGATCACAAATAAAATACTAATCATATATATACAAATAATGTCCCCATAGCCCTGTCTAATCGTGGTTACTACAGTGTCCTCTTGTTTCGGAGTTGCAAAGTGCTTAAATAACGTAGGCATTGTAATAATTACTAAAGCCAATATCAGTTAACTATAATAACTATAATAAGTTATGAATTAAAAGTTATATTTCGAGTTATATAGCGCCAATTTTGGATGATTAGCGCTTTACAATGATATTATTAACCCGGTCATAGGAAACAATGCAAGCCAGCGCACATTGTGTGCACCATCTCAACTCCCTGGGGAGCAATCCTCCTAAGCGGCTCATGGGCATTGAGAAGATCTTGTACATGAGGGGTCTTACCTCCTACAGGGTATTCATTTATACACCCGAGTATAAGGCATCAATAATTGTGGATAAATTGCTTTGATGAAGGTCAAAAAGGCAGTGGGAAAGGTTCGAACTCGGGATCCTATTATCGGAAAGCATGCGCTCTACCAATCTTGAAAAGCCACATGCACATGAATGTGCATATAGCGCGAATTCCTGTATATACTTGTACAGGAAGTCGGACAGATGACCCCTTGATCGACGTTCATGATCACAAATAAAATACTTCATATATATACAAATAATGTCCCCATAGCCCTGTCTAATCGTGGTTACTACAGTGTCCTCTTGTTTCGGAGTTGCAAAGTGCTTAAATAACGTAGGCATTGTAATAATTACTAAAGCCAGTATAGTTAACTATAATAACTATAATAAGTTATAATTAAAAGTTATATTTCGAGTTATATAGCGCCAATTTTGAATGATAGCGCTTTACAATGATATTATTAGCCCGGTCATAGGAAACAATGCAAGCCAGCGCACATTGTGTGCACCATCTCAACTCCCTGGGGAGCAATCCTCCTAAGCGGCTCATGGGCATTGAGAAGATCTTGTACATGAGGGGTCTTACCTCCTACAGGGTATTCATTTATACACCCGAGTATAAAGCATCAATAATTGTGGATAAATTGCTTTGATGAAGGTCAAAAAGGCAGTGGGAAAGGTTCGAACTCGGGATCCTATTATCGGAAAGCATGCGCTCTACCAATCTTGAAAAGCCACATGCACATGAATGTGCATATATAGCGCGAATTCCTGTATACTTGTACAGGACGGTCGGACAGATGACCCCCTTGATCGACGTTCATGATCACAAATAAAATACTAATCATATATATACAAATAATGTCCCCATAGCCCTGTCTAATCGTGGTTACTACAGTGTCCTCTTGTTTCGGAGTTGCAAAGTGCTTAAATAACGTAGGCATTGTAATAATTACTAAAGCCAATATCAGTTAACTATAATAACTATAATAAGTTTGATTAAAAGTTATATTTCGAGTTATATAGCGCCAATTTTGGATGATTAGCGCTTAACAATGATATTATTAACCGGTCATAGGAAACAATGCAAGCCAGCGCACATTGTGTGCACCATCTCAACTCCCTGGGGAGCAATCCTCCTAAGCGGCTCATGGGCATTGAGAAGATCTTGTACATGAGGGGTCTTACCTCCTACAGGGTATTCATTTATACACCCGAGTATAAAGCATCAATAATTGTGGATAAATTGCTTTGATGAAGGTCAAAAAGGCAGTGGGAAAGGTTCGAACTCGGGATCCTATTATCGGAAAGCATGCGCTCTACCAATCTTGAAAAGCCACATGCACATGAATGTGCATATAGCGCGAATTCCTGTATATACTTGTACAGGAAGTCGGACAGATGACCCCCTTGATCGACGTTCATGATCACAAATAAAATAATAATCATATATATACAAATAATGTCCCCATAGCCCTGTCTAATCGTGGTTACTACAGTGTCCTCTTGTTTCGGAGTTGCAAAGTACTTAAATAACGTAGGCATTGTATAATTACTAAAGCCAATATTAGTTAACTATAATAACTATAATAAGTTATAATTAAAAGTTATATTTCGAGTTATATAGCGCCAATTTTGAATGATTAGCGCTTTACAATGATATTATTACCCGGTCATAGGAAACAATGCAAGCCAGCGCACATTGTGTGCACCATCTCAACTCCCTGGGGAGCAATCCTCCTAAGCGTCTCATGGGCATTGAGAAGATCTTGTACATGAGGGGTCTTACCTCCTACAGGGTATTCATTTATACCCCGTATAAAGCATCAATACTTGTGGATAAATTGCTTTGATGAAGGTCAAAAAGGCAGTGGGAAAGGTTCGAACTCGGGATCCTATTATCGGAAAGCATGCGCTCTACCAATCTTGAAAAGCCACATGCACATGAATGTGCATATAGCGCGAATTCCTGTATATACTTGTACAGGAAGTCGGACAGATGACCCCCTTGATCGACGTTCATGATCACAAATAAAATACTAATCATATATATACAAATAATGTCCCCATAGCCCTGTCTAATCGTGGTTACTACAGTGTCCTCTTGTTTCGGAGTTGCAAAGTGCTTAAATAACGTAGGCATTGTAATAATTACTAAAGCCAATATCAGTTAACTATAATAACTATAATAAGTTATGATTAAAAGTTATATTTCGAGTTATATAGCGCCAATTTTGGATGATTAGCGCTTTACAATGATATTATTAACCCGGTCATAGGAAACAATGCAAGCCAGCGCACATTGTGTGCACCATCTCAACTCCCTGGGGAGCAATCCTCCTAAGCGGCTCATGGGCATTGAGAAGATCTTGTACATGAGGGGTCTTACCTCCTACAGGGTATTCATTTATACACCCGAGTATAAAGCATCAATAATTGTGGATAAATTGCTTTGATGAAGGTCAAAAAGGCAGTGGGAAAGGTTCGAACTCGGGATCCTATTATCGGAAAGCATGCGCTCTACCAATCTTGACAAGCCACATGCACATGAATGTGCATATAGCGCGAATTCCTGTATATACTTGTACAGGACGGTCGGACAGATGACCCCCTTGATCGACGTTCATGATCACAAATAAAATACTAATCATATATATAAAATAATGTCCCCATAGCCCTGTCTAATCGTGGTTACTACAGTGTCCTCTTGTTTCGGAGTTGCAAAGTGCTTAATAACGTAGGCATTGTAATAATTACTAAAGCCAATATCAGTTAACTATAATAACTATAATAAGTTATGATTAAAAGTTATATTTCGAGTTATATAGCGCCAATTTTGGATGATTAGCGCTTTACAATGATATTATTAACCCGGTCATAGGAAACAATGCAAGCCAGCGCACATTGTGTGCACCATCTCAACTCCCTGGGGAGCAATCCTCCTAAGCGGCTCATGGGCATTGAGAAGATCTTGTACATGAGGGGTCTTACCTCCTACAGGGTATTCATTTATACACCCGAGTATAAAGCATCAATAATTGTGGATAAATTGCTTTGATGAAGGTCAAAAAGGCAGTGGGAAAGGTTCGAACTCGGGATCCTATTATCGGAAAGCATGCGCTCTACCAATCTTGAAAAGCCACATGCACATGAATGTGCATATAGCGCGAATTCCTGTATATACTTGTACAGGAAGTCGGACAGATGACCCCCTTGATCGACGTTCATGATCACAAATAAAATACTAATCATATATATACAAATAATGTCCCCATAGCCCTGTCTAATCGTGGTTACTACAGTGTCCTCTTGTTTCGGAGTTGCAAAGTGCTTAAATAACGTAGGCATGTAATAATTACTAAAGCCAATATCAGTTAACTATAATAACTATAATAAGTTATGATTAAAAGTTATATTTCGAGTTATATAGCGCCAATTTTGGATGATTAGCGCTTTACAATGATATTATTAGCCCGGTCATAGGAAACAATGCAAGCCAGCGCACATTGTTTGCACCATCTCAACTCCCTGGGGAGCAATCCTCCTAAGCGGCTCATGGGCATTGAGAAGATCTTGTACATGAGGGGTCTTACCTTCTACAGGGTATTCATTTATACACCCGAGTATAAAGCATCAATAATTGTGGATAAATTGCTTTGATGAAGGTCAAAAAGGCAGTGGGAAAGGTTCGAACTCGGGATCCTATTATCGGAAAGCATGCGCTCTACCAATCTTGAAAAGCCACATGCACATGAATGTGCATATAGCGCGAATTCCTGTATATACTTGTACAGGAAGTCGGACAGATGACCCCCTTGATCGACGTTCATGATCACAAATAAAATACTAATCATATATATACAAATAATGTCCCCATAGCCCTGTCTAATCGTGGTTACTACAGTGTCCTCTTGTTTCGGAGTTGCAAAGTGCTTAAATAACGTAGGCATTGTAATAATTACTAAAGCCAATATCAGTTAACTAAAATAACTATAATAAGTTATGATTAAAAGTTATATTTCGAGTTATATAGCGCCAATTTTGGATGATTAGCGCTTTACATGATATTATTAACCGGTCATAGGAAACAATGCAAGCCAGCGCACATTGTGTGCACCATCTCAACTCCCTGGGGAGCAATCCTCCTAAGCGGCTCATGGGCATTGAGAAGATCTTGTACATGAGGGGTCTTACCTCCTACAGGGTATTCATTTATACACCCGAGTATAAAGCATCAATAATTGTGGATAAATTGCTTTGATGAAGGTCAAAAAGGCAGTGGGAAAGGTTCGAACTCGGGATCCTATTATCTGAAAGCATGCGCTCTACCAATCTTGAAAAGCCACATGCACATGAATGTGCATATAGCGCGAATTCCTGTATATACTTGTACAGGACGGTCGGACAGATGACCCCCTTGATCGACGTTCATGATCACAAATAAAATACTAATCATATATATACAAATAATGTCCCCATAGCCCTGTCTAATCGTGGTTACTACAGTGTCCTCTTGTTTCGGAGTTGCAAAGTGCTTAAATAACGTAGGCATTGTAATAATTACTAAAGACAATATCAGTTAACTATAATAACTATAATAAGTTATGATTAAAAGTTATATTTCGAGTTATATAGCGCCAATTTTGGATGATTAGCGCTTTACAATGATATTATTAGCCCGGTCATAGGAAACAATGCAAGCCAGCGCACATTGTGTGCACCATCTCAACTCCCTGGGGAGCAATCCTCCTAAGCGGCTCATGGGCATTGAGAAGATCTTGTACATGAGGGGTCTTACCTCCTACAGGGTATTCATTTATACACCCGAGTATAAAGCATCAATAATTGTGGATAAATTGCTTTGATGAAGGTCAAAAAGGCAGTGGGAAAGGTTCGAACTCGGGATCCTATTATCGGAAAGCATGCGCTCTACCAATCTTGAAAAGCCACATGCACATGAATGTGCATATAGCGCGAATTCCTGTATATACTTGTACAGGAAGTCGGACAGATGACCCCCTTGATCGACGTTCATGATCACAAATAAAATACTAATCATATATATACAAATAATGTCCCCATAGCCCTGTCTAATAGTGGTTACTACAGTGTCCTCTTGTTTCGGAGTTGCAAAGTACTTAAATAACGTAGGCATTGTAATATTACTAAAGCCAATTAGTTAACTATAATAACTATAATAAGTTATAATTAAAAGTTATATTTCGAGTTATATAGCGCCAATTTTGAATGATGAGCGCTTTACAATGATATTATTAACCCGGTCATAGGAAACAATGCAAGCCAGCGCACATTGTGTGCACCATCTCAACTCCCTGGGGAGCAATCCTCCTAAGCGGCTCATGGGCATTGAGAAGATCTTGTACATGAGGGGTCTTACCTCCTACAGGGTATTCATTTATACACCCGAGTATAAAGCATCAATATTGTGGATAAATTGCTTTGATGAAGGTCAAAAAGGCAGTGGGAAAGGTTCGAACTCGGGATCCTATTATCAGAAAGCATGCGCTCTACCAATCTTGACAAGCCACATGCACATGAATGTGCATATAGCGCGAATTCCTGTATATACTTGTACAGGAAGTCGGACAGATGACCCCCTTGATCGACGTTCATGATCACAAATAAAATACTAATCATATATATAAAATAATGTCCCCATAGCCCTGTCTAATCGTGGTTACTACAGTGTCCTCTTGTTTCGGAGTTGCAAAGTGCTTAAATAACGTAGGCGTTGTAATAATTACTAAAGACAATATCAGTTAACTATAATAACTATAATAAGTTATGATTAATAGTTATATTTCGAGTTATATAGCGCCAATTTTGGATGATTAGCGCTTTACAATGATATAATTAGCCCGGTCATAGGAAACAATGCAAGCCAGCGCACATTGTGTGCACCATCTCAACTCCCTGGGGAGCAATCCTCCTAAGCGGCTCATGGGCATTGAGAAGATCTTGTACATGAGGGGTCTTACCTCCTACAGGGTATTCATTTATACACCCGAGTATAAAGCATCAATAATTGTGGATAAATTGCTTTGATGAAGGTCAAAAAGGCAGTGGGAAAGGTTCGAACTCGGGATCCTATTATCGGAAAGCATGCGCTCTACCAATCTTGAAAAGCCACATGCACATGAAGTGCATATAGCGCGAATTCCTGTGTATATACTTGTACAGGAAGTCGGACAGAATGAACCCCCTTGATCGACGTTCATGATCACAAATAAAATACTAATCATATATATACAAATAATGTCCCCATAGCCCTGTCTAATAGTGGTTACTACAGTGTCCTCTTGTTTCGGAGTTGCAAAGTACTTAAATAACGTAGGCATTGTAATATTCTACAAGCCAATATTAGTTAACTATAATAAACTATAATAAGTTATAATTAAAAAGTATATTCTAGTTATATAGCGCCAATTTTGAATGATGAGCGCTTTACAATGATATTATTAAACCCGGTCATAGGAAAAAACAATGCAAGCCAGCGCACATTGTGTGCACCATCTCAACTCCCTGGGGAGCAATCCTCCTAAGCGGCTCATGGGCATTGAGAAGATCTTGTACACGAGGGGTCTTACCTCCTACAGGGTATTTCATTTATCGCCCGAGTATAAAGCATCAATACTTGTGGATAAATTGCTTTGATGAAGGTCAAAAAGGCAGTGGGAAAGGTTCGAACTCGGGATCCTATTATCAGAAAGCATGCGCTCTACCAATCTTGACAAGCCACATGCACATGAATGTGCATATAGCGCGAATTCCTGTATATACTTGTACAGGAAGTCGGACAGGTGACCCCTTGATCGACGTTCATGATCACAAATAAAATACTATTCATATATATACAAATAATGTCCCCATAGCCCTGTCTAATCGTGGTTACTACAGTGTCCTCTTGTTTCGGAGTTGCAAAGTGCTTAAATAACGTAGGCATTGTAATAATTACTAAAGACAATATCAGTTAACTATAATAACTATAATAAGTTATGATTAATAGTTATTTCGAGTTATATAGCGCCAATTTTGGATGATTAGCGCTTTACAATGATATTATTAGCCCGGTCATAGGAAACAATGCAAGCCAGCGCACATTGTGTGCACCATCTCAACTCCCTGGGGAGCAATCCTCCTAAGCGGCTCATGGGCATTGAGAAGATCTTGTACATGAGGGGTCTTACCTCCTACAGGGTATTCATTTATACACCCGAGTATAAAGCATCAATAATTGTGGATAAATTGCTTTGATGAAGGTCAAAAAGGCAGTGGGAAAGGTTCGAACTCGGGATCCTATTATCGGAAAGCATGCGCTCTACCAATCTTGAAAAGCCACATGCACATGAATGTGCATATAGCGCGAATTCCTGTATATACTTGTACAGGAAGTCGGACAGAATGACCCCCTTGATCGACGTTCATGATCACAAATAAAATACTAATCATATATATACAAATAATGTCCCCATAGCCCTGTCTAATAGTGGTTACTACAGTGTCCTCTTGTTTCGGAGTTGCAAAGTACTTAAATAACGTAGGCATTGTATTATTACTAAAGCCAATATTAGTTAACTATAATAACTATAATAAGTTATAATTAAAAGTTATATTTCTAGTTACATAGCGCCAATTTTGAATGATGAGCGCTTTACAATGATATTATTAACCCGGTCATAGGAAACAATGCAAGCCAGCGCACATTGTGTGCACCATCTCAACTCCCTGGGGAGCAATCCTCCTAAGCGGCTCATGGGCATTGAGAAGATCTTGTACATGAGGGGTCTTACCTCCTACAGGGTATTCATTTATCGCCCGAGTATAAAGCATCAATACTTGTGGATAAATTGCTTTGATGAAGGTCAAAAAGGCAGTGGGAAAGGTTCGAACTCGGGATCCTATTATCAGAAAGCATGCGCTCTACCAATCTTGACAAGCCACATGCACATGAATGTGCATATAGCGCGAATTCCTGTATATACTTGTACAGGAAGTCGGACAGGTGACCCCCTTGATCGACGTTCATGATCACAAATAAAATACTATTCATATATATACAAATAATGTCCCCATAGCCCTGTCTAATCGTGCTTACTACAGTGTCCTCTTGTTTCGGAGTTGCAAAGTGCTTAAATAACGTAGGCATTGTAATAATTACTAAAGCCAATATCAGTTAACTATAATAACTACAATAAGTTATGATTAAAAGTTATATTTCGAGTTATATAGCGCCAATTTTGGATGATTAGCGCTTTACAATGATATTATTAGCCCGGTCATAGGAAACAATGCAAGCCAGCGCACATTGTGTGCACCATCTCAACTCCCTGGGGAGCAATCCTCCTAAGCGGCTCATGGGCATTGAGAAGATCTTGTACATGAGGGGTCTTACCTTCTACAGGGTATTCATTTATACACCCGAGTATAAAGCATCAATAATAATAAATTGCTTTGATGAAGGTCAAAAAGGCAGTGGGAAGGGTTCGAACTCGGGATCCTATTATCAGAAAGCATGCGCTCTACCAATCTTGACAAGCCACATGCACATGAATGTGCATATAGCGCAAAATCCTGAATATACTAGTACAGGAAGTCGGTCAGATGACCCCCTTGATCGACGTTCATGGTCACAAATGAAATAGTAATCATATATATACAAATATTGTCCCCATAGCCCTGTCTAATACTGGTTACAACAGTGCCCTCTTGTTTCGGAGTTGCATAGTGCTAAAATAACCTAGGCATTGTAATAATAACTAAAACCAATATTTGTTAACTATAATAAGTTATGATTAAAAGTTATGTTTCGATTTATATAGCGCCTAATATGGATGATACGTGCTTTACAATGATATTATTAGCCCGGTCATAGAAAACAACGCAAACCAGCACACATTGTGTGCACCATCTCAACTCCCTGGGGAGCAATCCTTCCAAGCGGCTCATGGGCATTGAGAAGATCGTTCACATAAAGGCTTTCACCTTCTACCGGTTCCCCATTTATACACCTGAGAGCAGCAATAATTATTGTAGCCTATCTGATATGTGTCGAGCTCTATGGCAAGTGCACTAATCGCGTTTAAGGAGACTGACATCGGCTGACGCCCGCGCCGATGTCAGTCTCCATAAACGCGATTAGCCACTATATGCCCTTTCAGCTAGAAACCCCCAATATCTCATATTTTCAGACATATTTATACATAGTTTTAATTTAATGCTCGATACGTATACGCATGATAATGTTGAATATATATAACAAGTTCCAATTGGTTTCACGAGGTTACGTCTCTAGCTAGTCTAGCCTAGCTGGAAAATGTGGGTCTTTGGGGGCGTCTGGCGGCTACACCCCACCACTTAAAAAGTTTGGCACAGTCATTCGTTTGCCCTTCAGATATAAATAACAAGTTCCAATTCGTTTCACAAAGTTACCTTTTCAGCTAGCCTAGCTGGGAAAGGTCGGATCAACATCAACTTCATCCTCATCATGGTCACCATCTTCATCATCCTCACCATCACCATCATATTCTTCCTCATCACCACCACCATCTTCATCCTCATCATCATTGCATCACGGTCACCATCATCATTATCATCACCATCATAATCATCCTTCATATTTCATCATGCTGACATGTTAGTCATAATAAACCAAAGTAGAGAATATGAATGTGCTGAATTTAATATAAAAAGGTTTATTTTGTATGTTTACATGAACTAAAATTTGATTTTCAAATACACGCATCAATGTTTATCTGGTTAGTTTACGAGTATGTAAGTACTAATAAGCCTATGATATTAATTCCATCCATGATAAAATGCCTTACTAAGAGTTCTGGTGTTGGCGGAGGCATAACAACTGTGAACAAGAACGTTGTATGTTTAGCTAGATCATTGCAAAAAGCTGGACATTAAACATAACGATTGCTGAGTATGTAAAGTTTGTCTTGCCCCATGTTGTATGATTTTGTACTTTGTTGGTATTATATTGACAAATGTATTTCGAAATTACTGAAATATGGTTTACTTAGTACAATTACCCGGTAAAGATTAAACTATGTGTTTGTACTACATTTTTATTCTGACATTTTGAACATATATTTATACAAACATTTTCAAGGAGTGATCAATTCAATACACATGCAGTACCAGGGTTGCCAACTTTGAGCCAGAGGTGAGAGTGAGACACTGCGAGGGAGCTAAGCGACTGAGCGGGGGAGGGTGTGGGAGGGGGTGGGAGGGGTGTGTCACCCTCCTAGGGTAGGGAGCTTTTTGCAATTTTGGACTTGAAATTGTGCAATCTGGTGCATATCTAGATATGAAATTGAGGCTTAAGATTAACTATATCTGGGTAAGGGTGTTTATGATTTGATCGACCAGAAATTTGTAATATATTTTTCAAGAAGAAAACAAATAATTGACATATGCACCCCAATACACACACATGCAAATATTATTGTATTTTAAATAGTTGAAATAGTTGAAATATTTATTGGTTACTGAATCATCATAGGTTATAACAATAATGTGACAATGTCTTTACATGAGTATAAAACATAAGTTAAATTACATTTCCACATTCAGTAAATCATAGATACATACGCTCGAAGAGGTGATGATACAGAAGGGCTACAGCCTAAGCGTGACAGCTTGATACGCTTGCAGCCCAGAAACATTTAAAATCATAACGATTGTAAAGTAAAGTAAATTACAAAATATAATTGGGGGAAGATAACAAAAAATAAACAGTGACTTGCATCCAAAAAAAAAAAATGGGATAGAGGGTGCATGGGAGGGGGATTTTCCTGCTATATCAAGGAAATGCTGACAAACATATATGATATCATGTGTTAATTTAAGAGATTTGTCAATATTTGCTCAATAAAATTGATTTCACACTTTTCTTGAAAGTATATACTGACTTCAAGTTACGGATGTCAACGGACAGTGAGTTCCAAATATCCGGACCAGAATGTCTTATAGATTTCATAGCCATTGTTGTTTTAGGATTACATAAATGGTATTTATTTGATTGTCTGGTTGGGTATGTATGAATATTTCTATTCAAACAAAACATTGGTGGGAAGTGGGAAGGTAGGGAATCATTATGTAGACGGAACATGAACAGTGCTTTTTGTAAAAAGTTAATATCAGTTACTTTCAGAGTTTTTAACCTCGCGAATAGGGGATCAGTGTGATCGCGATATCCAGCATTGGTACACACACGAATCGCTTTCTTTTGTAAAAGTAGCATTTTATCAGTATATACTTTTGAGTCTGCCCACAGTATATTGCAATAAGACATGTAAGGAAGAATCAAGGAATTGTATAGCATATATAGAATATTCAAAGGCACATAATGTTTTAACTTATACAGTAAACCAACAGTGCGTGACACTCTCTTTGAAACGTAATGTACATGATCACTCCATTTCAGATTTTCATTGATGATAGTTCCAAGAAATTTAGTATTTTGTTTTTTCTCCAAATATTCACCATCCAAGACTATTTCAGGTATAGGTTTATCAGTTGCATTTTTCCTGCTTTGAAAATGGATATAATTAGTTTTTTTCAGATTCAGAGACAATTTGTTGCTCCTAAACCACAAAGACAGCTTAGGTAGCTCGGTGTTCAGAATTCTCTGAAGTGATCGAAAATCGGAATTGGAGCAAAACACATTAGTATCATCAGCAAATATAATATATTGTAATGATGTAGTTGAGTTCGAGATATCATTAACATACAGTAGAAACAATAAAGGACCGAGTATCGATCCTTGTGGGACACCACATTTCATAGGCAATAATGATGAATCTACAGATTCGTAGCTTACATATTGCTTTCTACCTGACAAATAATCATTAAACCAGTCAAGAGCAACTCCTCTTATTCCGTAATAATGAAGTTTGCTTGATAGTACCTTGTGATCAAGAGTGTCAAATGCTTTGCTTAAGTCCATGAATACACCAATAACATGCTTTCGAGACGCCAAAGCATTCGAAACCTTATCATATAATTGTGCAAGGGCTAAATCGGTTGAGTGGTATTTCCTGAAACCATATTGATCCTGATTCAGTAAGTCATTTTCTGTTAGAAAACAATATAGCCTATTGTATATAAGTCTTTCCAATACTTTGGACAAACTCGAGAGAATAGAAACAGGGCGATAGTTTGAGACTTGGGAAGAGTCATCCTTTTTGTATATCGGAACAACCTTAGCAATCTTAAATGCTTCTGGAAATGTACCTGTCGTCAGAGAGAGATTAAAAATATGCACTAGTGGGGTTATTATATTTCCTATAACTTGTTTCAAAAGATATGTGCTTATCCCATCATGACCGTTAGCATAGCTTATTTTAAGAGAACGTGCAATATTCAAGATTTCAATCAAGTTTGTTGGTTTGAGAAATAATGACTTGTTGCAGGGAGTTTGAAGAAATTGTGAGAAGTCGAAGCTATTGTATTGGCCTGATTGGGGCCAACCCCAACAAAGTAAGCATTGAAGCAATTTGCTATTTCTTTTGAATCAACCATTGTATTATTAGTGTCATATGCAGTTCCAACATAAACCATATATGCAACATTATGTATGATCCAACAACATACAGCCAAGAATGAGTCCCAAGGGAGCGAAGCAACATAGGGCTGGGGCAGAGCCAGAGGGGGAGGGGGTTACCTCCCTCCCACGGTAAGGAAGATTTTGCATATATACTTGACATGGTGCAATTTGGTGCACGTCATGCCATACATGTGTCAAACGTGAAACAGGAGTTTTCAACAGGAACTGTATTTATCTCCACAGGTCAATCACCAAATAAACTGCACACAGATTGTGATTGAACAATGGTGCAAGCAAATACTGAACAAAATATCTAGGACTTATAAAACTTATAGCTAATATGTAATTTTCATTGTCAATTTTCGAGAACTTGTTCGTGTCAAACCTGAAAGAAATGTTGTCCATACAATATCTTTATGTCAAAACTCCAACATTGTAGTAACATTATGCTAAATCAAATTAAACACATTTAATGGCTGCTGTGTAGTTTAAGGAAGGGATGATTTCTACACACACGTTTTTCATTTGTAGAATCCAAATACCGGTAACAGGTGTTCGACCTGACATTTTATTTGAATATTGAATTCGTCCCATTCATCTACGAGAAAATATTCAGACGATGTAAATGGGGGACATTCCCTTGAGAGGGGTAGTACAATTTTGGTAGAGCTAAGCTTTAGTTACCATAAAACAACAACACTACAATCTAATAGTTATTATTTCACCATGCTTCAAAGTTATAGAAAATTACGAAGACTATGGAAGAAAAATAACCTGTTATCATTCAAAGAGAGCCATTGAAACACAAGAAGGCGCTCTAAAAAAAACATTGGTTTGAACCATTTTTCATACAAAGTTATGCTTGTGATGTTGTGTTGAAATAATGATGATATAAAGAAATCATCAACAACTATTTAAAAACCTCTTTTAAAAATGTTTGAAAAGTGTAAGCATTTTATTAATTTTTAGAAAAATCATCTTATAAATTTGGGGCCCAAATTTATTCTGACTGGATATATTTATTGATATTTCAGCCGTTTCTAAATTTCAAATTTTACACTTGATTTTCATTATCTCACAAACAAATTATTTTGTGTAGCACCCACTTTACCAAAACTGAACTACCTCTTTAAGCGATAGGAATTTAAACAAAAAGTGACAATGCTTTCCATTTACTGAAACTTATGGAAAACATACATTTCAATAACATTCAATATGGCCTTGATCATGTTGGTAATGGCTGTCTGTTAGGATCATGCACACCCCTGCTGTAATGTACATGAATTCTGTGGTGCTAGTGGCGACTAATCAAACGAAAGTCCACTCTACTGCTTTCCGCTTGAGGGAAACATCATTACTGGTTGTGTCATAGCAGGTTCTTTCATGGTTTTGAATAGATGGAATCCATTTGCATGCCCACTTCAGTATTGATGTCCTTTCTCTGACGCATTGGGGTGATAAACTGTGTGGTTGACCCTATATCCATCGATACCTATAGGGCAAAAGAAAGAAAATGGGCATATCAGTGGCAATTATCAATGCATAAAGATAATACAAATGGTTGGGACTAATCTTCCAATTTGTCTTTTAGACGAAAAGGATTGACCCTGATAAGCACTCTATCAACAACAAAAACATATGCAAACTGGGAAAGGTAAGGCCGATATTCATTTAATCCTAAGAATCGTAAGGGGTTGAGGAGCAAGAGATCATCTTCAGTTGAAAATAATGACTCCGCTATCAAGCCAAAATTAACATGCACTGAATTAATCTGTAAACTCAACTTTGATGGTAATTCATCAATCAGATCCTGAGAAATCATAATTACAAGCTATTTTAGAATGATTACTGTAACCTTGACCTTTGACCTCATGACCCCAAGATTGTACCACTACATTGGCTTCATAAAATTCAGGTACCAGGTGTGATTAAAATCTGACATTCATTTCTTGAGTTTTTACAAATAAAGGCCATTTCGCACCTATAAATTCTGTGACCTTGAACTTTTACCTCATGACCCCAAAATGGTAAGGTACCGGTACGTAAGTCCCCTAAGATACATTCAGGTACCAAGTTTGATTGAAATCTGATATTCAGTTCTTGATATTTTGCCATTATAAACAGTCTTAGCATGTATTTATAATATACCGGCAGTCATATGACCTTGACCTTTTGAACTTGTGTCCCCAAATTCTGACCAAATATTTTCCCCTCAAGAGACATACAGGTACAAAAATTGATGATATTTTGTCTAAATAATGTGATCACAGTAATACAATATGTTTGTAAATATATATAAGCCCTGAGACATTTTATCTAAAGGCCTCCAAAATCCAAAAGATACACATATTACTGGTAATGTGTCAACTGGTTCTTATGATATTGTACACCTTAGCAGTTATCATAAAGCCTTGTGACCTTTTATTCCATGATCCGAATATCAATCATATCATTGTCACCCACAATGTGGGAACATACCAAGTTACAAATTGATCCATCAACAGGTGCTCTAAGATATCACAAGACTCTTCATGGGACAAAATCTCTCAAGGGTCCCGACACATGTGATGAGATATATCTGGCAAAATCTTACCCAACATTTAAGGATGTTTCACAGCCTCTTCACATTGACATGCATCCTGATGCTAAGCTGGTCTAAGTGCTGGTCTAGTATGTGGTTGTTCAAACTGCCTCTCGATCAAATGCTGCACAGGTATGGTACTGTAGTAAACAAATACATGTAAGAAGACAATAATACAAAAATATCAAAACATACACAAAATGGCGTTCTGCATTTATGCATTGCTATCATAAACATAAATTATATTTCCTCTAAGCTATCAAGAAGTATCGGTGAGTTGTATAAATTAAAAAAACTGTTCACATCTCAAGATATTGTGCTATATTTATAACGCGATTATATTAACACATTTAAATTATTGCAATGAAATATGGGGAAATACATACAAAGCTCATTAAAAATGATTCTTGCTCCAGAAACGTGCCATACGTATAATATCAAACAGTAAAATTTGATACCCACTCACTTCCCCTTGTTGTAAAGTTAAAAACTCTTTCCTTGTTTCATCTGGTAAAACTGAATATATTAATTGTTATGTTTAAATTTCATAGGGGTATCCTCCCTGAAGTATTTGATAATATGTTTAAGACTAATATTTTTTTCATACATATCCCACAAATCAATCTGTCATCAACTCATCGTCAGCTCAATCGGTAAGGACAGCGTGTTACTAATAGGACTTTAGATTTGACGTGAGGGTTTGAATCTCAGTTTATTCAGTTTTTTGCCTTTATAAATAGTGGGGCAAAGCAATAAATAATCGAAGTCCAATTGTTTGTGACCTCTTTTTATGTATGAAAGTGAGTTCATACTGGAATCTGGGCTCGCTGGGGTACAAAAAAATAAGACCCGGCCTGAAACGACCTAGCCGATTGACCTTCCTAACATCACAATAAAAGAATTTGCTGAAAATGATGACATTCTGGGAGAAACGAGTCACTGTGTATGGCACCAAGTGATGTGAGGATGATAAGATGCATTTCAGTGTTTTCACAAAATCAAGGAGGGGTACAATTTTTGAAAATCTTACCCTGCATTTGGAGAGGTTTCACAGCCTCTTCACATTGACATGCATCCTGATGCTAAGCTGGTCTAAGTGCTGGTCTAAGTATGTGGTTGTTCAAACAGCCTCGCGATCAAATGCTGCACAGGTTTGTTACTGTAGTAAAGAAATAAGAAGACATTTATACATAATAACACAAAAAAAATATACACAAAATGGCATTCTGCATTCATTGCTATCTTAATATGAGCACTGGTTTCTCTTACAGCACGAAAAGATCAAGATGTTAATTTGACACATGTTCATTGGCTATTACACTGAATTTTAGTTTTTCTAGAAGAATTAATCATGTGTAACCATGTGTCAAATAAACCGTATACACGTCATACAGTAATTTGTTGTAAAATCTGACACAAATTATTGCTGTATTAACCAGGAAAGCAGAGTTCTTTTTCAATGAAACTTTCACACATCATACGGACATATCTAACAATAGGTGAATAGGTGAATAGGTGAACAGTTCATACTGGAATCTGGGCTCGCTGGGGTACGAAAAAATAAGACGCGGCCTGGAACGACCTAGCCGATTGGCCTTCCTAACATCACAATAAAAGAATTTGCTGAAAATGATGACATTCTGGGAGAAACGAGTCACTGTGTATGGCACCAAGTGATGTGAGGATGATAAGATGCATTTCAGTGTTTTCACAAAATCAAGGAGGGGTACAATTTTTGAAAATCTTACCCTGCATTTGGAGAGGTTTCACAGCCTCTTCACATTGACATGCATCCTGATGCTAAGCTGGTCTAAGTGCTGGTGTAAGTATGTGGCTGTTCAAACAGCCTCTCGATCAAATGCTGCACAGGTTTGTTACTGTAGTAATCAAATAAGAAGACATACATAATAACAAAAACAAATATGCACAAAATGGCATTCTGCATTCATTGCTATCTTAATATGAGCACTGGTTTCTCTTACAGCACAGAAAGATCAAGATGTTAATTTGACACATGTTTATTGGCTATTACAATGCTGTCTTTCTATTTCAATTTAGTTTTTCTAGAAGAATTAATCATGTGTACCATGTGTCAAATAAACCGCATACACGTCATACAGTAATTCGTTGTAAAATCTGACACAAATTATTGCTGTTTTAACCAGGAAAGCAGAGTTCTTTTTCAATGAAACTTTCATACATCATTCGGGCATATCTAACAATGATTTTGGCATGGGATGAAAGACTCAAATGTCATTTTGGGCGATACCTGACAATTTCCAGGTGCACCTGTAAGGGTAGCACACCACTTGAGTCAAATCTTGTCAGTATTTGATTTGATTTGATTTTATTTTATTTATTCATCATCAATAACATCAGTGATTAAACATTTGAATACATCGTGAATGGTACATGTTCATAAATGAATATTATAGATCATATTAAAGAAAAACCTAACAAAGTATTGATATGCTAGACATATGTCTTTTCTCATAGAATATAGAAGGTGATGAAAAGGAGCCAAATAATAGCACATGTGCTAGTCGAGTCTGGCCCCTGTTCTTAGCACACACTTGGCAAAAATAAATATATCATTATCAAAAAATAAAACTTGACAGTAGAAGTATACATGTTGAGTAATACCGTAGCACAATTTCTACACTCCAAATATAATTATGAAGAGGATATACCAGGTTAAAAAGTCATAGATACATGTATCTACAGATTATTTATACAAAAAATTGCATTTTTTTGACAAAAAAAAACAACAAAAATGTAATATGGAGATTATTTACAATATATACATGTGTACTTGCATAATTCAATCACTTATTCATCAAGTAATCGTTGAGATGTTTACGAAAAGTGTTTCTAGACCCTTTGTTTTTGATTTCATCGGGAAGTTCATTCCATAATCGGGTTCCTACACAAGTTACTGAAAATTTGCCTTGTGTTGTTTTATACAGTGGTATACGTAGATGGCCCTTTTCTCTTTTTCTTGTATTGTATCTATGCTCAATTTTATCACAATAATCCGTCAAACAGTGAGGTAAATTATTATGTACTAGGTCATACATAAATGTACATAGAGACAACTCATAGAACTTGTTAATATCTAAGATTTTCAATTCGTAAAACAATGGTGCTGAACGACTCATAAAATGGCTAAATGTGATTGTCCGTATGGCCATCTTCTGTGTATACAGTATGCAATTTAAGTGAGACTTGTAAGTGCTCCCCCACACTTCAATTCCGTATGATATATGAGGTTGAATAAAGGTTTTATACAACAACACTAGGATATTTCTAGGCACAAAATGCCGTAAGCGGAAGAGGATTCCTACTTTTTGTCTGATGCATTTATTAACCATTTGTATGTGGGGTTTCCAAGTCAAGTGTTTATCAATCTTTATCCCAACAAAGAGCGAAGAATCAACTTCTATTATTTCAGCTTCTGATATAGCCAGTTGCCCTTGAACATTAATCTGCCGTCTCTGGTTTCTTATTAGCATATAACTCGTCTTTTGTAAATTAATTGTCAGTTTATTAGCATTACACCAGTCTGAAACAATTTGAAGATTTGTGTTCACTTCAGTCATATCAATTTCTTTTTGCCCTTCAGGAAATGTATGGAATAAGTTTGAGTCATCCGCAAAGAGTCGAAGTTAAAGTAACGTGTAGCAAATGGCATATCATTAATATAAAGTAGGAAAAGCGTTGGGCCTAGGACAGAGCCTTGCGGTACACCACATGTTAAAGGCAGCATGGGAGATGTTACATTTCCGTACTGTACAAATTGAAATCTTCTATAAAAATAGTCCTTAAACCACTGTAATGCTATTCCTCGTATTCCATAGTGTGAAAGTTTGCTGTATAAAATATCATGATTAATTGTATCAAATGCTTTCTTAAAGTCTACAAATATCCCAAGTGTGATTCTTCCCTCATCCATTGAATTCCTCAAAGTGTTAACTAAATTTATCATTGACAATTTTGTACTGTATTTTTTACGGAAGCCATACTGGTGCTCATATAATACATGATTTTTTTCAAGAAAGTCAAGAAGCCTATTATTTACAATTTTTTCAAAAACCTTCCCAAGAACAGGTAATACTGAAATAGGTCTATAATTTCCTGCTTCATCTTTAGGTCCTTTCTTATAAACAGGTGTCACTTTTGCTATTTTAAAGGCATCTGGGAATTTACCAGAGGTGAAAGACAGATTGAAAATAAATGTAAGGGGAGAAGTTACATAGTGCACAGCATCTTTTATCAGCTTGATTGGCATATTATCATACCCACTAGCTTTCTTTACATTCAAGGCTATTAAATGGTTGCTAACCTCAGTCTCAGTAACTGGTTTCCAGAAGAAAGATTTGTCTACACCATCGTCTAAAACTTTCTCTGTATTACGATTTGTGTTTGGTATGGCATTCGCCAAATTTGGACCAACATTAACAAAGAAGTCATTAAATGCATTTGCAATATCTTGTTCATTACACAGGGTTTCATTAGTACCAGTATCATTCACACACAATTTATCCACCACTGTTGGCTTAAACGAATTGTTTCCACCACTTAAAATCTCGTTTACAGTCTTCCATGTTTTGCTAGTATCACCCTTATTTTCAAGGAATATCCTACTATAGTAATTTCTCTTTGAGTTTCTGATTATTGTAGTTAACATATTCCTGTACTTCTTGTATGTTGTTAAATAGACAGGATTGTGGTTGGTGGCAAGAACCTGTGAATACATTGTATGTTTCTTTTTTATGGAATTCATTATAGCTTTTGTAATCCAAGGTTTCTTAGGTTCGTTCTTTCTCCTTTTACCGTGTTGAGCTACAACTGGTGCATGCTCATCACACACTTTTGTCATGATTTCACAAAAACGGGAGTATGCGAGATCAGCATCATCCGCTGCATAAACTGATTCCCATGTTATATTGGCAAGCTCAGCATGGAATTTTGTAACATCATAGTTCTTGTAAGAACGAGACATTAATTTTCCTCGGCAAGACTTTTTCTTAAATTGTATATTAGACTTAAAAATGGTAAAGATCGGAAAGTGGTCTGTAACGTCAGATTCAATTATTCCTGCATGAATACTGGGAACATTCATATTGGTATATATATGATCAATCAAAGAGAAGCCATGTTGCGTTACTCTAGTAGGAAAATTAATCAATTGATGCATGCCGATACATTGCATGGAGGTGAGAAAGTTATCAGCTGCCATTTCATCGCCTAGAAGATTGATATTGAAGTCTCCAGTTAGCACACATTGACTTTTGTCTAATTTCAGATCATGTACAATACTTAACAGACTATCCTGAAACTCATGAATATCTGTATTTGGCTTGCGATAGATGACACCAATAATGATCTTCTTTTCATTAATTACTACTTCCAACCAAAGTGATTCAGCATGTGCTACTTCAAAATTTCCCAAAAGCCTGTATTTAAGGGAAGAGTGAATGTATGCACCAACACCTCCACCTCTTAAAGTATGATTGCGGCATTTCACCTCTAAAGTATAGCCTTGTATGCCCAAGATGGATGTGTCTGGTACGCTCCACACTTCAGATAAACATATTATATCAAATTTTGATTTGATACTACATTCGTATAACAGTTTTAGGTTTTCTATATTTCTATTCAAAGATCTGATATTGACATGTGTAAGAGAAAATGCATTTTCAGTTTTGGTTTGCAGAACATCATCAAAATTACCAGGTCTCTACTTTTAACGGAAACACCACCCGTAATCAATAATCTTACAAATGAGTTTTAGTAGTCCAGTCCATTCCACTAATAAGTTCAGAAAAAATAGTTTCCAGACTAATTGTATAATTTGAATACCCATTACAATACTACAGTAATTGTTCATGGGTCTGCAGATAGAGACTAGTCCATTGTCTAGGATGTACGCATCTACCATGCTTTGAATGTATGCAGGTAAGAATTGGCGCACACACAATGTACGTTTACTTTGGGCGCTTGCCTTTACCAAACTATCTAGCCTTAGCTTGGCAAAGGGGTACGTGTTTCTCAAAAATGGGCCATTTTAGCTTTTTTCCATTCCCAGGGTTTTCAAGGTCCAAATTGAAATTAAGCAAACTCCCATATAAGCTTAGATTTAGGTTTCCGAGATATCAGGGGCCATATACACCCAATTACATAATTTGTATAGTACTGTATGGTACTGTAGATCTATATATCCACGTCCATGGAATTGTTGTTATAACTTAAGCGATTTACATGTTGTGTTGGGACGTATGGGATGCTGGCCTGGATCAACCTTACCTTAAAGGGCAATGAAACTGTGGCTTTCGGTTATTATTATTATTATTATTATTATTATTGTTTAGAGGGTGAACAGACATTTGATTTAATACATAACTTGGCAATTTTGGCCTCCTGGATCCAATAAATCCTTACGTGAACATAGTAACATACCCACATTTTACTAATTCTTATGGTGGCAAAAGATGATGGGATAGGCCAAGTTCTTGTAAATTACCTGACATGCTTTGCAAACTCTGACGTACATGTACTGTATGTGCCAATGGTCGAACAGAAAGCTTTTCACTGATTTCAAAGCATCTACAACAAGTATTCAGATTTCAGACGATGGTTTCTTCAAGCATGTACATTGTAGTTGTACAGTGTCAGCCAAGCCCGAGGGCAAATTTTTTAATCAATTGCATGACGCGCAAAATCAGATCTACAGTACGAGTGGCTTAGTAAAGTGCGCGCCTTATGCCCAGGGGGGGGGGGGGGGGGGGGGATGCACTCAGTCATAGATTCAGACCTAATGTAATAGTATAAGACGGGTATGTGCTGCTACTGCCATGCGCGTAGCCAGGTGGGGGCGGTCGCCCCAAAAAAAACGCCGGCCAAAAAAAAAAAAAAAAAAAAAAAAAAAAAAAAGAAAGGAAGAGGACGTAGGAAGAAAAAGGATTAAGAGTCGAGAACGGTACAACAAATTGTGTTCTTTCTTTAATAATCTAATTAAAAACGTCAAAGCTTCCGCGCTATGCGCAGAGGAAGGGGAGCTTGATTCAAACAATGATTAAGAGTTGAGCCGAGGACGGTACAACCAATCTTCTTCTTTCTCTAATGAAACGTCAAAAGAAACTGAATTTAGATAAGGATTAAGAGTCGAGTACGGTCCAACGAATCGTCTTCTTTCTCTAATAATTTAATGAAACGTCAAAGCTGCACCCACCCCCCTAGGGAGCCGCTACGCGGGCTTCGCGTGCTCACTAAAATGAAATCCTGGCTACGCGCTTGTCTACAAGTAACGGCTAGTGCAACACGGTAACTGCAAGTTTAGCTAGACTAGATCTAGAGACTAGTAGTAGTACTAGATGGATCTAGATCTAGTCTAGTATTGTTTAGTAGTCTATTCCTGTTTTCGACGCCTTTGGCGTCGGCGTCGGAGCTTCCTGGCCATGGAGTTCTATAAAGAATTTAGATCGACAAATCTATCGCTTTCATATGGCCCCTCCTTCATATTTACCGCAGCAGCAGTCTTTCACTTCAGTTTGGTCGTTTCTAAATCTAATTCATCAACAAAAAAAACTAAAATAATAATATTAATAACTCATAAGACTAAGATGCCCTACAAGCATCGATGGATTAAAGTAAGTAAGTAAGTAAAGAGCCAAAAGCAAAGGCAAAGGAAAAGAGGCCATGCATTGTTAACGATACTGTAGGCCTAGCCCTAGGCTAGAGTCTAGATCTATCATCTAGATCTAACTTAGTTCTAATTTATCCTCCTAGTCTATGATAAACTAACAACACAGGGTAAAGTACATACCAGCCTTCGTCCAGCTCGTCGAGTAAGCTGCCTCGACATCGACGTCGACAGCAATCATGTCGATCCTGCAAAAATGTGCATGCATTTCACGACACCGTTTGGCGTCCAGTCTAGTAGCTAGCTAGAGCCGCGAGTCGATCAGCCCGGCTGGCCGGCCCGGCCGCGCGTTTCCGTTTTACACCCTGCCCTAGGCTTTTCGGCAAGAAATTACACGAAACATGCTGTATCCGAAGTCTAAGTTTGTTTATATCGACGTCAAGAATATAGCGGTGCGCGCGCGCGCGCCGTATGAAATAGAGTTTGTGAGCGAGTCCGTAAACTAGTGCAATTCTAGTAGAAGCCTATATTAGTGAACACAATAATTGCCAAGGTCATGGAAGAGGAAGGCGATATTCAGACGTATATTCAGTCACCATTGTTGGTGAGTAGACCATTAATATTAATTGTAGAAATGTAGCTGAGTCACAGCAGTGATTTTGAGTGATGAGTTTTGATGGAACGATATTATGACAAGACTTGACTTAGATCTAGTTTTGATATCAAGTTCGATAGCAAGTTTGTCTTGACGAATTGTGATTCAAACAAACATTGTCAAATCATGATAGATCTAGGTCTATTTATAAGTTTCAAATGTTTTGTGTTTGGTCTTATTTTAATAAGACTACACAAAACATTTGAAACTATAAATAGACCTATATTATATTATAGACTCAACTGACACTGGCACACTGTGGGGCGCAGTTCGATTCCATCTACGTAACTTTCAATAGACCAGTTCACGGTTAGCACATTACTGCAATGACCCCGAATATCCACAGATCTTCAAAACATGAAGAGGTCCCACTTTGTACATTGTGAAATAATCATTCCTACAGCGATGAAGGTGCTATATAACATAGCCTTTGTTTTCCCCTTTGAAAGAATACATCCACCTGTGTATCATGGATTGCACTGAACGTGCAAGAATGAATAACGATTACATAACTTTCATGAGCACGTATCCAGTATTTCGTCTCCGTGTATTTCACAATTTGTTCTGCAATGACCTTGATCTGCTCATGCTCAGACTGCAACCGTGAACTCGCTTATACTTTCAGCCCGAATCCATCTAAAAAAAAATCAAACAAAGCAAGCTGGCACGCATGGAGCTATTGGGGGGGGGGGGGGTGGGTGGGTGAGCTTTGGGGTGGCAGTCCCCTCCCATATAGGGGCGCCAAATTTAGGGAAAAAAGTTGCAAAATTGGAGAGATTAGCCCTGGGTGCAATTTTTTTTGTTTTTTGTTTGTTTGTGCTTGTCAGCTTGTGGGGATGCAAATTTGTTGCACTGATGATGAAAGGGAATGAAATGTTAAAAAAAACATTTTTTGTGTGTGTGTGTGTGTGTTGTCAGCTCCTCTAAGGGGGGGGGGGGGTGCAAAATTTGAAGTTGGTCGAGCCCCACCAGGTCTTCAAATCCTGGGTGCGTGCCTGAGACTTAAGTTAGTGACTTGCTTATATGTCAAATAATTAGAAAAGTAGATCTACTCTCATAATAATATCTAGACAAACAAATATAAATAGTGACTTTTTGGAGTAAAAAACAAAACTAAGGAGTTTAAAATCTGACTAAGTGACTAGTCTTTAGACCTCAAAATATGGAAATCTAATTCTTGGAAAAACTTCAACAATTAGGAAAAGAATGTTTTTCTGATATTTTATTGTTAACTTTTTATTTTGTTTTGATGTTCTGTTTTGATTTTAAGGAAATTTTACCGGAAAACTACCCCTACTGTGTCTCAGACTTTCAAACAGAAGGAACTGGTTTTACCGCATCATTGAAAGTAGGTGCCAAGGATGTGGATGCTGCCAAGGAGTGGCTGAAGGATTTTCAGCAGACTTCCAAGACAACATGGCGAGTCATGAGAACTTGTCCGATGGGAGGGAAATATGTGATCTTCAAGGTAGACTATAATCATCATGGTTTCGGAATGGAAGTAGCTAGTAGTAGTAGTAGTTGGGCCGATATGCAAAAAAAAAAAAAAAAATGAATGCTTGTGCAATAAATGTGATTTTTTTTTTAATAGGGTTGGTCAGACAGAAAAGCTATTATTTAGATTTATTTATTTATTTAAAACATATTTCATGTGGAAATTAAAACTTAGAAGAGAATGAAAAGCCAAACAACTTCTGACGAATAATTTTTAATGTCATATTTCACATGTTAATGTACTGTAATTTTTTATTTTATTTTGTGTTTTAATTATCAGGGGGTTTGGGGTATTTTAAGTTTGTTACACAATGTCCGTATGTGAACCCCAAACATGTGTGTATTTTTTTATTTGAAATAGTCAAATTTAGATCTGACTTTATATGTGTTTGTTGGGGGGTGTTTAATACTTTTATGAGTGGTTTCAATTCAACAAAATGTTATTTCATTTTTATATTTCTAAATTTATATAATAGAAGATTTACAGATGTCATCATGGCCAGCAGAGAAAGGCTAAAGAAGGAACATCTCAAGCTCACCACAAGAAGAACACTGATTGCTGTGCCAAACTCACTCTTTCGGTGCGGAGAACTGTGGCTTCAAATGGGAGGAAAAGCAGGTATAAGATCAAATACGGGTAGCGGCTTTAGAGCTGAAGGTTTTGCAGCTGTATTTAACATATTATAAGTGTGTAACCATAGTTCAAAGAGAATGCAGTTTCATAATAGAAGTACTTTATGATGTGTAGTGCAGTGATATGTAGTGTGTATTGCATGTATAATATAAAATCAATGAGATAGATCGGCTTGCCAGTAGTTGCTCACCCTCAAACATATTGTCAAAATAAATAATAATAACTTTCAAACGATGGAATCCTCACATTTGCCCACCCATATTCTTTCAATGCAGAAGCTCAGACCCATACTTGGAGACGCATCCAACACTTGTCACCCTCAAATGGGTGCATAATCATGCCATCACCATTCCTGCAGCACTCAAGTTCAGGGATGTGAGCACAGAGACATGCAGGAAGCTGGAAGCATTCTACAGGAATGGGCATTCTCCATCCAGTGCCCTCAATCTTTTGGAGTTGGAACTGCAAGAAGATTCTCCGGAGGAGTATATCCTGAGATCTGCAGATAGGTCTATCTGCCCAGATTTGAAGTTTTGTTACAGGTCAGTGATTAACTTCCAGGATTTTATTATTTATTCATTTGTTCATTTCATTGTTTTGTTATTGAGTATTTACAATAGTGCACATTTATAGCACACATACCTTCATGTTTATTTAGTGTCAGATTACTGAACATTATTACTAGATTAACTTTATCCCCGTAATGAGCCAAAATATAATTGGTACACGTAGGTATGTTTTGCAAGAAGATTACGCACTTGGTATGAGTTTGATTAAATGAACAGCATTCTACATTCCACAGGTAAGCTCTCAAATTAAAGAGTGAAGTGAATCATGTTGGATGAAATGGAGTTATTTATAGGCATTTCCATAAATTGGTCAACCTTATTGGTATGTCAAGCCTCACTTTTTTCCTATTTACCTCGTTTTTGAAGTACTTGGCAATTATCATTTAAGTCTGAAAAAAATTCTGCTTATAACGTAAATAAAATTTACCAAAAATAACTTCATCAAAAGTGCTGTGGATTACTAGTTGAGAATTTATAGCATATAAACTACATCGCTTTTTTATTGCATGTGCATTCTTTTGTGTGCATGTCTTACTCCTTAAATCTGTGAGCTATCTTTGTACAAGTTGTTTTCAGATTGTCTTGAGAAATGTTACAATTTTAAAATCTAATATTGTAAAAAAAAGGAACATCTTTGATTGTTTAGGGGACTTGGTTTTATTTTATTTGTATTACCCACTAGCAAATAATTATTTTTTTCTTGGGGGGGGGGGGGGGCTCAGATACCCTTTAAGAACATTACATCCAGCCTACAAATCAGATATGAATAATTAAAGACCAATTCAGGAAAGTCCTGTACTTAGGAGGTTTGGAGGTATCGTTTGTGGAATTGCCCTTATAATGTACTTTCAAAAGCATTGCTTTATCGCAACCTTTTGATTTGACAGACTCTATTACCAGATATTTGAACGGGCCTATGGTTCCTCTGATGGAGCAGACATGATTGCATCAGTAGAGGAGAAAGTGATTAGCACGTTCAATGCCGAGGCTGGGATGACGTGTGCAAAGATGAAGAAGACCAGCAACCAGGACCTTATCATTGCAATTTGCACACCATTGATGCAGCGTGTCCACACCATGATGGGCCATAGTAGTGAACTTGTCTTCATAGATTCTACAGGTATTTAGTATAAATCCAAATACATGTATATGAAGTATTTTAAGTGAGGGAATATAGAAGCATTCTAGGGATCTCTAGCCTTTCATGTGCATAATATTGAAGTTTGAGACATATTATTATTCATCACTTGTTGCTTAATAACCTTTAAATAGTCTGTGCCTCTTTATTATGTGTATTTTTTTAATTCCTAAGGTCTATTTTGTTTCATACCAGGTAACGTTGATCGTCACGGGAGTAGAGTATTCTTGCTGCTCACACACAGCTCATCGGGTGGTATTCCATTGGGGGTGATCATAACTTCCAATGAACAGGAACAAACCATCACGGAAGGCCTGCAACTGCTTAAGACCATTTTTCCAGCTGGGGCCTTTGGAGGAAATGGTGATCAGGGTCCAGCAGTCTTCATCACCGATGACTGCACTGCAGAAAGAAAGGCCATTCATTCTGTCTTTCCACAGTCGTCTCTACTCCTGTGCACTTTTCATGTCCTGCAGGCAGTGTGGCGATGGCTGTGGGACAGCAAACACGGAATAGAGAAGCTGCATCGACAAGGCTTGTTTTTTCATGTGAAGCGAATGATTTATGCCAGGGATGAAGAAGCTGTTGAGGCAGCCTATCATCAAGCAAGGAGCGATCCTACTGTGATGCGGTAAGCATGGCTAAGAACAGAACTTTTAAAATAGGCTTGAATATGACATAGGCTTTAATCCTCTTCACCAAATTGACTTTTGAGAGTAGAAATATTCAGGATGATAGTACAGCTGAATCTCACTATAATGAAGTCCTTGGGAACAGGGAAATTGCCTCTTTATATTGAAACCTTGTTATATGAGGGCTAAAATACAATAAAATATAAATAGTTTGGACCCCCAAAATCAACTTGTTATAATGAGTTTGTAATATCAGTGCTCTTATTCACATTCATACCATGCACACATTTGCATATCTGCCCAAGGACACCAGTGCTACACAAAAACATAACCAAAGGAATGAGGAAACTAATATGCCCCATCTCCTAGGGCAAGACTTATTTTAAGAGATATTAGAACAAAATACAGTGTACATGGCATCTTATTATTAAGTTTATCCTGTACTGGATACAGCGTACTGGATGACATAAACAAAATACAGAATGAGCATTGTAACTTACATGTACCATCGCAAAATATTATATATCACCTTTGCATTAGGATCATTGCAATATCTAAGAAGTTGTGTGATGATTCTTGTTATTCCTGTAGGTACCGTGGCTATGGAGCATATCTTGAGTCTCTTTATGAAAGACGTCAAGTCTGGGCTCAGGCATTTCGATTGGGACTTCGGATTAGGAATAACAACACCAATAACTTTGCCGAAGCTGCCATGAGGGTCTTGAAGGATTCCATCCTACAACGGTCGAAAGCCTTCAATGTTCCACAATTAGTGGACTTCATCCTCTGCAGACTTGAAGGTTTCTACCAGAGGAGACTTCTTCAAGTTGTCAACCAACGCCCACTGAAGTGGAGAATCCAACCCTGCCGTGGATCGACAATCAGCAAAGATGACATATCAAAAGTAAATCTCAATATAAGTCTTAAATATTAAATTTTGAATTCATGTGTAAGACAGAATAGAAATTAGTTGAATAAGTGATATTTTCCTTTTAGGCCCCCCAAAAAAGTTGTTGGATGGCCTTTACCGACCGACCCTCTGAAAACGGCCTGACCTGATCTTTTTTTTTTTGCTTTTTTTTTGCTTTTCACTCAGATTAAAAAAAGCACAATAAAATTATGAGAAAACATGAAAAATACAATCTGATAAGTCATTTTCACTAAAATTATACATAAATATAAGAAATCAAACCTAAAAATTCATTTTCAAATGTAACTTTTTACTCCATTCTTAGTCCTATTTTCTACATGAAATCTGTTCGAAAAATAAAAAAGATACATTAAAAAAAAACTTTTTTCCGACCGACCGACCCAATTTTTCAAAAAAGTCATTCTTGGCCGTCCAAACAATTTTTTTTTCTTGGCCTTATCTGAATGTATTTCATTAATTCATATGAATTATTCAATGCAGGAATGACTTAATGCAAACTGAAAAGTGAAAAGGATAAGATTAAATGGAGGAGAGGAGGAGGGGTGGGGGGGAGTCCTCTCTATCGGAGAGTTGGCCTGTACAATAATTGACTTGAAAAACATTGTGAAGGAATTAGTAAAAGCTTAAAACGTATATACCAATATAAATGTCTATATCATTATGTAAAGATTCAATATTCATCCCAATGATTAATTGTTCCTATTACTCCTGGCAGACTGGGGAGACTACCTACCGGGTCACCAGCCAGAGTGATGGACAATGTCAATACACCGTTGACATGGCTGTTGGTGTGTGTTCGTGTCATGATGGTGTCACTGGGGGTGCATGCAAGCATCAAGCAGCCATTGTGAAGCACTTCAAAGTGGCGTCAGGCAACTTTCTTCCAACATCTGCCACCGAAAGGGCATTGTTGCTTAAAATTGCTACTGGATGTAAGAGAAATTAAGCTTTCTATATTTGCTATAACACATATACCACATGCATAAACCACTTAAAGAGAGATATAACTTGACCCAAAATGAAAAATTACCCAAGAAAAACTGTATAGAAATATTAATGTAAATATGATCTTGCATTTAATGGGATATCCTCACTACATAATTAGCATAATTGTATTGAAAATCCAACTATAACCCAGATTCATCTCAACAGAAAACATTGCAGGTATGTAACTCAATTTTAGCACCCATGATCTTCAGAAAATCAGGCATAATATTCGTGATTCAGTTTTACTCTCTTTTTTCTAATTCAATTAGAATGAAAATTTATTTTCTGTTTGAATTGAAGCTGATGACAATGTTCCATCGGGATGGTTGGGCCCTCTCCAGCCCTCTGAGCCCATGGCAGAAGATCTGCAACAGCCTGAACTGCATGACACATCGCAATCCACTCACCATTGTGAATTGCAGGATCCCCAGCTTGTTCGTGTGGACAGTCTCCGTGCTCAAAGAGACTTGCTTAATGCATTTGACAGACGTCTCCATGGCAACACATCCAACATTTCCAATTCCCGATGTAAGTATATCTTTTTTTATCTTTCTTTAACATTTTTGTTTAGTTCTTAAATATGAGACAGGATTGTGACATATGTTGGGGCATTGTCTAAGAAAGAATTGTTTGATAATTTCAATGTCCCTCAAAGGAGAATGAAACCCTGTAATTAGTGTTTTCTGAGATGATGAAGAGAAATAAGATGACTAGATACTGAAAATTTGAGCAAAATTTGATAATTAATTTTTCAAAGTTTCAGTGATGCTCTCTGATAGGGATCCTTGGGTCGGCAATCGTTACAAAATTTGTGATGTCATTGCGGACAACTCTCCATTCATTCTGTACATGAAATTAAAGATTTTCTTCTTTTTTTAGAAAGTAGACAGTATATCGGTGTTTCTCTTGAGTATAACATTTTCTTTATCAATTCTGCAAGAATTTTGTAATAACCGTGTTAAATCATTCTTAATTTGATATTAACCCATTTTTTGAAAATTTACCACACAAAGTGAATAGGGAGTTGCCTGCAAATTCATCACAGATTCTGCCAAAGTTACCAACTCAAGGACCCCAATTAGAGGACATCCAGATTACTGGATATTGCTCGAATATACTAAGCGCAGACTAATAACAGGGTTTTGTTTTGAGGGGGCGTAATCCGCCTCCCCCCCCCCTCCCCAGCCTGAAAAGTAAAAAAAAAAGTGTCCAAGGGTCTAATCCACCTGCTGCAAGCTTTTGTGACATTTAAACTCAACTGATTAAATTTAGGAAAAAAACATTTCCTGGTCAGTGCATGATATTCATACACTAAGTTCACCAACATCATTGATCATTGATCTCTGTGTTTTGAATTCATGGAAATTTCATTGTTGTATGTTGTTGTTAATTCTAACATGATATCTTACCAGCATGAATTTCTTCCACTTCCAGATTGTTACATGAATATAATTTGTTATAACTTTTTTCAAAAATGATATCAGAAACAAATACATTTATGTTTTGATATATAATGGCTCCTTCTATTTATCCCAAATATACCCAAATAGGAACAAAATGATCAACTTACATGGACACATGTGTGGGTTATTCCATATGTATAATCCAATTAAGATCCAGAGAGGTTTATTTCACAATGTCAAGGGGCAAGTCCACGAAAAAGGTTACCTTGGCCATTATTTATTTATTTTTTTTTTTTTTTTTTGAGGGGGGGGAGGGCTCTATTTCCAAAGTGGGTCGAAATATGTGAATGAAAATCGCATAGAAAATAATTAATATATAAGTGCTTCACTGCTAGCCTTAAAAATCTATCTTGCATATCTCCTCTAGGAATATCGGAACCATACAAAAAATAGTATATATATGGGACTACAAGTGCACTTTTTACCTTTTAATCATTTTTGACAGTAAAATACTTATTATGTAAATTTTTCAGTCGGATTATCTGAAGAACATTATTTTACATCATTTCAGACGTAAATCATTTACCAAATAGACAAAATCTGGTTAATATTCAAACTTTTATAGAGTGGACAAAATTGTAATGTCCGTGACGCTCAAAATGTAATGTCCGTGATGCCAGATTTCTTTCTGTCATTGTCATTTGAAACACTTTTTAATTCAAATTTGTTTAAAATATGTTACAACAATATCCAAGCATGCGTTATAAATTAAAAATATTTTATTAAGATGATTAGACTCACAGAGTTTGTTAACTATTTGTCGGCATGTAAAAAGTTGTGTCCAAAAAATGTAATGTCCATGACGCACAACATTTTATATTATAAACAATAAAAATATATAGAAAACTCTGTAATAAACCAGTTATTATTCAATTACGTAACAGATAGATTCAAAAACTCTGACATTGTCTGTGTCATATTCATCATGTCTGACATGTATTCCCAGATTTGCATGATGTTTTGCCATTGTTTTTTTTTTCATTCATCTGCATGATCTAACTCTTGACATCAATTGTTTTCATCTTTTATTATAACACGAATACTACAACGTAACCATTGATTATGAGGGAATGCTTGGATATCCCCGAATACATACACGTAAGTGCACTTATGAAATTTCTTCTGATATTGTTTTTTTTTATTGCTTTTTGCGTTTGTTTGTTTTTTGTTGTTGTTTTTTTGTATGCCTATTGTAGACTTTGTCAGACTGTTGGGAGTTTGGTGCTTAAACTTGTCTTGATTTTTTGCAATACATATGCTGTTGGGAAATTCCAAAGAAATCATGATTCAATATTTACCTTCAAAGAACTTATATTCAAGGACTTTTTAAACATATCTTAATTCTTGTTCATGAAATTGTTATAATAATTCTAATGTAATTTCCACATAAATGTAATGTGTTTATATACAACAGTATAACCATACCATTCCAAAAATCCTTGATATTTGGAAAGCAAAAAATAGTCTTGTCTGATCCTATACATAATGAACTTTAATTCATTATAATAATTAGGGATATTTTGTTTACACCAAAAGTCCATTATTATTTCAAATAAATTTCTGGTGAACACAACAATTAACATAATGATTATTCATTCCAATTTCAGCTCCAGAAAGTGACAACCTGGTGGGAAAAGTCCATGAAATGTTCATGGAGATGGAGAAGCATCTGAGCGAAGACCCAGAGACCTTTGCTGAGCCATTTCAGGCAATGCTAAGGTCCTACAAAAGGCTGACCACTAAGAGTAACTTGGTGTCAGCTGTCAGAATGTTTGGCAGATACAGTGGTGTTAACCTTGCCAGGCGAAAGGTAAAACAGAAGTCCCAAACAACCGCAATTCTACCAACATCAGGGCATAGCATTAGGGTGCAGCCACTGGCGATTGCCCGCAGGAAATTGAAGATTGGGGGGAGGAGACGATTGACAGCAGGCCGCCCAACCAAACAGGCTGCAGTTGATGAGCATGGCTATGCCAGAGGCAGTCAGTCTTCCCAGCTTCCCCGTAAAAGGCGTGCGGCTGCCCCTCATTCTTTAAGTCATGCTGTGACAATGTGTCAGTCCCTGGGGAAAACGCACAGTGCCAAATGAATTATCATGGTTTAGGAAGATAAACCCTGGGATTTTTCCTTGTGAGATTACTTAGAGCACAAATTCTTAATATTACTGTAGAATTTCACCTCATGCTTAACAGTCTAGTAATTAACACTTTTTGAGCAATGATTGTCTGCTACAGATTGGAGGCAGCCATATTTGTGGTTCAGCTGTGCTGTGATTACATTTTGTCGTAGACGGCTGAAATGTGATGAAAATAAAGGACATGTCCAACAAATCGTCATCATAGCACAGCTGAACCAAAAATATGAATGCTCCTTTAGCATTGTGAAGCAGATGATCATTGCTCAAAGGGTGTGAATTAGTTAATAGCATTCCAAAAAGTACAATTTTAAAGTACAGGTAATGCTGCCTAAGTCAAATCTCTTGGAACCACAAAAATCTCTATGCCTTAGGAGAAATTTGACTTAGAAGAGGTAAATAACACAGGTTTTATATGGTTTGGTCCAAAAAAATCGCATCGACTTGGGCAGTTATGCGAAGTTCGACTTAGGCGGAGTTGACTGTCATAAATAATTTGTGCTCTAAACAATCTTACTTCATTTGGCCCAAAGCCCAAGGGTTACCTTCCCTTTGATTGTATCCTCAAACATCAAATGCTATGTTTTGATGTCATGACACGTCTGCAGCAGAGATTTTCTTGTGAGCGCTATACAGGCTGGAGTCCTTGTCCAATCATATTCTAATTTGGTATGAAGGTGAAGTGGAAGAAGCTTTTTTTCATTTGGGTGTGGAAGGCAACCATGATCTAAAAGAAAAATTTCAGATCTTTTGTGAGCACTTTTCAGGCTGAGTTCTTTATCAACTGCTTTCAGGTTTGCTATGGAGGTGTATATAAATAAATACATGTAGTACAATATATAATGTTCACTACTAAAATAAGTGTCAAAGAGCTCCCATTTCTGTATTTCTGCATCAGTTGTTTAAAACTTGGTCAGGATAATCCTTGGGTAATACATGTATCACATGAGTGTTGATGATAGGTCAAAAAGCTCTCAATTCTCTATTGCTGCATCATCTGTGTCCTAACATTGTACAGGGAGCGCAGGTAATATTGAAGACAACATTGAAGTCAAAGGTCATCTATTCTATAGGTCAAAGGCAGAAGAAATTTGGCTGTTTGTCTTTTAAATGGGCGGAGACATCATGGTAGGATGTTTTTTTTGTGTGGAAATAGCCATCATTGTCTATAATGCAGTGGGTTGGGGGTACATGTGCTCGGCGACATGACCCACTGATTGCAATTTCGATTCTGGTCATTCCATAGGTTTTGGTCAACTTTTGATGTGATGTCTTTGTAACAAAGGGATCAGAATTTTCATTTCATAATGATGATCAATTCAGATTTGGTAGGCTTTGAGATGCTACTGAAATATTGCCCTCTTTTTTCGGTAATACACATTTCAATTTGAAGACTTTTATACAATTTGAAGCAACAGGGAGAGTAAAATCTATCTTGGTTACATGGTCATCATATTGTTTTTACATTACGAGAAATTATCAGGTGTCAAGTCACACGTGCCAAGGTATTTGAGAAATACTACTAGGTGTGAAGCCATTCTTTGCCGGAAATATTGTGTTTTGGATTGTCAATTCTTCTGTATATATGTCTGTAGGTAGGCTTGTCTGTC